>NW_027464587.1:31962500-32275000 GCF_043290135.1 Rhipicephalus microplus
TGCGTCAGTGTGTATTTCTTTCTCGGCGAATTCGTCGATATGGGCAAGCAACGGAGGCGTCTGGAGGCGATGTTTAAGCTCCTGGAAAGCATGTTCGTGAGGCGTTTCCCACTTGAACTCCACGTCGGCCTTGGTAAGCTTAGTGAGTGGATCTGCGTTGTGGGGGAAGGTTTTCACGAACCGCGTATAATAGGCGCACAGGCCCAGAAATCGGCGCACCGCCTTCTTGTCAGTGGGCGGCGGGAAGTCGGCGATGGCGGCGGTTTTCCATGGATCAGGACGAACTCCAGACTTGCTAATCACGTGCACCAGAAACAAGAGCTCCTCGTACGCAAATGTGCATTTTTCAGGCTTCAGTGTGAGACCGGACGTCTTGATGGCTTGAAGTACAGCTTCATGCGCTGAAGATGCTCGTTGAATCTCGAGGAAAACACGATGACGTCGTACAAGTACACAAGGCAAGCCTGTCTCTTCAATTCTGCCAGTACTGTATCCATAACGCGTTGAAAAGTTGCAGGCACTGAGCAAAGACCAATGGTCGTCACCTTAAACTCGAAGAGGCCGTCCAGTGTTATAAACGCCGTCTTCTTTCGGTCTCTTTTGTTGACTTCGATTTGCCTATAGCCAGTCTTGAGGTCCCGTGACGAAAAGTACTTGGCGTTATGGAGCCGATTGAGTGCGTCATTTATTCGTGTGAGAGGATACATGTCGTTTTTTGTGATTTTGTTCAGGCGGCAATAATCAACGCAGAAACGTAGGATCCCAACCTTTTTCTTCACTAACACAACGGGGAACGGTCATGGAGTCTTGGACGGCTGGATGATGTCGTCCCGTAGCATTTCATCAACTTGTGTCTTTATGGCCTCGCGTTTTTGCCACGACACCCTGTACGGACCCTTATGGAGTGGTCTGGCATTTTCCTCGGTTATGATGCGATCTTTCGCGATTTTCGTCTGTTGAATTTTTGACGACGATGAAAAGCAATATTCGTATTGCAGCAGCAGGGTCTTGAGCTGTTCTTGCCTTTGATTCGGAAAACCACGATTGACGTCGAAATCTGAGGGAGGGGCTTGGTTTCTCTGTGCAGGTTCCGCAGAATCGGCGAGAGTGAAAGCACTGGTGGCTTCCACGATTTCTTCGATGTATGCGACCGTCGTTCCTTTGTTCACAAGTTTGTATTAATTGCTGAAATTTGTGAGCATAACCAATGATTTGCTTCCCCGCAGCTCTGCAATTCCTCTTCCGACACAAATATTGCGGGTGACCAACAGATGCTGACTGTCTTCAACGGCGCCTTCCAAGTCGGGTGACTTAGGGGTGCCGACTGAAATAATGACGCTGGAGCGAGGCGGAATGGTAACCTGTTCTTCCAGCACATTCAATGCATGGTTTTCTGACGGCGTGCGCGGCATTAGTGCTTCTTCTGTGGATAACGTTATCAACTTTGTTCTTAGGTTTAGGACAGAATCATGGAGGCATAAGAAGTCCATGCCAAGGATGACATCTCTCGAGCAACGCTGTGGGACTGCGAAGTCTGCAGGATAAATGCGGCCGTTAATGGTGACTTTCGCTGTGCAGATTCCTGCTGGCGTTACGACATGACCTCCGGCTGTGCGTATTTCGGGGCCTTCCCGAGCTGTCCTAACTTTCTTACAATTTCGCGGCGAACGACTGACTAATGACGAAATAGTCGGCCCCAGTATCGATAAGAGTAGTCACACTGTGGCTGTCGATAAGAACATCGAGGTCGCTAGTTCGCCGTGTCGCGTTGCAGTTAGGCCGTGGCGTTGGGTCACGGATTCGTCGACTTGTTCCGCTGCTTCTATGTTGCGTCGTCAGGTCACCCTCGGTGAGTGAGGTTTTGTCGTCAAGAATTTACCTGGTTCGCGTGGTGTTCGAAAAGCTCCGTCGTAGCGCCGTCGTCGGAGAATCTTCGGTAGTTCGTCGCACAGCAACGGCACCTCCATCGGCTGCTGCCTTTAGTTGCCCATATACGGGCTGTGATACCGACCCAGCTTTGTGCCAGAGTACTGCCGGTGGTACGTTGACGTGCGGCGGCTAGGCGACGGCGAACGGGAAGGACTTCGTGGTGTCCATTGAGTTCCTGTCAGGTAGTCGGCGATGTCACGTGGCCGTTCCCATGGCTGCGGACGTGGCATATCGACAGCGAAGCGACGCAGTCCCATCTGTCGGTACTGGCAACGGTGGTAAGTGTGCCTGGCCTCGCCGCAGTGGTAGCACAGTCAGTGGTGGTCAGGGGTGCGCCAAACGTCGGTTTTCCTCGGCGCGCTGTGCTGGCCCACTGGTGAACGGTAGGTCGTCGGTGGGGGTTGTGGCGGTGGTGGCGGTGGTGGCGTCTGTCGACGGAAGTGCAATGGGGCGGCGTTTTGGCGTGTGCGCGGAGGAGGGGCGTGGCAGCAGGCTGCAGGAGCATAGCTCATGACTTGCAGCTGCGGCTCTTGAGGCTTCCAGGAAACGCCCAGCGATTGCTGGATCTCCTGGCGTACGACGTTCGCGATGGATTCCACGTGAGGCTGTGCTGAAGGAAACAATTTTCGCAGCTCCTCTTGCACGATCACTCGGATCGTCTCACGCAAGTCAGTGGTTCCTAGCGCTTGAATGCCGGCGTAGCTTGTGGACGAGAAGCTGCGGTTATATTGCCACGTGCGCATCTCGAGCCTCTTCTCTATCGTAGATGCTTCTGAAACGAATTCGGCGACCGTGTTTGGCGGGTTTATGATCAGGCCGGCGAAAAGTTCCTGCTTTATTCCTCGTATGGGCAGACGGACCTTCTTCTCCTCGGACATGTCGGAGTCAGCCTGGCGGAAAAGTTTAATCATATCTTCAGTGAATAGCGCCACGTTTTCATTTGGCATCTGCGTCCGTGTTTCGAGAAGAGCTGTGGCCTTCTCCTTGCGCACCACACTTGCGAAAGTGGTGAGGAACTTGGCACGAAAGACGTCCCACGTTGTGAGGCTTCGCTCCTGATTCTCGAACCAGGTCCGAGCAGCATCTTCTAAGGCGAAATACACAGGCCGGAGCTTGTTATCGTCTGTCCAGTCATTAAAGGCGGCGACGCGGTCAAAACTTTCGATCCAGTTTTCCGGGTCTTCCAGTGGCGAACCGCGGAAAGTTGGCGGCTCTTTGGGTTGCCAGGGCAAGAGTGGTGCAGGTGGAACCGGCATTGACATGGTCGCCGTGGTCGACGTCAACGTCTTGGTTTTCTGGGCCTTGTCCAGTAAAAGCCCGTACTCCAGTGGTAGACCTTGTTGCCTGCGGCTAACTCGCTGCTCGTTGCTGATGTCAGTGACTTCATGGCGTGGGTTGGTTTAACGGCTTGGCGGAGGCCTCCGGTACATAAAAAAAACAGCACATCCGCCAGATGTCACGGGATCGTGACGTAGACGAATGGAGCACAGTGCGTGTCGAATAATAAAGTGTTTATTTCGGCGAACCTGTGCCCAGTAAACGCAAAGTTGGACTACAGTAGCAGTCTTAGACTGATAGCGGCGAACGGAGCGTCGGCCGTCTATCAACATCTGACAAGCGGTGAAGTGCGTCGGCATTTATACTTTTGCCATCGAATGTTCTAGCGTTATCGCTGGTGGCGACGTAGGTTCCAGAATAATCTGTACAGTTCATGGAGTGGGCGTGATGCTATCGAAATGATCTACTAAAGTCCAGAAGCTTACAAAATTACATTTCAAGTAAATGTAATGTTACTTGCAATAGCTTCAGGGTTTGGGGGGGATTGGTCGTCCAAAATAGGACTAATTGATCTCTGGAACCTGGATGGATATTTTTTTCCATAAATTTAGCCGAGGTATTGCTAAGGTACCATTCATTAGCCTCTTTATTTAAGCTTCCTGTTTACTTTTGAATGCAATATATGAAGGAGCTATATTATTACACTTTAAATGGCACTATTTCACACAAGCCTTTTAAGCGACGAATGAGATGAATTATTTCTATATTTTACCCTGGGTGTCTTGAGTTCTGTTTAGTATACTTTGAGGCACTTACTGTGATTGGCATTCACGCAAAACGTCACAAAACCTATAAAGCAGCACTTCTATATTTCAAAATTCGAAAAACGGTCATATTTCTCAAAATATGAGAATAAAGTGTTCAACACGGAAGTGTCATTGACCTAAAGACTTCAAAAAAGTTTTGATATAAAGTCTTTGAAGAAAACACGTTACTTTAGAGGCGACTTTAACAAATTTACGACAAGCATCTTTTGATGACCTCACACTTTACACTGTGCCATAGGAGCACGTGACCCCATAACGAAAGTAGGCTGCAGCTAACTCTGTTTCATCTGACCTCGCGAAACTGCAAGACGCTGGTGTATGGGATCACGGCCACTCCCACAATCAGTAGTGTTCGTGCAGTGATATCAAAGCGCGTAGACAGGTACACGACCCGTTTGACGATGCCTGCTAAAATAGTACGCGTACCAGTGCTCGTGACCACGCCAAATGTTCAAAGTTCACAGTTGCGAATCGAGCCGTGCAGCCTCCTACTTGAACGTCTCTTCATACTCCTTCGTCCAGCAAAACACAGTCAGGGCTTCCTTTCTGGTTGAGGAGCCATTAAAGGTAGGCATCGCACGCGGAGCTAAGTTATCGCATGCGCTCTCCATGCGATGAAGATGACCAGCATGTTTCATTTACGCTTGAACAGTGTTACTCGCTAGAACTCTCGAGAATTTACTCGCAGGATCAGCATTGAATGTGTGTACAAAGAATATCGACTTGGACTTTTCAAGGAACTCGACAGTGAGGAAAGTCTGTACAAAATCTACATATATTTATTCTCACAGTGAATACAATATACAAAAAAAACGTAGGAGCCAGTCTTTTTTTTCTAGAGAGCTGCATCGTCTCCACTGTAAAATATTTGTCCATTAGGCGAATGCAAAAATCCAGCGCCCAATCCTTTCATTACGTTCTCCACTCTACCACGGCTGCTGGAAAAAGGTGCAGTCTGCTGTGTGCCGCCGAAGCGGCGGGACGGGCCTACACTCTAAGCCGAAATTTTGCAAAGTTGTACTGCAGTCATTCAACACACGAACGGTTTGTCCAGCAGAGACTAAATGCGTGGCAGTGCGTACCGTGCGCAAACGACCATCAACGAATGAATCAACGGTAAGGGTAACTGCGCCGCGATAGCCTTCTGTCGATGCTGCACTGCCATTCTCGGCGTGGTTGATGTTCGCGAAAACAAGTTATTTCGACTATACGCTACTGTGAAAGGCAAGTGCTATGAAACGAATAGAAGATGTTTTGAGAGGCAATTACAACACTCAATCAGTGCACACAGCAAGCACCCTCGCGTTTTCAAAAGAAATGCTTTCAGACGCATTTCTTTTGAAAACGCGAGGGTGCTTGCTGTGTGCACTGATTGAGTGTTGTAAAGACGCATTTCTGCGTGGCACAGTAGGCCGTAAATAACACATCACAGGTTCGATTCTAAATTATTATTTGGAGTACCTATTTCACCACATATGTGAACAGTTTGCCCTAGAAGGGCCAATCATCAATACTGTGGAGTATTGGCTTCTACACTCTCCATGAATACTGCCCGTTTGGCTCATCTGAAATGAAAAGGTTCACTGATTTCGTTCATAAGGAGTCAAAAGCCGGTCAGGTTTCAAGGGCGGACGTGTCGGCTCACTGAAAAGCACCGCGAAAGCATGCTCAGTTCAAGTGTTGTTTCTTTTATTGCATTAACAACGCTGGTTGCGGACCGAAATTCTACTTAAAAACAAGAGCTTACAAGAAAAACAAAATATGTATTCGCAGCAAAGACATCACACAAACTTGAACACTCGGCCGCGACCAAGAAAAACTCGCAAAATTATTTAGAAGGTATCTAAAACAACGAAAACAAACTCAATTACCGTGCTACAAATGCAATCTTACGCACCATACACTGTGTAAGAACACTTAGCGGTCCAAAATATTCACTGCACGTGTGTACTCCACAATTCTTCGAATGTGCCTCGAAAACTTCTCGGCAAGGAAACAATGAAACGAACCCCAGCGCTGGTCATCCCCCTGGTGACCCTATTAAAAAAAGTACCCCAGCGGCGTCATAACTTGATTCTTTAATATCTGTTGACTGCACTACACGACTCACTCACACGGCTCAAATATCAAACCTTTTTGGCCGATGTTCACCACCCGTCCTACCGTGCGACACCTCTAGTTTGGATACTTCCCAGTTTCGCGAACGTTCCAAGTAATTGTACTGTGAGTATATAGCACGTACCAGGGCCAGGGCAAAGGGTTTCGTCTCACTGGTTCATTTGCGAAAACGGTCGCCCCCAAAAAGGCCTCGTTTCAATGTCTCAATTTTTCCTCATTTGCACTGGTTGGCAGTTGCATGTGTAGAGGGTAAGAGCACGTCTCGGGCATCTCTTGATGCTTGTTTTCTTTCTTGTTTCGTTGCGCGCGCCCGCGAAGGAAACGCTTGGCACGGTGATTTGATGCTGTCGTCTGGAGGTACATGCCTGCTTCAGCGCTCGTTGATGATCAAAGTGTTCTGTTACAGGTAATAGGCATTTGCGATATGGTTCTTGAAGCTGTAAAACGCCATGAAATACGCCATGCTTCAATGTAGTGTCCTCTTTCGCGTTCGCGCTGCTCAGCGGCACACAAAAGCTTCGCGGCAGCACATCACTAGAAAACCATTTGACACACACGCGTGCACCAAGGAATCGTACTAGATTCTAAGAAACATGAGCCAAACTGCCTCCCACACACAATCATACACAAAGTAAGCACCAGAAAGCACGCGAAAAACACACGGGCGCGCACAAATCCTAACGCAACCACACCAAAACACGAAGTGCAATCCGCTTCGACGGGTGGAGCATCAGCACCCTCCCCTGAAAAGCGGCCGAAACGGTCACCTCTGCCCAGACTCGCTTGCCCACTGACGCCGACGTGACGCAGCAGGCCGCAGCTTGTTTCATGTCGAGCGTCCATGCCACTATACTACACAACAATCATTTAACTAACACTCTTACTGGTTATATCTCTTCGACACCTATGAGAGAGTATGAGGTGCTCGATTTTGCAACGTCAGAAGCTGTTTTAGGGCCATTATATAGCCACTGCATACAAACACAGACACAAGAGAGTAGGCAACACACCGCAAACACCACTCTCAAAATCTTAAAGCTGCGAAAAGATGGTAAAGTGATGTGTTCATTTCACACGTTCCCAACTCAGTTAAAAATACTGCAAACGGCGACGAGCCACAATTATTGATTGATATGTGGTGTTTCACGTCGCAAACCCACCATGCGATTATGAAAGACGCCGTAGAGGAGAGCTCCGGAAAGTCCAACTCCCTGGGGTCTTAAACATGTACCCATATCAGATCACACGGGCCTACAGCATTTTGTCCTCCATCAAAAATGCTGCCGCTGCAGCCAGGATTTGATCCAGTGACCTCAGGAGCACCGCAGTAATTGCACGACGGCGGCGGCAGTGGCTTGGTTCTTCTCGGAGATTCGGTGGGGGCGCGACCAGTGTGATCAAAAACGGGTGGCGGCGGCTGCGCGGAGCGCCGGCGCATAGCTATAATTTCGAAATGGCATGAGCCGAAATCGAGAAGACATTTTACTGTTGGAGAATTATATAGCCAACATACTTGTCCTGATTGTAGGTGCTGTGTCAAGTCAAGAAACTGCAGCTGGTTATTATCGGCAACCTCTTGTGTGAACTTAAGACCCATCCCATATTCCCTAGACACCTTCACAACATACACAAATTTGCAGTCTTGTACGTCTTTCTCAGAGACAATTAAAAATCAATGCCAAAACAAAAACCCCTTTGACCAGACCAAGCATTTATTTACAAATGTTCCTGTCTATTCCGGCAAATATAATATCGCCTGAAACAGGGGTTACTTTTAAGCTAATGCAGACTCCTGAATTTTGGACGTACATTTCTCTCCGCCATCCAACAAATGTACATTTTAAGCAAAAGTTGAAGATTTCCGGAAAATCAATAACATATACCACGGTATCCTTCATAAGTTTGACTTCATCATTGTCATCACAGATGCATGACTTCGCACTTCTCAATTGTTTTGCGTCGGGGACAAATAGTAAAGCACGTTAACAATGAAAGCGCTGCAACATCCTAGATTTTCGCTGCCTAAATATTTTTAACGCAGCCTCGAGATTATGTATTACTAGCGGGTCATATATCTTAAACGTTGAAAGGTGTGTTTGAAGATAGCACTGCAATTGTCCCATGTTTCTTTCAGAGCCTACCGGTCTAAACTATTGATCGTGCTTCTGCGTTTCAAAAAAAAAAAATACTTCTAAATGCACGCCCGCTGCTCCTTTGACTGTTGAGGCCTAGCTTTCTAGGTTTAGCGAATCCAAAAAAGCCACACCTCATCGTTTCATCAGTTCGGCCTTTAAATCAATCTTATTGATTTTTTATTAACAGCTTGATTGGCTTTCTCACTAAAGACATCATCCGGCGTGAACACAAAACAACCCTCCTTATTTGCCGTGACCACGCGCAGTCTCTTCGAGTAAAACTCAGAAGCAACTAAATATACTTTTGTTGCAGTTCACTTTACGGTCTTCTCTTAGTTATTACATCAACACTTCCAAATACACACCTTCAGCGTTTATCTGGAAGTTCACTCGGTAGTGCCGCGAAGCTCGGTACTCGGCCCTTTAATGTTCCTAATTTATGTTAATGACATTTATTTATCTGTTATTCGACTGTGGCGATCCGACTGTTTGCTAACGATTGTGTTGTATATGCTAATTTCACTGGCCCTTCCTACCCTGTTACACTCAATGATACGCTGCACTGCTATGCCGTATAGTGTGAAACATGGCAATTGAAGCTGATTACTCCGAGAACCGCGTTTACTGCATTTAGCAACAAAACAACCCTTAAAAATTTTGATATTAGTAATAATGCTTATACTATAAAACTAATCAAGTAAAGTATTTATGTGTTAAAATACTAGCAGCTTATTTGGGAACCACATACAGAAAACGTTTCCAGCAACGTGCTAAAAAATCTCGAAATTTTTAAATCAAGATTGCGTCGCAGGTCATCAACCACAAAATTAACTGCCTGTAATGCTCTCGTGAGACCAAACTAAATTATGCCCATCTAATTTGGAGCACGCATGAAAAGTACTTAATCAGGAAAATTAGAAAGGCCCCGACGCGCTGGTATAGTGGCTAAGGTACTCGGCTTCAGACCCACTGGTCGTGGGATCAAATATCGGCTGCGGCGAATGCATTTCCGATGGAGGCGGACATGTTGTAGGCCCGTGTGCTTTGATTTGGGTGCACGTAAGAGATCCCCAGGTGGTCGAAATTTCCGGAGCCCTCTAGCACGGTGTCTTCCATAACCATATGGTGGTTTTTGCACGTTAAACCCCACATATCAATATCAGAAAATTAGAAGAAGTGCAAACTTTGGCTTTGTAGTTTATTTACACCACATACTCGCGTTTTTCAACCATGTCTTCACAAGAGGAAGTTATTGAAAAAAGTAGCTCATTGCAGAAATGTAACTCGTATGAAATTTTTATAACAACTGCACCATAGTGACTAGAAAATACCGCATGAAAGCTACTTAACTGAGCCTCCCATGTGGTCTGGTCGTACAAACTACAACAAAAAAGTTGAGCAGCCATTTAGTAATAATGAAATACATCAGAATTCCTTTTTTCTACATACAATATCACTACGAAATAAATTACCCGAAAAACTAGTGAGCGGTAATAAGACATAGTCGTTTGTAAATTGTTTTAATAGCCTCCCGTTTGACATAGAAAGTTAAGCTTATGCTGAACAGCTACGTTGGCACTTGGTTCCCGCGTTCACGATCTTTTGTTTTATGTATAGTTTTCAACTTACCTGATGTGTTGAATTGTTGTAAGTGCATGTTTTATTTTTTTATAAAGTTGTGTGCTGGGAATCGCAAAGCATATTCACTAATTACCCTTTGCATGATTGTTTGAAGTTTACGTTTACTCTACCAGTTTTTAGCGATTGTAAAAATAGTTATTCATGGTAAATTATATGTTTAACGGTCTCCCCACTACTGCTGAGCCCATGTAGGTCCTACAGTTTTTGTAAATAAACAAATAAAGAAATAAATTGTTTAGTACGCAGTGGCGATATATATATATATATATATATACATATATATATATATATATATATATATATATATATATACATAAGGGTTCAAGAAGAAAAAAGAGAGCAAGCAAAGAAAAAGAAACCTAAAAGGCAGAATAAAAAACCAAAATTTCCTATGCTGTGTAGCACATTACTCCTCAACCATTATTACTCACACCATTCCAAAAACGAAGTACTTTCTGCGTGAGGGAAGTAGATTGTGCGCTTACACCTACTGTGAGCCTGAGCGAGATTGATGGTGCGCTTACACACTCGACGTCCACACGTGCCGATTCTGCTGCTTAACAACCAAATGGGTCAATATTTCTCTGTCGCAATATAAAACGCATGTGTTTTGAAAATGCTGCACACAATCGCATTCGTTAATGTGGATCACTGAGTGACCATCAGTAGCCTTTTGAACTTTAGTGTGATGTTCTTTTATATTCTCATAAATACATCATTCACTCTGTCTAACGTAAGCACGGCCATAGATCCAGGGCACTCTATAAAGTACGAACAGTTGATTGATTGATATGTGAAGTTTAACGTCCCAAAACCACCATTTGATTATGAGAGACGCCGTAGTGGAGGGCTCCAGAAATTTTGACCAAAAAGTACGAACAGTGCACACTCAACATAGTTATTAGGATGCTCAATTATGCAACCCTTCTTTTCTTTCAGAGCCGAAGAAGTATTGCGACAAATTTTTTTTTGACAGTTTCTCCGGAGCATACATGACCCTCGTACGCCAACCTAATTTTTCAATCTTTTTAAGGTTCTGTGCTACCCCATGGATATAGGGGACAACAGTTGTTTTACGCTGCTGCAAAAAAAGTGTAATTACGAGGCCGATTTTGTTTCTTTAGGTCTCTACAAAGTTAGCGTTCTTCAAAGACTCTGGTACTCTTCCCGTGTCTCCTGACGGAAAGAGTACCGGAGTCTTGGAAGAACGCTAACATCGTAATAATACATAAGAAAGGAAATGACAAGGACTTGGGAAATTACACGCTGATCAGCTTGCTCTCTGGTGTATACAAGCTATTTACAAAGGTGACTGCTAGCAGAGTAAAGAAAATATTAGAATTTAATCAACCAAAGAAACAAGCAGGACTTCAAACAGGCTACTCAACAAACGACCAGATTCATACTATCAATCAGGTAATAAAGAAATGCTCAGAATATAACCAACCATACCCAGCCTTCATAGATTACGGGAAGGCGTTTGATTCAGGAGAAATATCAGCCGTCATGAAGACACTGTGTAATCAGGGTGTCGATGAAATATATATAAACATCCTTGAAGAAATCTACATGGGATCAACTGCTACCTTAGTGCTTCATAAAGAAAGTAACAGAATGGCAATCAAGAAGGGTGCAAGACAGCGAGACACAATTTCACCAATGCTATTTACCGCATGCATACAGGAGGTTTTCAGAAGCCAAGAAATGGGGGACTACCCCGTCTCTTGTAGTAGCGTGGTGCAACCGGGCGGAGGAAACGAACGCTGACAAGAGGATACGAGAAACATAACAGGGGTTTATGACATTATTTACACATATTTACAGAAAAGAAGGGATAGTGGCCCCGGCACGGTGGTCTAGTGGCTAAGGTACTCGGCTGCTGACCCGCAGGTCGCGGGTTCAAATCCCGGCTGTGGCGGCTGCATTTCCGATGGAGGCGGAAATGTTGTAGGCCCGTGTACTCAGATTTGGCTGCACGTTAAAGAACCCCAGGTGGTCAAAATTTCCGGAGCACTCCACTACGGCGTCTCTCATAATCAAATGGTGGTTTTGGGACGGTAAAACCCTACATATCAGAAGGGATAGTGGTTTCACAAACCACGAGCGTGGTGGTTGAACGTTACATAATTCAGAGCGACGTCCAGCACACTGCCGCGTCGTTTTATGCCCTGTCAGGCTCCTCCTCTTCGAGTCGAACACCAATCACGCACACACAAGTGAGGGGGGGATGCGAGCATGCAAGGTCCACGTGAACACTGCCAGCAGGGCTCTTCCTCGTCGTGTGTGTGCCTTTAGTCGAGAGTGCCCACGATCCTGGCCGCATACTTCAAAGGGTCCGCCGATTTTGTTCGCTCAATTAGCGGGGCGATCCGCGGCAGCCGCCGCGGTCTCCCCCAGGAAGACACCGCCCCTGTTGTCCTCTCTGTGGCGTCGCGGCGTCTTGGCGACACTACGTCTCGTCCTACGGCCAGCAGGGACAATGCCTGGTGGGCATAGGCAGTCGGCCGGTCGGCCACTTGAATGAGGATTAAAGCAGCGCCGCTCCGCCGTCAGCTCTGGCGCCGGCCACGCCAGCTTTCCTGTCGTCCGATGAGTCGACGAGGCCATCAGTCACGCTGCTGCTTGAAGGGATGACAAAAGGGTCCGCATTTGCAGGACGAGAACTCGCCTTTGCTTGCTGCTTGGTCTGGATAATTGCTCACATATTTGACAGCGTCTGTCAGACTGGGCGCCGAAGGGATTGAGGGCCTCACCTATGGATCGGCTTTACGCACAAAGGCGTCTGCCCAGACGAATCTCCAGGCCAAACTTAACAGCCTACATTGGGAACAGTTAGGTTAATGGAGAGTACCTTGGTAACCTGCTCTTCACTGATGACATTGCATTGCTGAGTAACTCAGGGGACGAAATGCAACTCTTGATTACGAAGTTAGACAAAGAGAGCAGAAAGGTGGGTCTTAAAATTAATCTGCGGAAAGCGAAAGTAATGTACAACCTCAGAAAAAAGCAGTGCTTCGAGATAGGTAATAGTGCACTTCAAGCTGTAAAAGACTATGTCTACTTAGGGCAGGTAATAACCACGGAGCCGAACCACGAGATTGAAGTAACTAGAAGAATAAAAACGAGGTGGAGCACATTTGGCGAGCACTCTCAAATATAGACAAATAGATTGCCACTATCCCTCAAAAAAAAGGTATAAAATACCTGTATCTTGCCGGTAATTAGCTACGTAGCAGAAACTTTGAGACTTACAAAGAGGGTTCAGGTTAAATTGAGGACGACGCATGAGCAATGGAAAGACAAATGGTAAGTGTAACCTTAAGAGACTAGGAGAGAGCAGAGTGGATTAGAGAAAAAATGGGGGTTAAGGATATTATAGTTGAAATCAAGAAGAGAAAATGAACATGGGCTGGGCATGTAGCGCGTAGACAGGATAACCGTTGGTCATTAAGGGTAACTAACTGGATTCCCAGAGAAGGCAAGCGGGTTAGAGGGAGACAGAAGATTAGGTGGGCAGATGAGATTAACAAGTTTGCGGGTGTAAATTCGCAGCAGCAAACACAGGACCACGTTAACTGGCGGAACATGGGAGAGACCTTTGTCCTGAAGTGGACGTAGTGAGGCTGATGATGATGATGATGATGATGATGATGAAGAAAGCAATTTTGTGATGGCCATAACAAGGCGTTATTGTGGGTAACGTGCTGCTCGCAGCCGCAATACCTGTTGCTCAAGTATCTTCTGTATGAGGTGATGGCAAGATTTTGCATAGAATAAAAGGGCGCATACGTAAAACAGATCTTTTAACTGCTTTAGTACGTGAACAACAGAAAGTCAACAATAGCTTCTTGCTCTTAGGTTCATAAACCGAACAAACATGGTTAACCTGAAAATTTATTGCATTTATTGCAACATCAAAGTACCTGAACTTCTTCCCACCTGGCATTTGATGCAGAAACGCCACGTGGAAACATGCTCAGCTTCCTTGATCTTTTGATAAGATTTTAGGATTACCGCCTGTCTTGGTTTTATAAGTGCAGGAGCAAAAACCATTGCTGCCATTAGTTTCTTCACATACTAAAGTAGCCAAGAGGTCTGTGTCATGCATGTGCCCTTTAAAAAATGGCCTTCTTGGAATCACTCTGTAGGGACCTAAATAAACAAAATCGGCCGCGTAATGACACTTCTCTGCAGCAGGGTAAAACGTCTCTTGTCCGCTATATCCATGGGGTTGCACAGAATCCTGCAAAGATTGAAAATTAGGTTGGTGTACGAGTTGTCATGGCTGCTCTACAGAAACCATCAAAGATATGTCATAAAACTTGTTCTGTTGTCAACGAAAACAAGGGTCGCAAGATTGAGCTCCCCGATAAGTATGTTTAGTGTGCACTGTCCGTACTTTATATAGTGCCCTTGACCTGTGGCTGCGCTTATGTTGGGCAGAGTGAAAGATGCATTTATGAGAGGATAGAAGAACATCACTGGGAAGTTCAAAAGGCCACTAATAATAACTTAGCAATTAACTTTAACGAGCGAGATTGTGTGGAGCATTTTCACAATACATTCGTTCTAAACTACGACAGAGACTTATTAACCCATTTGGTTGTTGAATCAACAGATGTGACATGTGTGGACGTGGATTGTGTAAGCGCGCCATCTATAAATCTCACGCTAAAGAGAGAGAAAGAATTGGCCCTGTATCTGTATGTTTCTGTGCAAATGTCATCGAAACACAATAGTCTTGCGTGTGGATAAAGTGAACAAATCGTTTATTTGATGTTCTGTGAGGGAAAATTGGTGAATGGTGTTCTGGAATTTCTGTGTTAGAGAGTCTTGGTCCGTGCTGCGAAGGCAAACGAGCGCATCGAGGCCCAATAGACACAAGCGTCATCTGGCAGTTATCTTCGAAAACGACGAAAGTCATGCGCACCCACGGAGAAAGATGCGCGCCTGCCTCATGTGCGATAAGGTGTAGAACGCAAAGCTACGGGCAGGTGCCACCACCATGCCATCTCAGCCAAGCGTTGGAAACACTTGCCTTTTCAAGCATCGCGTTGAACTGTCAGCGCAGCGTGATAAACGCTACGGCTCTTAGAATTACCTATGTGTGTTTTCTCAAATAAAAACCTCCACACAGAAAATATTGACGTGCTGGTATGGTGCCTCAGATATGCGAAATAATTGCTTTTAAATTGACAATCGCAGAAGTATGAATGGTGAAACTTGGGCAATATTGGTGGGCACTGCGGATGGGGTTGGCTGTTTGACGTATCGTTTGGTGCAGTCTACGGAAATTTCCCCAGATCTAGGGAATATTGGTCGTACTTACGGGAAAACGCGAATTTCTCAACATCCTAAAATTTTTTTGCTTTCACGTGAAGCAATCACAATGATGAAGGGACCTCCCGCTCACAACGTCATTTTCGTTCCTTCTTCCACTTTTTTTTCTTTTACACCCTCTGTACATTCACCCAAACGATTGTGCCAGTAGTAGTTGATGCCTGCAAAGCGGTGACAGGGCCGCTCTCCACGTCCAACGCTGTATCATCACTCTTCTGTCCCCCACTTCATTGCGGTTCATTCTCTACCGTCCGTGTACGATGACGACTGGCTGAATCCCAGTTCGAACCAAATAAAAAACTGTCTCTTTCGCGCCCGCCAAGTATATGTTTTCCTTTACACCAACCTTTAATTTCCTCGCCTTTCACCCGCAGTGCTATTTTTTTTTCGTTTGTTGTTTGTCATCTGTTTCTCTTCTTTGGGAACGCTGTCACGTCGCTCAGGAGCTTGTGACGCCATGTGGCTCCGCCAAGCTCAGCAAGGTTTCTGTGAAAAGCGTGGACATAGCAGTAGGCTGCAAGTATATGTACGTATTTGCGCAGCTTAAAAGGAGTGAAAACGAAAAGGTGGCAAGTGGAAGACTGCAAGGATATGTTTGAAAGGAATATGTGGCAGTTAGCATTCGTAATAAACATATCTTTTCGTAACCATTCAGCAGGTTGCGAGGGATGAACTGCCAACTGGCATACTATATGCTTCAATCCTTAAGCTATTTGTCGTCCCAATAACCTGTATCAGACATAAAGACAAAGCTAAAGAGTACATTTTGGAGGATATTGTTTAAAAGTTATGTAAGCATGCATCACTTCATGTTTTATTTTAAAACAACCAAGTGTTTTCTGCAGGAGGGTTGTAAATTAACCTTAATGATGAATTTTTGAGAGCGTCCTCACTGGAATATTTCACGTCTTTCGCCCTGTATGCTCGTTCCTGTTTATATTGTTGTTATTAGTACTAATACTATCTTGTAACTTGCAGACTATTTAAGAGCACTGTATATTAGTGTTAGATTTACGTGTTCTGCATAGAACAGCTAGCAGTGTTACGGATTTTTTTATATTTTATCCCATCATCGGCCGATTTAATGATTCTTTGGTGATTAGTATCAAATACTCTAATACGACAAGACCTCCCTTTCTTGATGTGATGACAAGTTACCTTTGTGACTTCATGGAATGAAATGTTGTTTAAAGCCTTTTTTTATGCTGCCACAACTTTTCTCTTTAAAACGGGTTATTTTTGTAAATATTTCCAAACGAATGCGCCATTATATTATAAAAGTGTACTTTGAAATCATTTTACACAGCACAAACACATTAGTCTTCAAAAAACCTCTCTCCAAGAAAATTTAGGGAAATCTGGGGAATATTTTCACTCTAGAGAAGGGAAAAGTGGCTCCGCCGGTAGGCAGCCCTGATTGAGTGCTGTTTAGAATATTGTTAGCGCAGACAAACAGACAAAAGTACAGCCAGACATAATAACAGACAGACAACATTTTTGGCGTGAAAGGTCGCTGTTGTATGTGGATGGATGGATGGATGGATGAATGGTTGGATGTATATGGCTGTGCACTTTATATCAGGCGGTGGCTAGTGCCACCAAGCCGTAATACTTAATGAACCAAAAACTAGATCTAGTTTTTTCCCTTAAATAGTGAGGTTGAGGATTCGTACTTTGCAGTGAAGGGTTTGATTTTCACTTGTGCCTTGACTTTAGACACCAATCAGATAACCTCCTTCTAGTTAATTCTACCAACCTAAACTCTATTTTACCCTCACTGTCCGTGAACCACAGTGCTTTGAAAAACTCTGCGCCATCATCCTGAACTATAGGGTGAAACCCTTTACAGAACATCAAGTGTTCCGCAGTTTCTTCGTCCTCTCCACACGCACTGCATATTGTGTCTACCCCTTCGTATTTGGCTCGATACGTCTTGGTTCGCAATACTCCCGTCCCGGCCTCAAACAGTAGAGAACTACCCCGAGTATTTTCAGAGATCCTTTTCTTGGCAATTTACTGCTTAAAAGTTCGATAAATCTCTAGTGCGGACCTCTTAGTCATGCCATTTCTCCAGATATCGGTCTTGGCTTCCTTTACCTTCTTCTTAACCGATAATTCTTTTTGGTTTCACCCCCTGCTGTTTTCCAAGAATTTACCAGTCAATTTTCTGGTTCGCTTCCGCCATTTTGTACTGACATTCTTCATGTAAAGTAGCTGAATACCTTCCTAGCCCAACGCTTCTCCACCAATTCCTTCAATCGCTTCTCAAAATTTATCTTGCTGCTGGCTTCCCTGCCCTCAAACGATGTCCATCCCATATCACCTTGTACTCCTTGATTGGGTGTATTCCCGTGAGCTCCTAAGGCAAGCCTATCTATTCCACGTCGCTTCATTTCTAATCTTGCTTGAACTTTTGATCTCATGCTCAAGACCGCATTGCCGAACTTCAGACCAGGAACCATGACCTCTTTTCATATTCCTCTTACAACATCATACCTATTGTAATTCGACAGGGCCCTGTTTTTTATTACCGCTTCATTCCTGTTACCTTTAGTCGACATGTATATTTCGTGTTCCATTATGTACTCGGCCCCATTGCTTATCTATGCGCCCAGATATTTGTATTTATCTGTTATCTCTAGCGTGACCTCCTGTATTCTAAGCTCACTATCTTCATTGTCATTAAAAATCATGACTGCTGAATTTTCCTTACTGAATCTGAAATCTAACCTATCTCCCTCATTACCGCAGATGTCCAACAATCTCTGCGAGTCTTCCTTGTTGTCGGCCATTAGCACTATATCATGTGCGTACATCAATGCTGGTAGTGCCTGTTCAATGTGTTTTCCTTGTTTGACGAAAGAGAGGTGGAAGCCCAGTCCTCTTCCCTCTAAGGTGGCCTCTAATACTTGTAGGTACATCATGAATAACAAGGGTGACAGGGGACACCCCTGCCTAAGCCCCCATTTTACCTCTGCAGGCTTGGCTACCTGTTTTTCCCACTTTATAACTACCGTGTTACCTTTAGAGATATCCGTTAAAAGATTAGTGACTGCATCTTCTACGCCTAGTGTGTCCAGTATTTCCCACAATTCCTCTTGAACCACGCTATCGTACGCTCCCTTTATATCCAAAAATGCTAGCCACAAGAGCCTGTGTTCCTTTTCTGTTATTTTGATGCACTGCGTCAGTGAGAACAGATTGCCTTCCAACCTCCTGTGTTTCCGAAACCCTTTTTGCAGTTCCCCCAGCACCCCCTCATTCTCTAGGCATGCCTGCAGTTTTCCCTTTAAAATCTGCTTCGTCAGCCTGCAGGCCACTGATGTCACTGTTATAGGACGGTAGTTGTTTGTGTCAGCTTTGTCCCCCTTTCCTTTATAAATCATGCTCATCCTGCTAAGTTTCCAACCATCGGGAACTTCTCCATCTATTATTATTTTGCTCACTGCTTCTCTCAAAGCCTGCTTAGACTTCGGACCTAATGTTTTTATGTGTGACAAGTTGTGTGTGACAGTATTTATGTGTGTCTTTATTTGTGACAAATGTGTGACATGTTGGGGGCGCCTCCTAGCGTTAACAAAAGGACAACCGGGCAGAAGTGGGCCCTGGGCAGCCTGTTTACTGCCAGCAAGAACAGCTGTGTCGTTACGTATCCGCGATGCGCCGATACGATATAAGATTGGCATACCAGTAAAAACTTTACTAACGGCAACATGCCGTAGTACGGCTCACTGGAACAGTTCGACCCAGACAGTGGTCCTTGGCAAGAATACCATGAACGAATGCTGCAATTCTACGGCACACGACGTGCCGGACAAAAAGCAATGCGTAGCCTTTCTCAGCAGTTGCGGGTCTCACACCTACTCTATTCTATGCAGCCTTCTTGCACCCAACAAGCCAACTGAAACCACTCTCGATGACTGTTTTAAAACGCTGAGCAACCATTTTTTGCCGAAGCCGTCGGCAGTGGTGTCGTTTCAAGTTCAATAGTCACGTTTGTGAAGAAGGTGAATCGGTTAGCGACTTTGTTGCCGCTCTCAAGAAGCTCTCTGAGCAGTGCGAGTTCGACACGCTTCTGAATGACCTACTGCGTGACCGCATTTTATGCGGCATAAGGGAACCACAAGTGCAAACTCGGCTTCTCGAGAAGCCAAACCTCACACGTGAAACTGCAGTGCCTACGGCTCTCGCCATGGAGTTCGCCAAACGCGAAGCGTCTGACCTTGGTGCGACGGCAGGAGTTGAGCCCGCGAATGTAAATGCGCTCATGACGTCCGACAGAAAGCACCTCAGTCGCAACCGATATGACGACGCCCACTACTCCACGGAGTGTCCGCACATTCGCAAAACTTGCAGTTACTGTAAGAAGTTGGGCCACATAGCAAGGGTGCGCGAGTCGAAAGACGCTGGCAGCAACCGCTGCACTTCCAATCGTGAGTTGAAAAAGAAGTACACTAACAAGCAAGTTTCAATCCATGCTGCTGACGACTCGCATCACAGCGTTACTCAATCGGTACGGCGCAGCTCACATTTGTTATCCGACGAGTGTAGGATAACGAATGTGAGCTGCGCCGTACTGATTGCGAACTGTATACTGAACTGTATACTGAATGTGAGCTGTATACAACATGTAGAAATTGGTCCCTAGGTCCAATGCGTCTACAACGAAGCCTTTCACGGAGCAGCTTGAAGAACAAGGGCGCCCATGTCAAATATCGCTCGACATTTGCGTGAGTGTGTTCATCATTGAAGAAGCAACTTGGCGCCATCAATTTCATTCACTGCCTCGTGAGCAAAGCAAAGTCCAGCTCAAAATTTACTGTGATCATGTAAACCCGTGGCGGTTAAGGTAGCTGTATCCGCGAAAAACAACGACTACATTCAGGTACTTTCCTTGCTTGTTGCTGAAGGGATCCTTCATCACTCCTAAGAAGGGATTGAATTGAAGTGCTGAACATACCCATTTAATATATCGCCAATGTCTGCTCATTGAACCACGTCCAGCAGATAATTAACCAGCACCCAACGCTGTTTTCGGATGGCTCAGGCACTTTTTCTTTGTGTGTCTGTGAAACTGGAAGTTAATGAGGCAGCAAAGCCACGCTTCTTCAAGGCCCGTACAGTTGCTTTTGAACTCATGGACAAGGTGTGTGAAGAACTTTTGAGACTCAACGAGAAGACATCCTAGGGCCAGTCACTTTTTTCTAATGGGCAGCACCAAGTGTCCTAGTATTCAAAGAAGATGGTGGCATGTGCATTTGTGAGAATATGAGAATATAAAATTACGGTCAATCAGACTGTCGTAGTTGACAATTACCTCATTCCCAATGCTGAATAGGTGTGGACCAAACTTTCAGCAGTTCACTAAACTTGATCGCAAGGATGCTTACCAGCAGTTAGTTTTAGTGCCCTCCTCAAGGACGCTCACTAAAATCAACACACCAAAGGGTTTGTTCTATTACAACATGCTACCTTTTCTGATTTCAGCAGCACCTTTGATTTTCCAGCGAATGATTGAGACTGATTGATTGATTGATATGTGGGGTTTAACGTCCCAAAACCACTATATGATTATGAGAAACGCTGTAGTGGAGGGCTCCGAAAATATAAACCACCTGGGGTTCTTTAACGTGCACCCAAATCTGAGCACACGGGCCTACAACATTTCCGCCTCCATCGGAAATGCAGCCGCCGCAGCCGGGATTGGAACCCGCGCCCTGCGGGTCAGCAGCCGAGTACCTTAGCCACTAGACCACCGCGGCGGGGTGAATGATTGAGACTCTGCTGCAGGGTTTGCATCATGTAGGGATATACATCAATGACACCTTAGTGACGGGCACGGATGGCAAGGACCACTATAACAACCTAGACAAGGTTTTCCAGAAAATGGAATCAAGAGGACTGAAGCTGAAATACCGCAAATGTAAATTTATGATAGACAGGGTGGAGTACCTCGGACATATCATTGATGCTGATGCAATACATCCGACACCACACAATGTCGAAGTGGGTGCCAACGCTTCTCTTCGAGGCAATGTCAAAGAGTTGCAGAGCTTCCTAGGGTTGGTTAACTGCTACAGAGAGTTCATGCCTGTGATGTGGGTTTATGATTGAGTAAATTGTTGCTCGGAGAGAAAGCCTCAGAGCTAAGGAATAACGAAGCCGTGTAAAGTAAGAAAATAAAAGTACAAACCTCAAGCCTAATTTAGTGAAAAAAAGAGATATAGTTGCATTGTACACACACCGAGTCTAAGTTGCATACTGAAACATGTCCTATAGGTTGCCCAGCTCTAATGTTTGTGAAAATTAACAGTCACCGGTGGTGTTAGTGGTGGCGGGGGCCTGGTGCGTTTAGGTGGCGGACGCTGGCGATGACTCAGCAGCTGGAGTCCAAGTCGTCCCAGGCTTTCGTTAAATCTTGAAATTACGCTGTGATGGTTCATGTAGCAAAAAACATTCCCTCCAGATCCACGGTCCGTCGTTCTCGTCTCACTACGATTGCATTGCGATTCGGCTACTTTCAGCTGCAACTGCGAATTTCTCTCTCTTCTTTCTTCCAGTTCAAGCAGATCCCGTCTTGCCTTGCGTTCTGCAACTCGTTCATCTCGTGCCCGCGCCTCCTGCTCATCTAACCACCCCCTCAGCTCTTCGACATTGAGCCCCATGCACTCAGCAAAGGCCACTAGATCTCGTGCGCTTGCCATTCTTTATACACCTACCACTTTCACTAACGGCTTCGTCCTGTCATAGCGGGCGCTAATTTGTGATGCAGGTTTACAGTTGAGTAAATTGTTGCTCAGAGAGAAAGCTTCAAAGCCAATAAGTGAAGAAGCTGTTTAAAGTAAGAAAGAAGTAGAAACTTTAAGCTTAATTATTGAAAAAAGAAATAAAGTTTAAATGTACACACACCGAGTCGAAGTCGACAAACTAAAATCTGTCCTATAAGTGTGTAAAAATTAACAGTCACCGGTGGCATTGATGGTGGCGGTGGCTTGGTGGGTTGAGGCGGCGGACGCTGGCGATGTCTCAGCAGCTGGAGTGACGCGCTGACCAGCACGTCGACGCTTCACGGAAGATGAGGTAGCCCTTGTCCTCGCAAGAACTGCGGCTGCTTATCGACGCTGGCTAATTTCGAGGATGTGATCACCACCCGACAGGTTCCGCGTTCCATGGGTGGTTCGGGACGCGACATTACACTCCAGTACCGTTCCATGGATGGATGAATGGATGGATGGATATGGCTGTACCTTTTAGATCGGGCGGTGGCTAGCGCCACCAAGCCGTAATACTTAATGAACCAAAAACTAGATTTATTTTTCCCTTAAGTAGTGAGGTTGAGGATTCGTACTTTGCAGCGAAGCGTCCCATTTTCACTCGTGCCTTGACTTTATCCACCAATCAGATAACCTCCTTCTGGTTAATTCTACCCGCTTAAAGTCTATTTTGCCCTCACTGTTCCTAAACCCCCAGGCTTTGAAAAACTCTGCGCCATCAACCTGAACTACAGGGTGAAGCCCTTTACAGAACATTATCAAGTGTTCGGCAGCTTCTTTTTCCTCTCCACACGCACCAAATACCGTGTATTCGTATTTGGCGCGATATGTCTTTGTTCGCAATACTCCCGTCCTGGCCTCAAACAGTAGAGAACTACCCCGAGTATTATCATAGATCCTTTTCTTGGCTGTTTCCTGCTTAAAAGTTCGATAGATCTCTAGTGCAGATTTCTTAATCATGCCCATTCTCCACATATCTGTCTCAGCTTCCTTCACCTTCGCCATTTTGTTTCGACATTCTTCATGCACTAGTAGCTGAATACCTACCTAGCCCAACGCTCCTCCCCCTTTTCTCTCAATCGCTTCTCAAATTTTATCTTGCTGCTAGCTTCCCTGCCCTCATATGATGTCCATCCCATATCACCTTGTACTCCCTGATTTGGTGTATTCCCGTGAGCTCCTAAGGCAAGCCTACCTATTCCACGTTGCTTACTTTCTAATCTTGCTGAACTTCTGATCTCATGCACAAGACCACATTGCAGAACGTCAGACTAGGAACCATGACCTATTTCCATATTCCTCTCACAACATCATACCTAATGTAATTCCACAGTGCCCTGTTTTTCATTACCGCTGCATTCCTGTTACCTTTAGTCGACACATATATTTCGTGTTCCCTTAGGTACTCGGCCCAATTGTTTATCTATACGCCCAGACATTTGTATGTATCTGTTATTTGTAGCGTGACCTCCTGTATTCTGAGCTTACTACTTTCATTGTCATTAAAAATCGTAACTGCTGATTTTTTTTTTACTCAATCTGAAATATAACCTATCTCCCTCATTACCGCAGATGTTCACCAATCTTTGCAAATCTTCCTTGTTGTCGCCCATTAGCACTATATCATCTGCGTACACAATGCTGGTAGTGCCTGTCCAATGAGTTTTCCTTGTTTGACGAATGAGCAGTTGAAGCCCAGTCCACTTCCCTCTACTTTGGCCCCTAATCCTTGTAGGTACATCACGTATAGAGAAAGTGACTGCAGATAAAGTGACCAGACATGTGAGTGCAGCGCCACGGTGAGCCATGGCGAGAACTAAGAAAAATAGCCTCCCGCTAGGTGCTTTTCTCACGACTGCGCGCGGCCTAGGTGCCAAATTGCGCGAACATTCCTAGGTACTTTAGTCCCTCACGGTGTGCCCGCGCTGGTTGGAGCGGTGCGGGTATGTAAAGACGCCGCTGGCTGTGTTATGCGTGTGTCAGCGCTTCCTCTATTTCTCCGTTGTGCGGCGGTTTGTATTATTGCGATATTACTCTTTGCGAATATTGTGATGCTTTAGTGCTAATTGTTCTGCCAGGACATTATTTCTGAATGCGCGGTGCACTCTGACGTGCTTTAGTGAACGCTGTGACACGGGTACTTGCTGAATGTGGACGCACTGCACTGTATTTGATCCGGACCATGCAGCGGTGACTAATACCGGTTTTCTTCGAGAAATTTTGATCGCGTGCAACAGTTTTGTCGCTGCTGCGCTGTACAGCATCGAGTTTGGCGCAGATACCCGGACCGCGATCACAAGTGTCTGTGTGACACCAGCGGTATAAATATCGCGTGAAGAGCAAACCTCATAAGCGCGAAAATGCACGCGACAGCGACGAGCGATGCTATGAACGACGAAACAGGGCGTTCGCGCGACGTGTCGCGTGCTCGTTATTGCGCGATCGCTCGGTTCTCCAGATTTGGAAACCGTCGCTCATCGCCCGGAAGTGCAGGGCTCAAGCAGCCAATAGCGAAAAACCGGAAAAGACAAATACTACATAGGTGCACGTGACCCTGCCCGAGTCACGTATGCGCAACAAGAAATAACGCAATGTTTACGCATGTGCATTTAAAAAAAGTGCTGCAAAGCATTCATAAACACTTTCCGTTCCATTACACAATAATATATCTGATTTTTAAATTGCATACCGCTCACTACGTTGTTTTCTTGGTGCGAGTAGACGGCCTCATGCCAGCAACAGTGGAGTTCGCTCGCCGAAGCCGTCGCATGAATGAGGTTTTCCTGCGCTAACGACTGACCGCGCGAAGACGATCTACGTCGCGTCGCTCGTCGCTGTCGCGTGCATTTTCGCGCTTATGACGTTTGGCCCTTATTTACACTAGTCGCACAGGTAGTCCAAGTAGCATAGAAAAAAAAAACTGTTACTGCAATATCCCCTGTCAGTGGTCACACGTGAATGCTTATACCAAGTTAAACCGTTCAGTCCTGTACACTTTTGTGGCCTCTACTTCTTTGACTGATGCTTACATGACAATGCAAGAAAAAAATCAGTCTACTAATTACATCAGAATTACGCAAAAACGGTGCATAATACTTAAGCAAGTCTCTAGAAAAGATAAAACATCTGCAAAAAAGCCCACGTACATATTCGGTCTTGCAAACAAGCTTAATGCTCACGCTTTTGGCAAACTTTGTTGTTGGGGCTCTGCTGACATGAGCCGCTGTGGACCACCGCATTATACATACATTGTATGATTGGTGTGTCAAGTGGTCACATGTAAATTGCGATCTGCATAAAAAGCGAGTGCTTTGCCCCCAGCGCAACTTTGGTATGCTCACTTTTTGCTTAACGCCTAAATGTAAACTTCGTCGTACATTGAAGGTGTCATCGTCATCAGCCTGACTACGCCCACTGCAGGGCAAAGGCATCTCCCATGATCTGCCAATCAACTTGGTCTTGTGATTTTCGTTTCCATGTTATGCCTGCAAATTTTAAATCTCATTGAGCCACCTAACTTTCTGTCTGCCCTCCGTGCGTTTGCCTTCGCCGGGAATCCAGTCAGTTAACCTTAATGACCAGCGGTTATTTTGCCTACGTTGAATGTGCCCGGCCCATGTCCATTTCTTCTTCTTGATTACAACTATGATATCCTGAATCCTGGTTTGTTCGCTGACCCACTCTGCTCTCTTCTTGTCTTTTAAAGTTACACCTATTATTTTCCTTTCCTTCGCTCACTGGGTCATCCTCAATTTAAGCTCAACTCTCTTTGTAAGCCTTCACGTTTCCGCTCCGTAAGTAAATACTGGCAAGATGCAGTTGTTATAGACCTTCCTCTTGTGGGTTAGTGGCAGGATACCATTCATGATTAGAGAATGCTTGCTGATTGTGATCAACCCTATCTTTATCATTCTAGTTTTTCACTCTCATGGTTCGGCTTCGCGGTTACTACGTGTCCAAAGTCGACATATTTCTTTACAACTTCCAGCGTATCTCCACCTATCGCAGAGTGCTGTTTTCTGCCGAGACTGTAGCCCATTACAGTAATTTTGTGAACATTCATTTTCAGACCTACTTTTCTGTTTTCCATGTTTAGTTCTGTAATCGTGAGCTGTAATTCATCTCCTAAGTAACTCATCGAGGCAATGTCATCACCGAATTGCAGGTTACTAAGATACTTTCTATTAACACTTATTCCTAACTCTTCCCAAGCTCCGGTTTTGAAAACCTCCTGTAAACACGAGATGCACAGCACTGGAGAGATCGTATATCTCTGCCTTACATCCTTCTTTATTGAAATTCTGCCACTTTCTTTATGGTGGCTGTGCAATTACTGCACATTTCTTCTAGTATGTTTATGTAGTGTTCTTCAATCCCCTGATTAAGTAGTGCCTGCATTACTGCTGATGTCTTGACTGAGTCAAACACTTACTCGTACTCTATGAACGCTATGTATAGGTGTTGATTGTAGGTGAAGGTGTTGTTTGATATGTTTATGGCACGCGATAACGTTAACATTATGGTACATTCCAAAGTGTAGTTAAGTTCGGCGTATTTCAATCGGTGCATCGTCTTTTCATGATCTAGCAGTAATTTATTTTGAGCCAAAATTATCAGTTATGGTCTTGTTGATATTTCCCACTTCATAATGCAAATTTTTAGTAAAAGATCACTTCTCATACATTAGGAAAAAGACCAGGACAGTGGATGTCATTGACACTTTGATCATGCACTACCATATTGCACTTTTCAACTGCAACTCAAAGACCACTGCCTGGCATATTTATAGCGTTATAAATTCTATTGTTGGAACATTTGTCTGTGTACACTTTTAGTTGTGAAAACACACTCAGACGATCGACAACAGCTGGTCCATTACTTTTTAAAATGCACCTAAACGATACTCCATGCCTACTGATTATAGCATAGTGTAATAATATTTGTCTAAAATATGTGCTCGACAGGTACAAAACGACAGCTGCGGCACTTTAGGCAAGTTATTTCCAGTTAAATAAAAGCTGGGAGCACTTGATTACAGCACTATTGGGAGTCTGTCACCATGTACATATCTTTTGTACTTGCATAAGTTTCTGTGCTTACAGGTTCATGCACAGCAGAGCAGAAAGAACCTACGTTGCTCTCCATTAAAAGCATAATAAAAAGTTTGAATTACATCTTGCAGCATAAATTTCAACTAGGATGTTTGTAGGGTTAGAGTTAGTTGAGGAGGTAAAAGTACTTATGATATTTAGGTTCTATAACACCCCCTGAGGAGGCTTGGTGGTCAAAAAGAAAATGCTTTGTTAGTGGAAAAACCAAGGCAAGGCTTCTCTTGATTGTGACTAAAAAAGCCTTTTCTAGTTTTTGAAAAAAAGAGTTTTAACGCCCTTCGCTAACACCAAAAAAAAGTCAACTGTTTTTCTAGGTCTTAAGCTTTTTTGCTGGCCTCCGGGCAATGATATACTGAGCTTATTTTTACTCTTTATATAGCTTCTTACCTATCCTTTTTCAACAAACCGTCAATACCAGAACAATAAATGTCTAGAAATTGAAATACTTCTGAAGTTAAGATTGTCACAAACTATTTTGATTTTCTTTAGCGTGTCAGGATGGTGTCATAACATATTGAACTTCGCTGTATAGAATAGATTATTTTCGCTGTGATTAAACAGGTGCTGTTTCAATTGCCATGCATTTGCACAGAGTGTCAAACACATTACAAATGATCTAATAGCGAATGGCTCAACTTAGTAAACAGAAAACTTGTATAGTTCAAATGTGGTGTTTTATTGTATCTCATGGAGAGGGTAAAATCATTCGGTAAAAGCATTGCTGATGATGTCCATAGTCATAGATTTATTTGAACTTAAGTAATTATTATTGAAGTTCTACTTTTTATGCATGTACATGTAGTAGCACCATATTTATCCTCTTCTTTATGCCTCTGCTTATCATTATAACCATTTGAACAAACCGGAAGTGTCGTAATACTATTGCCTGTCTTTGTCGTACTTCCCGCTGACTTAGCATAGCATTTGATGCTAGATGCCGAAAAAGAGATTAATATGTCACATCTCCCATTCACCAGTGTCACAGAACAAGCGCTCAAACTGGGCGCGCCGCCAAATTCTTGCGATAACGCGCCGGAGTGACGCCGCGAGGTCAACGAAAAAAAAGAAAACCAACATCGAAAGGCTCCCCGGGCGCGCGACGCTCTCCCCTCGGAAGCGTGGCTTCGCCGATGAACCTCCTCACCCCAAAGCGGCGGCCGGGCAAGCACTGGAAAGATCTAGAAGGAAAGGGGCGTGTTCTGCTGGGTTGAGTCATCGGTCGGGGACGGCCCTCGTACCGTCTCGCGCCTCTCCCCAGCCTTCGCTGCGTATCGCGCCGACGAAATGACGAGAACTTTCTGGAGTGTCGCGCGGAAGGTATTTAACCGAGCAGCGGAGATGAGAGATCAGGAGAAGTCGGAAGTTAGCGCCAGAGCGCGTTGGGTATCCCGCCGTGTAGTCGGCGAAGGTTTTGTCCGTAGGGACAAAGCAGGAGAAGAAGAGGATTTCCACCTGAGGTGTGAAGGCTCGAGCTACAGGCAAGAGCGTGTGTTTACCGCTATCGAGCGAAGACGCGTGGCAACAGCTGCGTGTGTGAAGCCGACGTGTTTCCGGCGAAGAAGTCTGAAGCTTGGAGAGTGGCCTACTGAAGACGTGAGGTTTCCTGGAAGAGAAACTTCGGCGAGGTTTCCTGGAAGAGAAACTTCGGGGGGGCTGCGGAACGACAACAACACTGGACTTTGAGTGATTCTCAGAAGAGTATCATCCCGACTTTTGTTCCAAGAACTTTGGGCTCAATAGGTTTTCTATCTCTTTAGTCTTTAAGTGTCTTGGTTGTTCAATGCATGCGACTGCATTGTAGTGATATTGTTGTCTGTGTCCGTTGTTTCTAGTGTGGCTGTTTGTACTGTGTAGTACGTTGATTGATTGGTGACATATTGTATGCAACTATTGTGGCGTGTGCATTCTTGTGTATTGTTTTCCATCTGCCATTATTCAGAATATAGTATCGTTGGTTTATCAACTCTCGGCTCTGACTTGTTCTTTGGGCCACAGCCGGCGTCCGCTGGCGCGCAAAAAGGACCACTTCTAAATTGTCCACGCTTTCGTGGTGCGGTTTGGGGGGCCGTACCTTCGGCCCTTGGAATTAGCCCGGCGATTGCCTCCCTAATTAACGGGACCTGTGTGTGACAACCAGGAAGATGTTTCTTTTTTACCTATTCTTCAAAGCAGTGATGTTATTCAGCATTCTGCTGTAGAGAATATTGAGCAATACTGTTTGTTTGTACAGCACGCTATACCATCAGTCGCATATACATGCTTTTTCGGTCTACACATGTAGCTTTAAAAATCATCAGTGTGAATGTGGCTGTCTTTATTTAAATATGAAAGAGTGCAATAAAAGAAAGAAAGTGTGTATCTCTATACTGACCCTAAGGTAAAGGGAAACGGTGACGTGCAGTCAGGGGTAGATCCAGCCCGTGGTCCCGACCGGGCTGCAGAAATTAGGTGCCTTTCCCCTCTTCTAACCACTACCACTACCACCGATCATTTTAGGGGAAGGGGAGTTGCTTAAAGTAACACCAAAGAGAGGGGCGTGGTCAATACTTTTAGTTTTTTTACTATACTCTAAAACCTCTATCATAGTATGAATAGTATTAGTGTGTTCCTAAAGGAATCTTTTGCATTTGTCCTAATTGGTGATAACAGGTGGACGGCAAGCACTGAAGAGAGGTGGACGGCAAGCACTGAAGCGTGTACTGAGAGGCTTGGGGGGGGGGCGATCGCCTCTAGCGCCCCCCTTCTGGGGCCGCCACTGTATGCAGTTCTGCACGAGATTACAGGATTGATTCCGAACCTCAGGTGTTGCATTATAATAGTTGTAACTCAATCCTCCAAAAACGGCGAAGATCCGAGCGGCGCTTCCCACTTTTGCGTCGGCGTCTCGAACTCCTGTAATATGTACTGTTGCCATAGTTCTATGCACTCAGAGAAATTATGAGGTCAAAATAATTAAGGTTTAGCTTGAAACAGTGCATCTCATAACCAGATTTTAGTTTGGTGAGATGAAACCGTAGAACTTAATTTTGTTGATTCTTCTATAAACCAGCATACATGTACAGTGCTTGCAAAATTCTGCTCCCAGTTTTTTCATGTGAATGTGCGGTTCATAACAGAATTTCTGGCATTATTTAGCAGTGTGATTTTTCAAGGCCTTCTCTATTGCCAAGACATTTTTTTTCACATTTGTTCAAATCAGAAGACAAGTTCACCAGAAAACATTTACTGCATGGGAAGATGTTTGAAACAGTTGGTTATGTGTTCAAGTGGACCCATACACACCCCTTTTGCAAATCAACAAAATTTCTTTATCTTCGATGGGCAAACTAATTCTATACAATCGCGCAGCAGTCATGCAGCTATACTGTCAAAGAAATAATGTTCTGGACAAATAGAAATGTTTAATAAAAGTTACTGACAAGAAAGTGGAAACTTTGGCGTCTGTCATAATCATATGGTGGTTTTGGAACTTTAAACCCCTCATATCACCGAAAATGATAAAGTAACCTTGCCTGAAAGAGTTGCTTGCTATTTACTACGCACCTCAAAGATCAATATGAATTCTGTGCAATTAGAAACAAGTGCAAATCTAGAAAAAAGTGCATCTTAAAACAAAACGAGGGAGCAGATAAACAATAGTGCCACTGAGCACTTTTAATAAATATCCTATCCAAGATTGCAGCAAAATAAGCACCTGCAAACATATGCGCTACTAATAACAATGGAATTCTCAGCTTGAAGTTTTATATGCAGAAAAAATAAAAGAATTATGAAAAAGACCACACGTTAGATGATGAAGCCAAGACAATGCTTTATTAGCAGTTTTAAATGCTTATCTCATGGTTCGCTTCAATAATGTTCCTGACTTAGCTCGTTGTGCATTTGGCTAGAGCGCAGATTCATTTCCACCACTGTCACTTATCCTCCTTTGAGGTCCTTGGCAGCAAGTACACCTACCTGTAACAGACATGGCAAATCACCCCACCTCCTCCATCATCTTCCTGTACAATTCAAGCGGCAGCCTATCTTTCCACTCCCAAATAAAGGTGGCGGTGAGTAAGCTGTGCATGCATGAACTTCACTGCATGACTCGGGCTACAATTCAAAGCACAAAATCTTATAAGAAACTTTATTAAGTGTCAACTTTGTTCAGACTGCAGATATTTAGGCAAAAGTGGTTGAAACACACAAAAAAATGTGAATATAGGTGTGCATTTTTACTTTTAGTATTACACAGTTAAAATAGTGTGAAGAGAACACTTTAAGATAGAGCAGCTCAATTGGTGGCAAGGGCTACTTGGTTGTACGGGTAGTCACATTCAATGGGCCTCTTGTGCAGCCCTAGCAATGCTATGAAAAAAGCACATGCTAGTGTTTCCATTTCCACTTCAATCCCGAGTGGGCTCTGTAAAATACAGAGCAAGCGTCGCCTTCCTTCGCGCAATTATTTTTCAACCTGTTCTCCGCTACGGTATCCCGCCACAGCAGTTCTTTGGAACCAAAGCTCTGAGAGTCCTTATATATACGCAAGATTTTTTTAACACTTTTACAATGTGATGCCTCGAGGCTGCATTCTGAGTTGTCACAAATTGCCTGAACATTTGTAGAACATCTTTCCCGCCTTGTCATAACACCTTAAAGTTCACACAAGGATTCTCCTCGGGTCTGTAAAACAGTAAATTCGTGGGTATTCAATACAGCATTTTGTTAGAAACACAGGTGTGCATTTTTCTTAAAGGCACTTCTATATTGAACAAGTGTCCGAGACCGAACAAGGGTCCCCTTCTGGATCATCTTTCAGCGTCGAGGGGGTCACTTCTCAGGATTTTACAGTAGTATGAAGTTGGAGGTAGTGCTTGGGCCAGTGTGCCCCTTTCACTTTAAAGTACTAAGAACTTGGAAGCTTGTAGTCTACGCAAAGAGAAGAAACACAGCATACCAAATACGCTTGCACTGTTTCAAATTTTAGTTCACCATGGTGAAACTCGATTGTCCATCAAACAAGTTGTGTAAATGAGCGCAATCTTCAGCCATGTGTACCCTTTGAGCTTGTGAGGACACACTTCCCACGTTACCAGTCATAGTCAGCATGGCTATACACTGTCGTCCTTTATAAAAAAGTAAACTTGAGCACGTGGTCTGTGCTCAGCGGCAACTGGCTAAAGTATCATCAACCTACATCTGAAGAAATCATACCTGCTTCTGTTTTTATCAGCGCCTATCCAACGGCCATAATTCATTCTTTTGTTTGCCGAGGGATGCCTACAAAAGGCGATGTGCTTTCTTTAGCGGTTGTTTTGGTTGTTACGATTCAGTTAGTAAATATTGGTAAGATAGTACAGACACAAAAACGTGACGTGTCATTTCCTTTGACCCGGTTATTTTTACTGTAAACCTTTTTTAACGGAGTGCACAACAGTTAAATCGTTTAAAACATTTTCATAGTGCTCTGCTTGGGCGTATGAACGTTGCCCCACAAGGTACCACAGTGCTGCAGACTTGTGAGACTGCATTTTTTTTGCTTGTTTGAGAAAAGCAGTGCACGGGCTCATTTAAATGTACATATAATGTGTGACTGTTGCAATAAATTGACCTCTGTGTCACGCTTTCTATCCTCCATCCTTCTAGGATTATGCGTATTGAGATGTGATACAACTAACCACAAAACTACACTGACTTTTATTTCTCTTTTGGCCAGGTGAATGAGCTCGTCAGCTACTCTGCATCATTCTTCTCAGTTTTTTTTTCTTTGGGCGTTGAAGCAACACTAAAGAGCGAAATACTTTTCCGCATACTATTGAAGTATGATTTCACAACACTACTCTTACCACGACACGACGCTTGGCAAAAGCGAAACCGGGTAAAGAAAATGTCTCACCAAATACCAGGAAATTAATAATTTTGATGGTGTTTGCTGGGTTCTACATAGCTTATAATCAATAAAAACGAAGGAAACTGTCATCTGTGGGTGTCATAGACCTAGCATACGAAATTTCAGAAAATATCACAGAGCCAATTGGAAAATTATGAAAATTTTGACGTTACGCATGGACATTTCCGCACAACTTTCAATAGTAAAACTTCAACCTTATTTTCTCCGCTAATAATGAACTTGGGATAGTGAAACGTATGGCATTGGCATTGGAGTTCTCAGAGAGCAGTTTTTAATATAAACAAGGTCACTGTTTCTCTTCAGTATCCTTGTAATGCTTTTGAAAAATACACACAAGAAGCTTGTGAATCAAGTGCAAAGCTGCTCAGTAAACTGTTGTGGGGAGTACGTAGTTTGTACATTGTGATTTCACCCACGTCGTATTGCTGCAGTGAAGAGAACCAAACTGCTCGAGACTACAGCAGCAAAGGCCTATAAATCTCTCCAGAGTTTCTTTCCACAGTTTCAACCAATGGTTTCAATAGTGGTAAAACATGACATTTTTTCCACTTGTTCTTTACAACTCCATCATAAACACAGACTAACACGTGCATCTTTCTTGGTTTAAATGTTGTTTTTTGATCTTTCAGTGGATAACTTGCCTTGAGGTAACACTGATGTTATTGAAAATAGAAACATTTTGAAGAATAGATTCAATAGCTCTGCTGCTAGCCTCCTTTCTGACATGCATTCATAACAATCGCCATAATTGGCGATTGTAAGAAGTTTCACCCTAGTAGTAAATTTACCATGCACCACCCTTTCAGCAAAATTAACTTCCTAGATATGATGATATTTATTGAAACATTCTTTATTGTGAGGTAAAAAAATACAAATCCTCTGCCCACACCATAATAATATAGCAGGAAATGCCAATCAGAAAATAAAAATGAACAGGGCAGAGCCAAGTGAAATTTTGAGAAGGAAGGATGTGTAGCAGAAGCGGACTCCAACCCCAGTCGAACCGGACATAAATAAGAAAAAAAAATCTTGGTTTGGTTTACAATGTTGTTCTTGCTGCGAACATGTTTGGCGAAATTTAATCTTCAGTGGTGAATTCTTGTGATGTACGTCTTAATAGGGCTGTCTTAGAGTTCTTTCTTTTAATGAGAAGTCAAAGGTTACGCTCTACATAATGCCAACGAATAGCCAACTATGATACCTAGACTACACAAGCTATCATCTATGACACGGCAAAGGAGAAATAATCATCAGACAGGCAAAGCATTTAAAAAGCGTCTGTAGCGACAATGATCGCTATGCTCATCAATTAAGCAAGCCAAAGGAGACATTTGGCCAAATGACCTGCACACCCCTCTGAACAAAATCCAAAATGAAGCTTGAAAATGAGGAAATCATCAATAGCTGAACATGTCCCATAGCACAGCCTATCCAGCCGCTAGCCTTTGCAATCAAATACTGAAACGCACTTCCAAACTTAAATAATATCTTTCGCAAGTACTACCCAACATTAACTAGCTACGAGCCGCTTCGAAAAACGTTCCGCGACATGTTAGTGCATGCAAAAGTAAACCCGCATTTTTTTGTACACATAATACCTAGTTGTCATCTAAGATTTAGCACCTGCAAACACCTTCAAGAATACGTTAAAATTAAAAGCATTAGAAGTGATTTATGCATAGTATAAAATCTAGTTTTTCCTGCACTAGTTTAAACAATATATACATGAATAATTTTAAATATTGGCGCAAACAGGACAACATTATAGCATGATGTAGTTGCACAACTTCGACAGGGACACAGAGTACAAGAAAACATGACGCTCGCTTTTCTTGTCCTCTGTGTCCCCGTTGAAGTTGCGCTACTACACCACAAGTTAAAATGATATCTAACCAACTAGCCCAGCTCTCAACCCTACTGAACAAGCAGGACAACCTGTTAACGTTTCATTGAATAGGCATCAAGCAAGCATGGCAAATATCTGGAAGCAATGGCACAGCAATATACAGTGGCAGGACATGTCTTCAATGATCCTAAACCTTAAATACAGTAACCAGCTTTTCGAAAAAAAAACTTGCCACACCTTATTCACAAGTTAAATACATTCCAGCGAAGAAGTATATATGTTTCAAAGGGGGCGCTTGAGCCAATTTGACATGGCACATACACAACGAACACCTATAAAAATAAGCCATTTTTCAAGGAATTTCTAAGGCTAATTATCCCCATTGTCAGGTGGTGCTTCCTCGAGGCAAAGATAATTTAGCAAAATATCTTCTCTTTTCTACCCATCGATGCAAAACACTTTCTCCCTCCTGCCCCTCATTTCTTTATGTTTCATGGGCTTTTGATTGATTGCCCCTTTTACCCTGGCGCAAACCATTACGGGGGAGTGGCTTTTAACTCACCCAGTTAAGCATGGCGACTCCTCGTTTTCATCTCCCCGTTTTTGCATGTGGCCCTCTCTGCTTTGTTTAAGTTGGAGGAGAAGGTATGAGACTATACAAAATGCACTAACGTAGGCAAGGAGAGAATTTGGGCCGATACAACATATGTGAAATGGTTTGTGGTGATCTGCTGATTGTTAGCACCAGAGTACGTGGGTTCCCTTCATCTTGATAAATTTGCCCTACAGAATTCAGATAGGTCGGCAGTTGCAGCATTGAAGAAGTCTGCATGTTGAGATGATGGCACTAGCGACAACCCGTGATCAGAAATGTTTCATCTTTTTAAGCTTGTCTTCCTCACAACTTCTGTGTTTTTTGGTTTCATAACATGACACTTCTGCTTCTAAAAAAATAAAACTTTATTGCCTTGTAAAATCCATGTTAATATTAGCTCATTTTTGTCTGTATTTTGGTAGATTTTCAAGGCACTCATTGTCTTGGTTACTTTTGAGCAATAATTTGACTGAGTTAGTAAACCAATGACTGCTCTTCATTTATTTTCTGCCATCTTCCGTCTACAGACTAGTACTCACTGTAAAAGACTGAAAATATGAAAGAACCAAAAAGAAAGATGTCTTTACAATGTAGCACCGAAATCACGATATTTAGAATTCGCGTCTTTTTATTTTATTACCAGCATGTCAAGTGCTGGAGGCATGACTGCTGGCTAACCAATGAAGAGTTCATTCTTGGGCGACAGTGAAAAGCATACCACCCCCCCCCCCCCCCCACCCCGCCGATTCTTATCTGCAATTTTTTTTGTGTTTTTGTTCATAATTTCAAATAGCATAACAATTTGAACAGTGGGCCTAATGTGACGTATCACCCTGATTTGTTATGCAGCACTTAGCAGCTGACTCGTCCGTCACTCAATGTCAGCGCAGCCAATTTTACCTGCTTGAAACACTCCCGATGCAGATCGGGCACAGCAGTAGAACAACACTTGATTCTAAAACCATCAGCGTGTTTAAATTACACACACAATAAATGCGCATCATAAGCACACGTATCGCAACAAAAAAAATACGCAACACGTACGGTGGAAGTACGGTAAACAATGAAAGTCTTACTTTTATTGTCAAAATCTGTATTAGCCTTTACAATTATCTCATCAGGCTGCTGTAAAAACCGAGCAACTTGCACAGAGAGAACGTTCTCGATTTGTGGTACTTTAATACACTAACCATCACGGCCACGAAATAATGGTGCAAAAGCGCGTTCACCCAGAGATTAGTTGAAGGTTGACAACTTACACGTCCTTGACACGAGGTGCACTGTGAAGCTGTGAACATGCGTGTTCATAACCGTCGTCACTAAAGAGTAGATTCATCACGAGGAAGAGTGCTTGCCGCAAATAAACACGTTGCTTCAACTTCGCGCTGGTCCAACGACAAAACCGGAAGCCGCCATGACACTTTTCCTCACAGGAAACAGACGCAGTGCCAACGTAAACCTAAGTTGTTGCGAGAAAATTTCAAAGCAGCTACCACCTCCAATACAGCAGCGATGACCGGTGATTCGTGCCTAATACGTTTTCGTTTTTAATCTTTCATTTCATATGTTTGACGAAAACGAACTCTTCGCATGATTGAATACCATAGTCAGTAAGCCTGCCAAAATTGAATGCGAAACAATAAGGCACCAAAAATGCTTTTATATTATTATTATTATTATTATTATTATTATTATTATTATTATTATTATTATTATTATTATTAGAACTTGCAGAGAAATCGCAAGGCTCTTCTGAAAATTGAGTAGAGCCACAGTCACACGCATTCTCAGCACTGCCTTAAAACGCGCGTATGCGAGGCCTTAGAACAAGAAAAACAAATTATGACATAGAGGAAATGAAAAAAACCATAAATACATTGATTCCTAAAACGGAACAGCAGTTAGGTTAAAGTACTTGGGCAAGAAGTGAGCAAACTCTCCGAAATGAAAATATGAAAACAGAAACAATCAACAAAAGCTACCCACTGAAGGTCTAAAGTGGAATTATTTGAGCTAAAAGAGCTGATTAACATAAAGAAAATTGCCGACATGGGGATTCATAGCACTAAAGAATTAGATGAAGAATTCAAAGAAAGGACGAAGCATGACAACAGGAAACTAATTACGAATGCAGACTCCAACCGATTGAGTAACATTATAAGCAGTCTCAACATCTACAGTAAGGTGGCAGAAGACATTTACTACAACTCACGAATAAGCCGCCTAACAAAAAAGAAGCCAAAGTTCAACAAAACACTTAAACTCCATGAGTAAATATAAACAAAGTTAGAAAGAAACAAAATCAGAAGCCAAAGCAGGAACGAATTTTCTTGGATACCATACCCTGAAAAATGGAATATAGCCCCACAAAACTTGACCAACGAAAAATCATGCAGCGAAATTGTTGACCAGATCAAAAATGGAGATCTCGTGTTTAACAAGCTAGTGACACTTTCTTCACAGTGTCTCACGTACTAGCGAATCAAATGTACAACCGAACTGTAAAAATGCCAATAACAAACAAGTACAGAAATAAAAAAGATGAAAGATTTGAAGACTTATACACACATCAACAGATGTCCCACTGTGCATCATAGTCACGCGCTGTCAAACAAAAAATCTGCGAAACGAAATACATCCTCTTACTTAGCTTGCAAAGATTAATAAAAGGCATTTGACTCGGTAGAGATACGAGAAGTCTTAGAGTAGCTAGTGCATAATGCATGCATGAAACCCCTAGTCAACATCTACAGAAAGTCCACAGCAGACAGACAATGAACTTTATTAGGGTCTTGAGGGGCGACTACAAAAGTCTCTTTATGGGGGAGAAGCTGTCGCAGAGCAGAAAAATTTTATTTCTGAAGTGGATATGCCAAGGAGGGGAAATCTGAGCAATAATTACAGCATGCTTAGCAGAAGTATTTGAGCCACCATGTTGATAAGAAACACGAATAAACATTTACAAAGAATATTTCGGTACTTTCGCTTTGCAAATGACATTTTGCTTTTCAGCAGTGGTGCCGTTGAGCTACAATGAACTGGGAGCCCAAACCGAGAAAGTGTTCAAGTAGGGTTACAGATAAACAAGTAAAAGACAAAGATCTAATGTCAGGAGGCCAAAAAAAAGAGCGAGAGTTCGCGACGGCTCACTTGAATTCTTACAATATATATGTATTCAAGTGAGATATTCACAGGACACACTACTTATGGAAAGGACATTTACCAAAGAATATGGATGGGCTTAAGGTTTAATGGCAGACATTCTCAAATCATACAAGGCAATTTACAACGGTTCATAAAGCAGAAAGTGGTCAACTATTGTATGCTGCGAGTTTTAACATATAGTGCAGAAACTTGAATTAAAGTAAAAAAAAGAAGAAAAGACAAAAGTCCAGAACAGACCAAGAACCATGCAAAATAGAAACAGAAAATGGTTAGCATAACATAAAGACATCAAAAAAGCAGAGCTCAATAGAGGACAAACAGGGCTAGATGACATTCTAGCTAACATTAAGAAAAAAAAAGGGTAGACCTGGGCATATTCACCAACGTAAAGGAAATACAAGTGACCAGTGAGAGAGATTGTTGGGCCACGAAAGTATGGGAAAACTAGCTGAGCAAGGCAGAAGGCTAGATGGGATTTGCATGAATAAGATCGAATAAGTTCGCACATGGCTGAGAAAATTGTATGTAACTAGGAGAAGCCTTTGTATAGCATTGGACATAAAAAAAGCTGATATAGAAGAAGAGCATGCGCTATCGAGCTGTTGCACATCGCAGGATGGTTTCAATACCAACAGGTCATTCAACTCACATCGCAGTGCTACCGCTTACATATTGCAGTTGTACTACCGACTGCTTTTCGACATGTTTCTAGCAATGTTGAAACATATCTGGAAGATTTAGCAGAACCATGTACAGCCATGTCCCCGACTCTGTATAGTGCATCTGCAGCCAGGCTTAATCCGTGGTACCTGGCAGAAGTTGTGGGTTCTGACGTGGTGTGCCCCGGAGCACGCGTGACCTAATAGACATGCTGGGCTGCTTTGAACAAGAGTGACCACGTTGAAAGTTGTGCCTGTTTAATTGTAGATGCATGATTCCTCAGGGTGCTTTCAGCATGTGAATTCTGAGAGATGACGTGTTTTGACTAATAACACATGCCTGACTAGACACTTGTCATTGTGCCTGGTCAAGTATGACACGGTTGGCATTGCAAAACGTTTTAGCACCAACCACTCCAGTTCTAAGCTGAAGCACATTGCATGAAGGAGGTAAAAAAATAAGCGCGCCTGCCACCACAACTCGGATTTTAAAATTTTACATATTTGCCAACACAACCAAATGAAGGCATCACTTCCCCGAAAGGCCATGTTCTACAAGACGTGAGTGCTCTTTTTGGGGAAGTGACACCTTCATTTGTTGATGTTATGAAAGTATGTGAAATAATAATTTGTGGCAGCAGGTGCACTTTCTTTACCTGCTTCGTTCACATTGCTTCAGTTTGGACCTGGAGTGGCTGGCACTGAAGAAGTTTCACGATGCCAAGCGTTAAGCAGCCCACATGACTAAGGCAAACTGGAACCTGAAGATGAGGCATGGTCGCTGTTTCATACTGAAAAATCCTGCTCGCACGACCTGGGAAGGCCTAACTGGGCTGGGAAATGTTGACATTGCAGAAAGTGTATGCTATATACTCCGCAAAGGCCCAAAATTTAGCCACGAACCTCTGTTGCTGGCTCACTAATTACTAGCATTGCACCGACGAAATGCGGCAAAAGGCGATGTTGCAGTTAGGGACTATTACTTACAAGACATTGTTTAAGCTCTAGCAAGAACAAGGGAAAAACCCTCTTCATCGGGTAGATACGTTGGGGGATGTAGCCATTCTTCAAGTGCAACAATTTGTGCCCATTTCAAGTGGATAAAAGTAGTGGCTCCGTAGTAATGAATGTAGATTTGTGTCACTTCAAGGCAAGACAAGCAGTCTACATGAACTTCGTCAAGTTAAAAGTCATCAAAATAAAAGTCTTGAAAACCAAGGCAGTGGCTCTGAGTAACGACTTGGAACTTGCACAACTAGCAGAGTCTATTGCATACTGCAGCTAGCAAAAAGAACACCCTTTCTGTGTTACGGCCAAGACGCATAAGCCGCGTGTTTCATTCAGGAAAATTGTGAGGAATCGAAGCATCAGGCAGAACATGATTAGCCAATTTTTAATGAAGCGGCTAGACTCGGTTGTCATGAGACCCATTTTAAACTGGGAATTTCCCATGCATCATCCACTTTCTTGAAGAATCCTTCGATGGGTACTTGTTCTTGGTAGATGTTGAGGACCTTTTATTCTGTCCTGTACGGTGAATTTTTTTCTACATAAGAGTTTGCCTGAACGAGAGTGGTGTGGTTGCCTTCAGGAATGCCGCGGGCATGGCAGTATAAGCTTTTATGGCCTTTCTCAAGTTTTATGTTAAAGGTAGCTCGTAAGTTGCTCCTGTGTTGTGCTACTTCTTGTGTTTGACCGTAACCGCATTTATTGCGTTCCACCAACACTTTAATTAGTGGGAGGTTTTGGAAGTTCTTACGTATGATGAAAATTTTTTATTATTTTAAAACAACTAACCACCGTCACATATTACCCCATGGTTTACCATGTTCTAGCAGGCTCTCGCAGACTGAAAAAGGATTGGTGCTTACACATGAGTGGAAGGCTTGAGGCTTTTTGCACTTTTTGGCTTAGCGTATTATTTTGCAGAGTCGTCACAGCTGTTGGCTTTTTTGTCTAGGTGTGCTGAAAAATTACTTCCATACGAGTTGACGCATTAAAAAACTGTGAAAAAAACCATAGCTGAACAATTCCCAGAGTATGCATGTGCAGGGTCGGGCTCACACGTTATGCAGAATACTTTTCAAAACCGATTGGACAGGTTTTCTGTGGTTGGTTTTTTTTTTCGCATGATCCTTAACGCTGTAGCTGAGTCGCTTCACCAGACAATCAAGAGAAAACACCACGGTACTGGGGTAGAGCAAGAGCGCAGAGCAGCAAAACCTGGGGTTGTACCATGCATGCACCGAGCGGCACACGACCTAAAATGGCTGGCAACAGAGATGGCATGCCAATTATTTTTTCTGCGCCACGAAAGTCATCTCAGCTTTCTCATGTATACTATATGAAGGAAGGAAAAAAGGCACGCCAATCATACACAAAAAGTGTCAACGCGGTCGTTTATGAATTTCCACTGTCCTAGCGCAAAAGATGAACGTAGGCCGGGCAAGAATATGCGTGAATGAGCATGCACAGAAACATGTGCTTTCATTAAAAGATAAAGGTGGGGCACATTTGCTGACACATTGTGATTCTGATAAGTGTGAGCCGTACCTGGATAAGGGTTGGATTATTGGCAGAAGCAGGGACACAACTACTCGAGATTGCATGGATGCATTCTGTATAAAATCACGAGGTTCATTAGGTATCAGTGATACTTTGTCATACTGGTAGGTAGAGAACAAGTTCACAGATTTTGATTAGTTAGTATGCTCTCAATGTGACCTAGCTTACTCCCCACATGTGCGCCTGTAACGTTTGATGCAGGATGTTATGAATAAACTGTCAAAACTTTGAGGTCCCCTACACCTCTTTTCTCATTACTTTTTCATTAAAACAAACATATCTTTGTAGCTTCTACAAGAACATGTACCGATTAGAATAGCAAAAAGTACTTCTAGCCTGACCTTTGTGTCTCAAAGATACGTAGGGGCAAATTTGACATAGAAGAGGGACAGCATGTCTGGGTGATGCCCACCAGGGAGACATGTGGCTATGACAAGTTACCGTTATGCAATCACAAGGGGAATGAATGCAGTGATTGTGCGAGCATTCCAAGCTAGAAAAAGGCTAGGAGTGACCAGTGCCTTCTGTCACATAAGCCATGAAATAGCAAAAGCAATTACCGTCACCTCTGTCACCATCTGGAACGTAAGAGCACTGCCAAAGGCTGCATTCATTGTTCTTCTGCACAAGCTTACGACATGCAGCTTCATAAAAGCAAAGCAAGCGCACATAAATGCTTCAATGTGGTAGTGTCAGAGCGCATACTCAAATCTGTTGCGGCAAAATTATAAAGAAATCGCTGCTTTTTTACATAGCCGTTTTAACAAAAACTTTAAATCGGTCTGAAGACGTTACATTCTACAGATTTTTGCTGGTGATTAGAAATTATTCGTTAGATTAGAAACATCATTAGATGTTTTTGCTAGATAGAGTTTTATTAGTATTTAATAATAAAAATGCACAATTGGGAGCCTTGAATTTTTTGTAGACGGGGGGTGGTTGCTGGAGACGACGTTTTGACAAGTAGACTTGTCTTTTACAAGGCTCAAAAATTTTGAGGAATTTCGCTCTATACAAGAACCATTTTACTTTATCATTGTGCTTATCACAAAAAATGAAGTTGTTTATACTATAGAGGAGCCGAGAAATGTAACTTAATGCTATTCAATATTGCGCAAACGCACCAACGAAGACCAAAAGCTTGTATAGTGCACTCAACACTAAGCGGGGACAAATGTGCTAATCTAATAGTGAAGTAAACATCACTTCCTTTTGATTGAAAAATAACAGGCAGGAAAACTAGTAATAAGACCTAAAATGACATTGTACTTTCTAAAGAATGAAATGTCCTTCAATTGTTTATGTAATACGTGATTTAGTAAGACCGAACACATACATGCGCTTGAACGTATTGTAACACAGGGCAGGACTACACGGACACTAGAGAAGGGACAAATCGCTCTTGTGCCCGCATAGGCGTGCGCTGTGTTAAAATTTGTTAATGTACTGTCACCAACTGGTCCACCTTTCAGTCCTTCTGTGTACATGTGCTAATATGTGGACGTTCCTTTATTACATACCTACCTACCCAGTATGATGCACCTTTTCTGCATAATTTTTATAGAATAGCTTTGTATATGTAGTAAACTGTTGTTCTTGCATGCTCTACTGACACAGCCAGCAGCTAAGAAGCTAGACACCAAAAGAGCGCACAGAGAGGGTTTTGCTCTTGCGATCATACCGGTGTCACAAGGGCACTTTTCATTGCAATCAGCTAGGGCGTCTGCACCAAATTCGATCCGGCGCAGCAGCGACAGAACCGTCGATCTCGATCAGAAGTATTCTAGTGACACCACTATTAAACACCACTAACTGCCTAGCTAATCGAATCAAATACGGTGCAGCCGTCACCTAACTGCGATATAAAAGGGTACCATCTAGCAAACAAGAACCCGTGTGGCAGTGGTGTTGACAGTACAGTGTGTCGGACCCTAAATCTTATTCGGAAGTATGTCTGCACAAACATGGTCACGCCTACGCGGGTGTGATTCAACGCTACGGTTCGCGTGAACCAGCCAACACTAAATTATCATCAAATGAGCAGGAAACTAAATTTGTCAAACAAACCACCACACAGCACACACAAGACAGCCAGCACTTGAGCGTATCACATCACCGCGGGATGTTGGTCATTCAACGCTACCGCTTGCACGAAACACCCAAGGCGCTCGATCTCCCCTCTTTGAAGGATCGGTCGGCCGAGAATCACTGCCACATCACCAGATAGGCAAGGAACAATACCGCCCAACACCAAAATCAACCTTGACCAAACTAGAGGAAACGCTGACAGTCGACGTCGGCGCACCACTAGCGACTAAATCACCTAGGGATGTTCGCGTGATTTGGGTGCCTAGGCAGCGCGCGGTCACCAGAAAAGCACCTAAGGCAGGGCCACTCGTATTAGTTTGCGCCATGACTTACCGTGGCGCTGCAGTCAGTGGCTGCAACGGTGCTGGAATGTAATGTCGCGTTCAGAACGGGAGTCGAAACCTGGACACCTGGAACGTGACCTTGAACAGTCACGGCTGGAATGGACATCTGGGACGCGAGCTTGAGCAGTCACGGCCGGAATTCTGGAAGGCCGCGTACCTCCGAGTACACCATGGGCAGCAGGAGGATCCTGGCCTTGCCTGACTTCACGAATTCGGGTCCGAAACCAGACATTGCAGTCGCACGACACTGACAATTTTCACTTCTGCCTGCTCGATCTTGTTCTGCGCTTCAATCGTCTTCGAATGTCCTCCTTTTCTCCTCCTTCGTGCCTTGGCCGCGCAATCTTTCGCGAAAACTATCTCTTCCTGTTGACGGGCCGCAGTTTCATGCGTGACGTTTCACGCCAACGGCATCATCATCTCTCCGCCGCTCAATCGAGACGCACCACAGCCATCACCTCTGAGCACGCTGTACGTAACACCACAGCGCTACCACGCTTCACAGACACCACCAAGTCACTATACTAGAGAACAATACCCAATCTTTCTGCTGTTCTTTATCCGTTGCATAAATCGCTATTAGCTGCAGTGCCCTGGTGCGGGCAGAAAGAACATGAGGATGCAGTTGCTGAAGCCTAGCGACTTCTCACTTCAGCACCTGTCCTAGGACATTATGACACAAAGCGAAACTCGTACTTGCTTGTGATGCTTCCCCTTTTGGACTTGGAGCTGTACTGTCCCAGTGTGAGTCTCATGGCATAGAACGTGCAATTGCACTTGCATCCAGGAGCCTACAGCTAGCTGAAAAAAAACTAGTGTGAACTGAACCGTGGGCATTTGCACTGGTTTTTGGGGTCACTAGATTCCCGCAATACCTGTGGCGGAGACATTTTCAAGCTGTCACGCACCACAAGCCTTCACTCGCACTGTTTGGCCATGACGAAGCCATTGCCGACTGCAGCTCCCCTCGAGTCATACGATAGGTCCTTCTGTTGTAGGCTCCCAATAACACCCTTGTCTATCGCCCAGGACAAACAATTAGCATGCAGATAGACTGAGCTCGTTGCCATTAGCATATAAGCGTTCCCCTGTGGAGGCCCCAGGAGATGTGTTTATGCTAGAAGGCGAATATCCACAAGTTTTGTCATCTACAGCTATCGCTCAGGCAACTAGCAGAGATCCCATTTTGTCAAGGGTGCGTGACACCTTGCCTTATGGTGGTCATCTACCCCAAGGCAGAGAATGGAACCTATACGATACTCGGCGAGAAAATGAGCTCAATCTGCAGGACGGCTCCCTTCTTTGGAGAAAGAGGGTGATGATTCCCATGTCACATACACAGGAGGTACCAGAGCAACTTCATGATGGTGAGCCGGCATGGAGGAATTGAAAGCCGTTGCCCAAAGTCATGTGTGGTGGTCTGGTGTAAACGAGGATGTCACACACAAAGTAAAAGCATGTGCTGTATTCCAGGAGTACCAGCATTGTGCCGGGCAGTGTAGTCGACACCGTGGCCATTTCCAGAAGGTTTTTATTGCGCCTAGATATCAATTTTGGAGAGATATTCAAGAGGCATTACTTTCTAGACATTGTGAACGCCTTCTCGAAGTGGACTGAGGTAATTCCTGTGATATCAGTATCGTCTGACGCCACTATAAGCAGTCTACGAACAGTTTTGCTGCTCACGGCATTCCTGACATTATAGTGTCGGATAGTGGCACAGCGTTCACTGGTGCTAATTTTCAACAGTTTTTGGAAAGAAACCTATTTAGAGGCATCAGAGTGCCATCCTACCATCCTGCATCAAATTTTTCAGCTGGACATGCCGTTCAGTGGTAAAAAACAAATTAAAAGCCAACCGAAGGCGATTTTCCAGCACAGAATAACCGAATGTTATTCCAGTACAGGACAACGCCACACAGCCTCACAGGAAGGACCCCGACAAAGCTACTTATAGGTAGCAACCTTCAAACACCACTCAAGACCTTGTGTCCTGACGCTCGCAGTGATGTAGTGTCGAAGCAGTTGAAGCAGAAACTACATCAGGATAAGGGTGCACATCAAGTTTCGTTGCCACAATGGGATCACACTTTCTTGTTAGGAACTTCAGACCGGGTCGCTCATGGCTACGGGCTACTGGTATTATTCCTACATGCTCATCGTCCGTGCAACTGGAACTTGGTGGTGGGCTTAGCAGCAATCGTCATGGTGATCAAAGCAGACCGAATGACCATATTCAGCATATTTATTCTGGCTCACCTGGAAGAATGCACACCAGGCAGTCATTACCTGATGCAGAAACTCCAGTGGATGCTGAAGAAATGCCAGCGTCCATGTCACCACAACCTGCCCCACTGACGCCTCAAACCACTGCTTTCTCACCGGCACTTCGCAGATCTCAAAAAGTGAAAAAGCCATTGTGTCGATACTGTCCCTAGAAAATAAGTGGGTAGGGTGTTGTTACGCGTGTCGCTGGTTGGTGGCACCACCCAGCGTGTGATAATAAATAAAGAACAATATGGTAAAAGTAGGCCCTAGGCAGCCATTTCACCGTCAGCAAGAACAGCTGTCGTGTTGTTACTCATCCGCTATGCGCCGATAAGACATAACAGTCCCCATGAAAGACTATCGTCTTTATTACCGTTCATTTACACCCTTCTGAAATGACGGGGGAGCAGGCTTTGGCTTCTGCCCCCAATCATAGGCCGGAATCCCTTGAGACTGGGTCAGGGCGAGACCGATGACTTGACGCTGTTCTTCGGTATCGTGGCTGTGTACTAAGGCCTCCCAAGACACTATGTTTTTACTTAAATTATTGTAGGAGTGGAGGTCCAGACCACGTTCACTAAACCTGCAGCGCTATGGCAGTGCACACATCTAGCATCAAACACTTCCGGGTGCCATTTACTGTACAGGTGAGGGTTTGGAAACACCATGGTTTGCCATTTTTGCCACATAAATTCATCGTTTTTGTTCAGCTGTTTAGCTGCCTCTGGATAAACCTGACGAATGAATTTATAATTTTAGGTAATTTCCTGAAACGTTCATAGTTCGGCTCATGTGAAGAGAGGTCGCTCGAGTGGAGGTGGAGAATGAGCGGCCATCAACCAGATAGTGAGCCCTCGGGCGATCGTAAGCGCCTGCTCAATCTCCTTCCTATCTTGATGAGCCGGCGACCATAGTAGTGAGGTTTTCTCTGCGGAAACTCGTCCTAGTCTAAAAAGTTTGGCGGCTTCAGCAGAAATCCTGCTGATATAATTTTAGATGGCCGACTTAAAGTCGCTAACAGTCCCTCGCGTGTCTTTCCGTGCTGTTTCCAAAGCAATCACAAGTTCTGCTTCCATGGTGATTGTTTTTGTAGAGCTGCAGCACAATGCCAGGTCCCAGCTCTTGCGAATCCCTACCGCTGTGTATCCTTACCATGTTTTGTATTCTGCAGCGTCCGTGTACAGCACACCAGATCGACCTTCAAGTTTCACTTGCAGGGCTACAGCTCTAGCTTTGCGTATGCCTTCGTAGAACACCAGATGCATGTTTTTCGGCAGCGGTGTAATTGTTATACTCGTCCTAGTTGATTTAGGTATGCCAGCTGTCTGTCTGAAGCAATCCGCGGGCTCTAATACCAAGTGCTCTATTATTCTCCTTTTTGTTCTTTTTCTCAAAACCCTTTGGTGTTGTCGCATCTTGGCGGCTTCTATTAGCTCATCTAAAGCGTCGGACACACCCAGCCCAAGACGTTTACCTGTAGAGGTGTTTGGGAAAAGTCCTAGTGCAGTTCTGATGCTTTCCTAGTAAAAGCTTTCATATTATCTTTCTCTAGTCAACCCAATAAAAAAGAAGAAGCGACGTATAGTACACGGCTTATCACGAAAACTTGTACCAACCTTAAGAGATTGGCTTCCATCATCGTAGCATTCTTAATAGAAAGGCGCTTAAGCAGGCGGGAGCTCTGGTTTGCACTAGCATCGAGTCTCCTGGTAGTTTCAGGGTTTTTCCCATTAGCTTGTATGCGCATCCCTAAAATTCTAATACTGTCTACGGTTGAAATACAATTGCTGTTCACTCGTAAAATCTTGTCACAACCTTTTCACAAGAGATTTTTTTGTTTTCCTTTTTTGTGATAATAAAAATGGGCCTTTGATTTCTCTGCCGAGCATTTCAACCCTAGCGGCTCGTGATATTGTTCGATGATATTTATAGCCTCCCGAAGTGTGCTTTCAATACCTCGGTCACTACTATGGTTTATCCACAGAGTCACATCGTCTGCGTATATTGTGTGGTATCGGTTTCTGATTCCCTCAACTTCTGAGGGAGTCCAATGATTGCTATATTAAAAAGAGTCGGAGAGATTCAAGACTCTTGTGGCTTCTCTTTATCCCCCAATTTCATGTTTTTGAGCAACTGCTGTGCCATGCTGATGGTGGATGTGCGTTTAGAGAGAAAGTCTCTCACGTAGTTGTATGTCTTGATGCCTACGTTTAGCGAACTTGGGTTCTTAAGTAGGGCTTCATGTTGAACATTGTCAAACGCCTTGGAGACGTCCACACTCGCAATTACTTTGGTGTCAACACTCATCTTGTGGGCTATATGCTTCTTCAGGTGTATCATATTAGGGCACGTCGATAGCGGAATCGGAATTCTGTCATAGTACCAGAGTTCATGTTTTAATCTTCCATGAAGCGAGTCAGTCTTATTTAGATGACGTGCTCTTTCAAATTTCTTACACAATATGTGATAGAAATGGGGCTGAGATGCTCAAGACTTAGTTTCTTCCCTGGCTCAGGAATTAAGACAACATTGCCCGTTTTCGAAGCTTGCAGTACCTCTCCCTTGCCTCAGCATTCTTGCATATATGCTGGAAGTTGACGACTGTAGCCGCCGTCAAAATTTCTGAGCATTCTGTTGCTGGTTTTGTCTGCACTGATAGCCGTTTTTGTTTTAAGTTGGTTAATTTTAGCGCCGACTCCTCCAACCATGATGGGAGTGTCTAGGTCTGGGTTAACTTAACCCGCGTTGTCAGAGAACGTTTACATTGGGCAAAACTGCAGTAGCGATCCCTAACATCCATTAATTTTGTCTTCCGACCAATATAACTATACAGAAGCTTTTGAAGTTGCTGGAGGGCCTTCCACTTGGCTTTCTGTGTGTCTAATGGATGTTGTAGTAGCTGCCATGTTCCAGCACTGCCGATCCATTTATTCATCTGATCTCAGATAATAACCCACTTTTGCTTGGTGGTCTCCGAATTCCAACGCATATTCTCGAATTTTTTTGTTCAGTCCAGCGACGTCGTTTATTTATTATTTATTTATTTATTTATTACAATACCCACAGCGCCTTTCATCATTACAATGGGGGGCAAATACTAGCATAGGCATAACAAAATCAGGTACTTAGTACAGATATAGTGGTAAGTAGCCAATTACACGAAAAAGCAACGACAATAAAAACATTAAGTACAAAACACATTAGCAAAGACATCACAGGGGATGGCTAGGACTATTGGCCATACGTATCTTGCAGAGAGGAAGCAAGTACATCAGGGGATATAATGGTGGGTAGGTCTTGAGGCAGCTTATTACGTTTACGAATTGTTCGGGGAAAAAGCCATCCTGATGTGGTTCGTCTTGCATCTTATCTTCTTGAATTTATAGGCATGATTAAGGCGGATTTACACGGTATAAGGATTATGCAAATAATGATCCTCATTATTGCATTGATATGTGGGGTTTAACATCTCAAAACCACCATATGTTTGTGAGAGACGCCGTAGTGGAGGGCCCCGAAAATTTCGACCACCTGGGGTTCTTTATTATGCACCCAAATCTGAGCACACGGGTCTACAGCATTTCCGCCTCCATCGGAAATATAGCCGCCGCCGCCGGGATTCGAACCCGTGACCTGCGGGACAGCAGCCGAGTATCTTACCTACTATAACACTGCGGCGGGGTGGTCCTCCTTAATGCAAGTGTTACAATGAACTGTACAATGAAAAACATTTTAACCGTGAGTATTGCCTATGTTGCCGCAGTGACTCCGATTCAAGGCTTTCCTTGCACTTGATACGCTTAAGTGGCGGGAATAATTGGCATGAACAAGTCTCCAGTTTTCAATCCTTTTATTGTCCTCCTGCAGACGAGGACCCCGGACGCAACAAGCGTATTCAAATATTGGTCTAACATTGGTTACCTACATGGTCTCTTCTGCAGCAAATGGCAATTTTTTGCATTGATTTTAAGAAAGCCTAGAACCCTTGAAGCCTTGTGTGTAGCACACTCAATATGACGACGCCAGGATAATTCTGCAGTGTAGTATACACCGAGATATTTGAACTCGAACACTTGTGCCGGTTGTTCTGCAGCATAGTGTAACTAAAACATGGCAGCATTTTCTCTAGAAAAGCACATATACACAGATTTCGTCACATTTATGTCCATGCGCCAGGGACCGCACCTGGTGCTAATCAAATTCAAATTTTTTCGTAGCGCAGTGCGATCGTCTACATTATGAATGATCCTGTATAATACGCAGTCATCTGCAAAATTACGAAGGCTGAAGGTAAACCCCAACAGATATCATTCATGTAGATAAGAGAATAAAGTGGTCTCAGCACTGAGCCCTGCGGTACGCCTGAAGTAACATCCTTTTGATTGGACTGCATTCCATTTAAAAGTACCATCTTTCGTCGGGAGTTCCAATATGCGTTGAATCATTCGATAACAAAACAGTTTATGTTGTACCAGGACAACTTCTGGATTGGTAATCATTGGGAAACTAAATTAAACGCCTTACGGAAATTCAAAAACAAACAGTCAACTATGCACTCGTTGTGTAATCCATTAGCCAAATAATGTGTGAATTCAGTCACCTGTGCAACACCGGAAGACTCAGGTCGAAGACAATGTTGCTGGAGCGAAAATAGGGAAATAATATTCGAATGATTTTTGTTGTTTCTAAAAAGGATAAGTTTAATAATTTTACAGCTGATGCAAGTGAGGTCGGCCGCCAGTTCGACGCGATGTTGCGCGGGCCAGACTTGTGCACAGGCACAACATTAGCAATTTTCTCATCATTCGGCAAGGAATGTTCGCTCAGTGACTTTGAAAAGATATCAAACAAGCAGTTTGATACTGAATTTTAACACATAGAAAGTAAACAGATCGGAGGCCGTCCTGGCATTCGGCCTTTGAGGCACCCAATTTCTCTAGCATATTCTGGATGCCTCGCAGATCGAAAACAATTTCATTCATTTGCTCTTCACTTGCACAGGATTGTGCCAAAATGGCACTGACGTTTGAGCGCCCAGCGGACAAACAGCTAAAGTATTTGTTAAGATGTGTAGCCTTTTCAATGTCACCATGATGTGATTTCTGCCAAGTTTGAGTGGAGGAATGGACACTGCATCTTTGCCGTTCAATTTGACTAGCTGCCATAATTTTTAGGAATTCGTTTATCCTCATTTTAAAAGCACCGAAGAATGCGCTTTTCTCTATGTTTACCACACTTTTCATCTGCTTGGTTATTAGCTCAAGTCTTTTGCTCAAGTGCGGTGTTGGCATTTTTTAGTAAACAGTGTAAGCGGTTGCTTGTTTTCTGGCTAGGCGCTGCACTTCCTTTGCGCACCAAGGTTTAGATCTGCTGCGTCGTAGTGTCGTTAGCCATGACAGCACGTATCTATCTCGTAAATTGAGAAGTTTTTGTTCAAATATGTCCCGTAATTCATGCCTATTTTCGGTTTTCGCTAAAGTTTCAAAAACGTCGTAATGTGCTTTGAAATAACCTTGAATATCCCTTTTACGCGCTTTTTGATAGCCATAAATTCATCGTCTAGCGCAACTTGCAACATTCGTATACTGCAAATTGAATTCGCAGTGAACAACAGCGTGATCGCTAACGCCGGAAAGCACAAGAGTAGACTTTCCAGCCATGGGGGCATTCGTAAGCATGACATCTAATATATTGTTTCCCCGTGTTAGCTGCAAAACCATCTGTGTTAAATCATAGGTTCAACATAGTTCAATAATCACTGTGGTTAACTGACTCTTTCCGCTTGATTTCACCGCCTATTATGACACATTCCGTTTTGACAGTTTTAACAGAATCAATTAGTTCATGCGAAACACTACTTATACTGCTTGGTCGACGACAAAACGAACACAGGGGGATATTTCTACAGTTTGAAAGCCTAATCAGAACCCAGACAGCCTCACTGTGGCTAACTTCCATTTGCAGTACCCTAGAGTTCATCGCGTCATCTATTAGTATAAAGACTCCACCTTCACGACAATTGCGATTCCTCCAATAAAAATATATTTTCCAGAAAAGATTTCCGTATCGCTAATGGTTTCATCCAGCCAGAATTTCGTTCCCAGCACCACGCCTGAGTCGTGTCTAAAAGAGCAGCGAACTCGTCTGTTTTATTCCTAATGCTCCAGCAGTTCACAATCCACACTGAAAGCAGACACCTATTTGCTGACCGTAGTCGGCCAGCACGCCTTACTTGGCCTAGCGATTCGTGAAATATATGCTTGACGCCATTTAAGAACGGGGAATCGAATTTAGGGTGTACTTTATCATTTGCTTTTTTCTTTGCCCTATTGAAATCCTGCAACTGCTCTCTTTTCAGTCTAACAGCAGCAGAAGAGTCTTCTGAAATGCTTATCTTGGAGCCCTTTAGTGTATTCGCATTTGAAAGAGCAGCCTGATTACATTTAATTGAGAAAGACTAGCGATCATTGTTCGAGGTCAATTGACAGCGAAATTGCCCGAGCAGTGTTCCCTTTTGATTGCAATATTTCCGCATCTCAATGTTAAAGAACATAACTCTAACAGATTTTGAAGTTCATCTACTTTTGTTCAGGAGAGTGTATTCTCATATCCTGACTTTCACATGTCTTTTTCTGTAAAACTTCCCCCTTTATTTCATCTATCTTAACAATAACTGATTCCCGGTTCGTTATGCAAGCAGTAAGGCTAGCCATTGTTGATTTAGATTCAGGATGTGACTGCTCAATGGCGGTAAGCTCTTTTCTCTCCTGACAACCACTAAATAGTTTCTGCAGGATTGCGTCTGATGCACCGGGGTTTAATTCAATGTCCCAGCACAAAAACAACAAGAACAAGTAGGATACAATGCGGTGAAGGAGCACAGAATGACGCCATTTTCAGTACACACGGACATCGTGTAGCGAATGAACAGCGAAACTTTATTCCCGATTCCTGTCTCCTCTTTTCTGAAAGATATTCCCCTCCACGTCTTTGTTTTTCTTTCACATGCTTACAAGATGTCCATCAACAACCTCCTCACCGTAAGCCTCAATCTCTTCGGTAGTGTGTTGAGCCGACTGAATCACCCCATTACACCAATGGTTAATATTATTTAGCTGGTCTTGTTCCGACGTATTATTTCTACAGGCAACCCAATCGGTAATTCTAACTTTTGTCTTAGTGATCACCGGCAGGACATTGTCAACTATAATGCCTAAAACTCTGTGATCACTACCTAGGCCTTCTCCAGTACTGCACCACATGGCGGAGGTGGCACTAAGATCTAGCGTCCTGTCTCGAGGTACGCTATTTTCTTTCCTCGTTGCCTTCATTTGGTTCCTTGTAAGGATGAGTTCTTGTTGTTGACTTTCGTTTGACAAGTTTCAGCCCTTACCCTGCGTCAATTTGTAACCCCACGTCATATGATACGCACGAAAGTCACCCAAAATCAAAAGTAGACCGTTTGCTCAAATAGCCTTTGTTTTCATGAAAAGATCGCCATAAATGATTTTGCGCTGATTGGTGGATTAGCTATACGCATGTAAGATAAGACCGCCCATCACGTCCGTGTGTGCATCAGGCTCTCTGCTTGTCTCTCTGTTGGTTCATGCGTCCTTCAGTCCATCTAGTGAATACTCGAAGTTTTGCAATCTTGAATCTTTTCATCATATATTCATCATATAGACGTACCGCCATCTAGCGGACATTTCAAGGAACAAACAAGAGTTGGCTACCTACTACTACGACGACATCTGTTATATACACCGCGGACGCATGACCCATGGCATAACGAGCTTCGACCCTAAAACAAGTTGTATTCTTTGCTCGTAAACAGGTACATTTCTTTTTAAAAAACGGTAGATCCAACGTACTGTAGGAAACGATGATGTGCGAACCACGAAAGAGCAAGGTTACTGTGCCACTTTAAAATCATCACAACGTTACTAGGTGGAGGTAAAATATACCTTACATAACTTCCCTGTCATGATTATCATGCTTAGATGTGTCGTTTGCCTTCTTCATTCATCCACATCAGGTGACGCCGAATGTGAACCAAGCGAAGTAGCCACGAGCACTCTATCAACGTGGTGTGCTGTGATGTTCCTACGTGGCACGGGTGTCATGATTATCATGGTTGCACCAGTAGTATACCTTCAAGATCCATTGACGTCACGTAACACCAAATTTGGTGTATTTTCAGCGAGCGAAACGGCCGCGAGTACATCATGAAGGGCCCAATATACTCGAACGTGACGTCGACGTGCGCACATGCTGGGCACAGCGACGCAATACGTTAGCAAAACGTGGGAACTCTATAGTCTGATGCCAAGCGCGACCGGCGCGACCAGCGTCCGTCAGCGCAGCCCGACGCCAACTGGCACGAAATGCAACATGCCGAATTTCATACCCTCTATTTTACCCAGACAGCACTGCATCTGCATCTTTTCGCTACGGCCGGACACTGGATGCGCTGAAACGTGCATGCGTCAAAGCAACGCCGCACGGCGCGCGCCTGCGAGTATATGGCAGGACCGGTGCGTCGCGTGGCAACGCCGGCGAGCACGCACACCGTGTCCCGTCGAAATGTATCGGTGCCTTGACTGTGGCATGTAGCAATGTTCTCACCCTTCACGCATCTCATTATTAACATGTTTGCACCAGTCACTTACCTTCGTCATCTATTGGCGTCACGTTCTGTCCAATTCGGCATACGTGAAGCTAACGAAACGGCCGTGAGCGTATTATAAATGTGGCATGTAGTTAAATTTTTACATGACACGCATGTCGTGATTATCATTTTTGGATGTGTCATTTACCTATGTCGTCCATTCGCGTCGTATAATACCGAGTTTGAAATATTGGAAGCTAGCGAAACAGCCGTGAGCGCTTCATAAGCATAGCACGTAGTCATGTTGTTACATGACATGCATCTCGTGTTTATCATGTTTGCATCACTATCATACCTTCGCCATCCATTCACGTCCTGTGATACCAAGTTTGGTATAAGTAAAGCTAGCAAAACAGCTGCCAGCGGATCATGAGTGCGGCATGTAGTCATGTTGTTACATGGCACGCGTCTCATGATTATTATGTTTGCACCAGTCACATACCTTCGTCATCCATTTACGTACCATATTACCAAATTTGGTATAAATGACAATAGCGAAACGGCCACGAGCATTGATTAGCGCGGCATAGAGTCATGTTGTTACATGACACGCATGTCATGACTTTTATGTCAGGGTCTGTCGCTTGTGTTCGCCATGAAATCATAACGTTCCATACCAGATTTGCAACACTCCATGTGAACAAAACCACCGCAAGAATGCAGGACCATGAATTGTTAATTAAGACATTCGTTACATACATGTCATGATTTTCATATTATGAGTAGTCAAATATTTTTTTCATACAGTCATGCTATGCCATACCAAGTTTGGTATCGACACCAATATTGAAACGGCGAAGAGAGCTAAAAGTCGTAGGCCACTAGATAGATAGATAGATAGATAGATAGATAGATAGATAGATAGATAGATAGATAGATTGATAAAGATACTCTCAAAGTCACCGAAGTTTGCCAAGACACGCTTCGCTTTTAGTAAAACAGGTCACCGAACAATGTCAAACAAAACAATTGTCGTTTCGGGATCCGAACGAATTGTTTTTTACAATGGGATGACGGCTGAGTAAAATGAGTTGAAGTAACCTTGAGAGCATGATGCAAATTCTGGGAGTACAATTTGTTTAGTGTGCCAGATGATTTATTGATTGTGTTTTTTTTGTCTAAATGATTCGTGGTTTGAGGTTCAGTGTCATTGTGAAATTCTTCTCTGTGGCCACCATGCGTGGGATGTCCAAGCTTATCTCGTCGCTTGTCTTTTTGGCATGCTCTGAGTGCATTTTCTATTTTGTGACTATTGGCGACATCATGTATATAGTGCACTTAACTCCACCATAGAACTTAAGGTGGCCAGACAATTTTCAAAAACTCACTAAGTTCTGAGAAAGTACTGGTCCAGTTTTCAAAGAAAGTTCACTTCAGCCCGCAAGCTGAGCTTTTGTGTGTGCTAAGAAAGTGGGACGTTGCCGATAGTCAATTCTTTTCAAAATGTTGTTCTCTAAGAAACAATAATAACGTGGTCAAACATAAAGGAGAGAGTGAGGGTGAGGGGGGCCCAGGATGTTGTGTAGGAAGGCGTTATAATTATCGAACCAAGCTTCTTTTTTATTCTAATTATTTCGATCCTGCATCCTTCAACCCCTAGGATAAGTGCGCTAACGATTGATTGATGACTGATTTATATGTGGGGTTTAACGTCCTAAAACCATCATATGATTACGACATACGCCGTAGTGGAGGGCTCCGGAAATTTAGACCTGCTGGGGTTCTTAAACGTGCACCCAAATCTGAGCACCCGGGCCTACAACATTTCCTCCTTCATCGCAAACGCAGCCGCCACAGCCGGGATTGGATGCCGCAACCTGCGGGTCAGGAGACGGGTGCCTTAGCCACTAGACCACCACAATGGGATAAAAAGTACGCTATAACATTTTATAAGTCGTAGAGCACAAAGCTGGTGATGTGTTGGGCCCATCGCATGTGTGGAAGAAATTCTGTTGTAAACCATTGATCCAACATATACAGCTTCATGACTGGTACACATAATAAAAAAATCCGTTTGAAGAAGTTTTCCACCAAAATTTTCAAGCATTGTTTCTAAGAATCATATATACTTTGTTACAGAGAGGCCCCACGGTCTCTGGCGTACCGTGTCGCGAGGGTCAACACCGGGAAGAGAGCATTGAGACAGTGGCAAGCAAAAAGGTATCCAGAAGAAAACAAAGCGTTTATACTTACAACCTATGTACAGAACAAGGATGAAGAAGCCTTCAACGCTAGATGCACCGGCTTTTTATAGTCGCCGAGATGCTCGAGGTGGAAGGCACCGCCCGCTGTTGGGTGCGCGTGGCTCCTCTGAAGGACGCGTTCCGCGTCTTTGGCGGACGCCTCCGGTGTTCGTGAAAATGCGTCACTGTCTCTTGGAGGAACACCAGCAAGAGGTGCGAGAGAACACCGTCCAGCACGTAGTGAGCTCATAAAACGCTCGAGCTTGTATCAAATACGTTCATCATTTTAGCCTTCGAATACAGAACGATTACTAGATCATCCCAGCGTCTATAGGTGGTGCACAGAAAGGTCAAAATGGTGGATGAGATGATGTCGCGAAAGTTTTCGCCAGGGTCGCAGAGCGAAAAGACGCGTTCATTCGTTCATGACTACTCAGAGACCAAACTGCGTCGCAGCTTTATAACCGAGTGACAGCTGCTGAGCACGGCTACATGGCGCCGCTTGCGTCGCTGGAATCACCGAATACAATTGAACTACGGCACAACATGAAGAGAACACAGTTTGCGTTATTTAATTATAGTACAGAATACATGCTTTTTTTAGAAACAAAAGGTTTAATATAAACGGCTGTAAAAAGTACAAAACTCTTACAATAAATCTTGAAATAAATTTATGAATTCAAAAAGGAGTTTCTGAACATGATTCTTACACATATTTGTGGCAATATTTTTTTATTTCCAGCAAAAACTTATAAATTTAAAATTTGGCAAAGGAATCACATATTCTTGTCAATGCACATCACATGCGAAGAGTGCGTACTTGGAGAAGATAGAACAGGACACCCATTCTATCTGGTATGTAAAATTTTCACGTAATCATTCGATCAGTGTGGTTGCATATGAGTTGCGACTAAATTTTACAGCGCAATTGTCACCAAAATATCATTCAAACAATATTCATTGACGTTGCCACAAATGAGCGCATGCAGAATAGACACTCTCGTGACTACTAAACCTTCAGTGCAAGTGCAACCTAATGATACAAGCAAGACACATACAAATCAGTCAGAATGAATGCAAGAATATTCACAACATTATTTCTTTAGCTTAAATAGCCAAACATATACCAAAAAACATTCGAAGATGTTCTAGCTTTTCCATGTAATAGTGTGAGTGCTGTTCGATTGTTGCATTGCATTTGTGAATCTGAGAATAACTTTTGCTGCAATCCTGTCGGCACAACATGGGCGTCCTAATCTCCGCAGAACCTTGACTGAATCACTGCTGAACAACTTAAATCTGAAATGCGATTTTCCTCCAGCATGCTGAAAAATCTGCGATATATTCGCGGCGGTATCATAATCACTATGCCTCTTTCTGACACTGCGCTTGTAATCGCCTTATAAACATGCTTTAATACGGCGCCAGAGGTCGCTCTAGATTTTTGGCATCATCAACAACAACAAGGAAGATTTGCAGAGATTGATGGACATCTCCGGTAATGAGGGAGATAGGTTAGATTTTAGATTCAGTAAGGAAAAATCAGCAGTCATGATTTTCAATGACAACGAAGGTAGTGAGCTTAGAATACAGGAGGTCACGCTAGAGATAACAGATAAATACAAATATCTGGGCGTATGGATAAGCAATGGGACCGAGTATCTGAGGGAACACGAAATATACGTGACGACTAAAGGTAACAGGAATGCAGCAGTCATGAAAAATAGGGCACTGTGGAATTACAATAGGTATGATGATGTGAGAGGAATATGGAAAGGGGTCATGGTTCCTGGGCTGACGTTCAGCAATGCGGTCTTGTGCATGAGATCAGAAGTTCAAGCAAGATTAGAAATTAAGCAACGTGGAATAGGTAGGCTTGGTTTAGGAGCTCACGGGAATACACCAAATCAGGGAGTACAAGGTGATGTGGGATGGACATCATTTGAGGGCAGGGAAGCTAGCAGCAAGATAAAATTTGAGAAACGATTGAGAGAAATGGGGGAAGAGCGTTGGGCTAGGAAGGTTTTCAGCTACTTGTACATGAAGAATGTCGATACAAAATGGAGGAAGCGAACCAGGAAGTTGACTGGTAAGTACTTAGAAAACAGCAGGTGGCCAAACTAAAAAGAGCTATCGGTTAAGAAGAAAGTGAAGGAAACAGAGACTGACATGTGGAGAATGGGCATGATTAAGAAGTCCGCACTAGAGATCTATCGAACTTTTAAGCAGAAAATTGCCAAGGAAAGGATCTATGATAATACTCGGGGTAGTTCTCTACTGTTTGAGGCCAGGACGGGAGTACTGCGAACCAAGACATATCGGGCCAAATACGAAGGGGTAGACACAGTATGCAGTGCGTGTGGAGAGGAAGAAGAAACTGCCGAACACTTGATAATGTTCTGTAGAGGGCTTCACCCTATAGTTCAGGATGATGGCGCAGAGTTTTTCAAAGCACTGGGGTTTAGGGACCGAAAGGGCAAAATAAACTTTAAGCGGGTAGACTTAACCAGAAGGAGGTTATCTGATTGGTGGCTAAAGTCAAGACACGAGTGAAAATTAAACTCTTCACTGCAAAGTACGAATCCTCAAACTCACTTTTTAAGGGAAAAATAATAAATATAGTTTTTGGTTCATTAGGTGTTACGGCTTGGTGGCGCTAGCCACCGCCCGATCTAAAGGGTACAGCCATATCCATCCATCCATCCATCCATCCATCATAGGGGCTGTCATGCTTTAGTGATGATGGCGAAGAGGTTGTGTCTTCCTCACCTTTCGCAAAGGGGTATATAAAAAAGAAAACCAGGCAAGGTCGTGCACGCATTACTTCATTTCTCCCCTTTTCGAAAATTATCACTTATTATTCTTTCGTCGAGTGATGTATTTTCTGTATATTCGAGGAGCCCAGCTTGGCCAAACGTAACAACTGGGAACAGCAGGTTCGGCTTCAAAAGTTGTACCGAACTTACGATTTAGATGCATGGAATAGGAAGGGCGGCTGGAGAAGATAATTATCTTGATTATCGCCGCGAGTGATCTGTAACAGCTTGTCAAGTGTAGACTTGTTGGTCATAGAAGACCTTAGTGTGGAAGTTTATTAGCTTTAGCTAATAAAGAGCCAAAAATTTGGGCCGTATGGTAGCTTGCGCCTCCACAGCTGAGGATTTTTTTTGAGAAATTTCAGTGCTGCTTGGCAATGATTTCAAATATTTACATATGTAGCAACTTAAGGAGACTAGCGGCCAAGGCGAGGCAGTGGCAAAAAAGCTCATATCAGTTGTGACAAAATAGGTTTTCTTCAAACCTTCCTTTTTAGGGGCGAAATGGACAATTTTCAACAAACTTGCAGCACACTCAAACAAAACTGGGCTTAGAGCTGATGTCTATGTTATCAGTATTTTCTGAACGTGATTCCGGTGGCAGTCAGTTTAACCGGGTTCGGTGCTGAACGGGTGGAACGCTGTCAGGTTGTGAACTGAACGTTGTCTGTGAAAAGCAATTTGTCTTCTCAAGCTCTCTCGCTAAAGTTAGGACAAGCAGTTAAACATCGAAATGAAAACTACATAGATAATACAAGATAGCACGTTTCCTGTAAAAGGAGTGAAGAGCGGAAAAATACGAAAACTTTGATGACATTTGTCTTGGCCGGCTTCGTTCTAAGCTTCGAAATAAAATATGCCAGAGATGAAATCGAAAGAAAATTCTGAGGAGATATCATCATCAGCCTTACGACGCCCACTGCCACAGAGGGTAAAAACGTCTCCCTTGATCTGCCAATCAACCTGGTCTTGTGCTTTCCGTTGCCACGTTACACGTTAGTCAGTTATTTATTTATTTATTTATTTATTTATTTATGTGAATCATAATTGCTCCAAGCAGGAATGGTACATCAAATAAAAAAACAGGAATAATAAGCACCATACATATTGCAATTCAGTCTACTTAATTCACAATGAATAGAGATCACATAAGTTGTTCCAATCAGACACTCACCGTAAAAAGAAAGAACACATAAAGTCTGTGCGAAGCAAGTGGCTGAATGCCATTTACATTCATTTGTGCAGAGGCTGAATCAGATGGTAAGTATTTGTTGTATATAAAACGAACTGCTTTCCTTTGAACCCGCTCAATTATATCAATATTAAACTTAGTGTAAGGATCCCATGCTGTGCTGGCGTATTCTAACTTAGGCCTTTCAAAATAAAAATAACTAAGAAGTTTTACATTTGGAGGGCAGTTACGCAGTTTATGTCTTAAATAGCTGAGTTTTCGGAGGGCAGCTGAACATACGATGTCTATGCGAACGTTCCAAGATAAATTGTTAGTTGTGGTCAAGCCCAAGTATTTATAGCTAGTGAGCTCTCTCAGGGTTGATGGCCCTAGTTGGTAGATATAGTCCAAGTATTTATAGCTTGTGAGCTCTCCCAGGGTTCACGACCCTAGTTGGTAGATATAGTCTAGCGGATTTTTTTTTACGTGTCAGACCCATACAGACACTTTTGTCTACGTCGAGAGTCATTCGCCATTCATTACACCACTGAGCTATATTGGAAAGATTTGTGTTAAGTTCGTTTTGATCACGAACAGAGTAAATATCACGAAACAAAACACAATCATCAGCAAATACTCTAATTTGTACTGTAGGCGTTACAACATTGACAATATCGTTGATATTGTTACGGGGAAGATTTATTCACCGAGAGTTAGTTTTGCTAATGCCTTAAAGAGCGCACAGTCATGCAGGCCAACGGGAGAAACTCGAGAGTCCAACCCACAACAACCACGTTGTCGTCTTCTTCATTTGGGTGCCAATTCAGCTGTGTCGGGGCGACAGTTCCATACACTTATCATCACCCCGGCCCGTAAAGCACCGTCTCCGTGCCTGTTAAATAAGTGGCGTTGTAGGACTTGAGACGAGAAACGTGGACTACTTCCGTTCTGGGTGCAGCAGCTGATCAGTTTGTGGTAGCGGCAATCTCGTAGGTCACAGGTGTGGCCTGACGAATGACTCGGTAGAGCCCAGCGTATCGCAATAGTAGTTTCTCGCAGAGGCCAACACGTCGAGATGGGAGCCACAGAAGAACAAGAGATCCCGCAGAAAAAACGGCATCTCTATGTCAACGGTCATAAAGGGGCTTCTGCGCTGTATGCGACGATGATAACCAAGCGCGCGCTACCACGCGTGCCCTGAGGGCACAGGTGATCGCATCCTGAGCATACGAAGTGGAGGATTGGTGGTCTGATGAAAGCAGTGAGTCGAAGGGCAGTAAGGGATGACGTCCGAAGAGTAGAAGAAAAGGGAGTAGCCCGCTGTTTCATGACGCGACGAGTTATAGAAGAAGGTTACAAACGAAAGAGCTATGTCCTAATCAGTGTGGTCGGTAGACATGTACATGGAAAGCATGTTTGTAAATGTGCGGTTTAGGCTCTCCGTAAGGCCGTTAGTCTGAGGGTGGTAAGATGTGGTGAAGTTGTGAGGGGTAGCACAAGATCGGAGTAGATCATCAACCACACGAGATAGAAAGTAGTGACCACGGTCTGTGAGCAGGTGAGACGGAGCGCCATGCTAGAGAATAATGTCGTACAGCAGGAAGTCGGTAACGTCGGTTGCGCTGCTGGTTGGTAGCGCTCGAGTGATTGCATACCAAGTGGCATAGTCTGTGACCACTGCAATTCATTTCCAGTTGTAGAAGTAGGAAAGGGACGAAGCAAGTCCAACCCCAATCGTTAAAATGGCTCGGCTGGAACATCAATAGGTTGAAGAAGACCGGCAGGGGGAGTCATAGGCTTCTTTCAGTGCTGGCAGAAGTCGCAAGATGCGACGTAACGGCGAACAGAGCAGTAGAGACCCTTTCAGAATACTCGTCGTCGAATGCGGTCGTAAGTTCTGGAGACTCCTAGATGTCCTGAAGTTGGAGCGTCTTGGAATTGTCGCAGAACATCCTTTCGCAGGTGATGCGGTAGGACGAGTAAAAGTGCCGCGCCGTCGGGGTGTAAGTTGCGGCGGTACAAAACGTTGTCTTGAAGTAGGTATCTGCTATGAGGAGGGTGAGCATAACGCGATTTAAGGCGGTCAATGATGGTGAGCAGCGATGGATCTCGGTGCTGTTCGTCGGCCCCGTTCAGAAAATCAGTGATGGCTAAAACGAAGGCATCGGATTCCAAATCAGTGGAGCTAGGTGGATCAACGGGGTGCCGGGATAAGCAGTCAGCATCGCTCTGCAGCTTCCAGATTTGTAAACAGCCGAGAACGTGTACTCCAGTAATTGAAGTTCCTATCGGCCGACACTTCCTGTAGGGCCCTTAGGCGTCGACAGCCAACAAAGCGCATGATGGTCAGTGATGACTGCGAACGGATGTCCGTATAAGTACAGACGGAATTTCGCCATAGCCCAAACGAGGGCTAAGCATTCTCGCTCAGTGATGGAATAACTTTGTTCCGCTTGCGACAAAAGGCGGCTAGCGTAGGCTATCACACGGTTGGTGTCATTCTGTATCTGAGCGAGTATAGTACCAATACCATGGCCGCTTGCATCGGTGCGAAGCTCTGTTCGAGCTGCTGGATCGAAATGAGCCAACACAGGTGGTGATGTGAGGGCGGGAATTAGCGATTCGAAGGATTGTTCTTGGTCCCTTCACCAAGAAAAGGCCACATTCTTTTTGAGGATATCCATGAGGGGCCTAGCAATATCCGCGAAGTTGAAGACAAAGCGGCGGAAGTATGAGCAGAGCCCAAATAAAACGGCGAGCTTCTTGTGTGAACGTGGAACCGGGAATTCTCGGACTGCACGGACTTTGTCAGGGTCGCGTTGAACACCAGTGGCGTCAACAAGGTGGCCGAGTAGTTTATTCTGCCGGCGTCCAAATGGGAATTTCGACGAATTCAGTCGGAGACCAGCACAACAAAAAACGTCAAAAATTGCCGAGAGACGAGACAGGTGGCTTTCGAAGGAGGGCGAGAAAACAATTACATTATGCAGATAGCAAAGGCAGGTCGACCATTTGAAACCGTGAAGAAGAAACCACGAAAATACGCTCAAATGTAGCCGGGGCATTGCAAAACGCAAAAGGCATGACCTTGAATTGGTAAAGGCCATCGGGTGTGATGAATGCTGTCTTCTCGCGGTCGCTGTCGTCGACCGAAATTTGCCAGTATCTGCATCGAAGGTCAAGGGACGAGAAATAGTTGGCGCCGTGGAGGCAGTCGAGCGCATCATCGATTCGGGGTAAAGGATAAACGTCCTTTCTGGTGGTCCGATTCGCGTGGCGATCGTTGACGCAAAAGCGCCAGGTGTTGTCCTTTTCAACTAAGACCACAGGGGATGCCCAAGAACTCGATGAAGGCTCAATGACGTCTTTACTGAGCATTTTTTCGACCTCCGTCAGTATAACTTGGCGCTCAGCATGTGACAAGCGATAAGGGCGTTTGTGGAGTGGACTGGCGTCGCCGGTGTCGATGCGGTGGGTTACGGCACTTGTGCGACCCAGGGGACCGTCGTCGACGTCAAAGATATCCTGGTAAGAAATTAGAACACACCGGAGCGCTGAAACTTGGAAAGGTAAGAGGTCGCTGGATATCATTTGTCGAGGAACGCCTTATAATGCGACGTGATATATTGCGACATGAACGCCTTATATTGCGACGAAACTGATCGTGATGACAGGTTTCGCGTTGGTCTTAGTGTCAGGGGTAAAAGAACAAATCGAACATTCATCAAGGGTGGAAAGATCAGCTAAAGTAATGCCTTGCGGAAGAACTTGGGTCGACGTAGAGAAGGTCACAACTTGAAGTAACACCCTGTTGTTAGCAACAACCACTATGTTATGGGGTAGTGCGATGTGCCGCGTAAAGGTAAAATCAATGAGGGGAGCCACCAGATGGTCTTCATCAGGAACGGACGGGAAGGGTGACAGAGGAATGTGCATAGCAGCCTGGGGTGGTAGTCGTAGAGACTCCACGGATCGTAGGCGAGTGCGACTTGGAGGAGTGATATCGAAGCACAAAGGCAATTTGAGCCGTAAGATACCGGTAGAACAATCGATGAGGGTGGAGTGGGCGGTTTACAAGTCAGTTCCAAGGATGACGTCGTGTGGGCAAGCATCGAGGACTGCGAAGAAAACGAAAGTGTGGTGACCAGCAACAGTAACGGGGGCAGTGCACAACCAAGCACCAATGTTCGACTTCCGTTGGCAATTCGAACAGTGGAGAACATAGCCGGTGTGAGAACCTTTTTCAGGCGAGATGGAAGTGTAAAACTCTTAACGGATACTTGGGCACTCGTGTCAATAAGAGCAGTAATGGCGTGGCCATCAACAAACACTCGAAGTAAATTGCATCTTGAATTTGTAGCCGGTTGAGGGTTTTCGTTCCAAGTCGTCAATGCAGTGCCACCTCACGGAGCTGCACTCGTCAGTTTCCCGGGGAGTGGCCAGAATAAGCCGGTGATTGAGAGCGGCGGCGTTGAGGGGAGCGTGATGGCCGACCCTGAGTTGACGGCAAGCAGCTAGACCCGTTTCTTTGGGCGACGACGTCAGCGTAAGACAGTTCGGACCTTGGAGAAGAACGGCGAGCTAGAGGGTCCTGAATATGGTCATCCGGAAAACCGCGTTGCGAATAGTGTGCACGGTCCTAACGGCGGTTGACATTAGAAAAGCTTGTCTGGAAACACCACCTGTTGCGGCAATGGTGGGAGATGTGCCCAACTCGAGAGCAAGAACAGCAGATGGGTCGATTATCGTGCGTGCGCCACTCAAATGGATTTCGGTAGTGTGATGGAAACCGAGGAGTCGAAGCTGCTACAGCGAGAAGTGGAGCAGAGTGGTGGTAAGCGTTGTGGATGGGAGTGCTCATGGGCTGCGGCATAAGTCTGGCGTGCTGGGTATCCTGGACGCCCAGGTTAGCAAACTTCTGACGCACGATGGCTTGAATAAGCGAGACTGTTGCCCAGTTGTGTTGCGCTAGGGGCTGATAGGAAGCTGGGCGCCATAACTTCCAGCTCCTGGCGAACAATCCTTGCGATATTGACAGGAGGCGCAAATAAACGGGGCGCTGCAGAATTCTCCCAAGACGAAGGCGCAGCAGTGTTTGGTAGTCTCGTGATGTGGTGGGTTATTCGCCTGCTTTTAGCTTGTTCAAATCATTGGCATTCAAATACAATGGAGTCGACAGTGGTGCAGTTCTTGCACATTAGTATGTTGAAAGCATCATCAGCAATGCCTTTCAACACGTTGCTGATCTTGTCCACCTCAGACATGTTTTTGTAAGTCTTCCGGCACAGTGCCAGTACGTCTTAAGGTACGTGGCGTACGACTCCGTCGATGATTGAACACGTGACGCGAGTTCCTGCCTGGCTGCCATCTGACGAGCAAGTGACCAACCGAACAAATCGCGAAGCTTTTGCTTGCATGTTTCCCAGCTGGTTAGTTCTTCTTCATGCGTCTCATACCAGGCGCGTGCCGTACCCCGTCGGTAGAATAGAATATTTGCCAGCATAAGCGTTTCGTCCCACCTGTGGTGTTTACTGAGACACTCGAATAATGCGAGCCATTCTTCGACGTCCGTGCTGTCCGTCCCGGAAAACGTGCCAGGGTCGAGAAGGTGGGGGGTAATCACAGGTGTTGGAGCCGGCTTGAATGGCGAGGCCGGAGTGCTGGTTTCAGGCATCGCGGCTGGACAAAGCTGGCATCCACTGCGGAGTTCCAGTGGCGGGTTGTGTCAAGACCCCGCACCTTCCACCAAAAGATGTTACGGGGAAGATTTGTTCACCGAGAGCTGGTCTTGCTCGCGGATTAAAAAGTGCCCAGTCATGCAGGCCAATGGGAGAAGCTCGAGAGTCCAACCCACAACAACCACGTTGTCGTCTTCTTCATTTGGGTGCAAGCTGTGTCGGGGCGACCGTTCCATACACGTATCAATATAAATGAGAAAAAGTAATGGCCCCAGTACACTTTTCTGGGGCACACCTGATGAGACATGAAGAGATGGTGAACGGCGTTCATTAATGGCAACAATATGTGACCGGTTAGTAAGATATTCGGCAATCCAGTTTACGAGAATGTCTGGAAAGCCAATCCGCTTAAGTTTTGGAATCAGTTTATCGTGAGGACTGTGTGAAACGCTTCACTGAAATCTAATAAAATTATGTCGGTCTACTTATTCTTATCAAGCGTTAGTGCAAATGAGTGGATTACCGCAACAAATTGCGTTACTTTTGAATCATCATCATCATCATGATCATCATCATCAGCCTGCCTACGTCCACTGCAGGACAAAGGCCTCTCCCACGTTCCGCCAGTTAACCCGGTCCTGTGCTTGCTGCTGCCAATTTATACCCGCAAACTTCTTAATCTTATCTGCCCACCTAACCTTCTGTCTCCCCCTAACCCGCTTCCCTTCTCTGGGAATCCAGTTAGTTACCCTTAATGACCAGCGGTTATCCTGTCTACGCGCTACATGCCCGGCCCATGTCCATTTCCTCTTCTTTATTTCAACTATGATATCCTTAACCCCCGTTTGTCCCCTAATTCACTCTGCTCTCTTCTTGTCTCTTAAGGTTACACCTACCATTTTTTTTTCATTGCTCGCTGCGTCGTCCTCAATTTAAGCTGAACCCTCTTTGTAAGTCTCCAGGTTTCTGCTCCGTAGCTAAGTACCGGCAAGATACAGCTGTTATATACCTTCCTCTTGAGGGATAGTGGCAATCTACCTGTCATAATTTGAGAGCGCTTGCCGAATGTGCTCCACCCCATTCTTATTCTTCTAGTTACTTCAATCTCGTGGTTAGGCTCTGCGGTTATTACCTGCCCTAAGTAGACATAGTCTTTTACAACTTCAAGTGCACTATTACCTATCTCGGAGCGCTGCTCCTTTCCGCGGTTGTTGTACATTACTTTCGTTTTCTGAATACTTTTGAATATCCCTTTCTAAACCCGTGTTGAAATTGTGTCAAAATAGAATGTTGGTCCAAAAAGTTTACTATTTGGGTGGCAATTATATGTTCACTTAGTTTACAGCAGGATGACGTTAGAGACATAGGACGATAGTTTTGAGGAGAAAGACGGCCCCCTTTTTTGAAAACGGGACTAATGCGAGTGGCCTTCCTGTCATATGGTAGCTTTGATGAAAACAACGAAACACAAAAAATGTTGTGTTTTATTGTGTTTCATTCCTGTATTCATTATTCGACAGATTGACAAGACATCTTTTTAGTTAAGTTGTCATTTTAAGATTGGATCAAGGTAGTCTGGCGCATGCGCCATAATTTGTCTTTTCTGGGTGTGATCTCCTCACCCTCTTGGCTGTATATATGTTTCCACCATTTGCGCAATAAAATTGGTATCACGTGTGTGCTCTGTCCCATCTCTCTGCTATATCGTCCCTCTGAAACATTCTCTGGGCACTCAGGAAGTATATTTCACTAAAACAAATACCAACCAGCCAAAGTGGCCACTCCTTTGGTTTTGTTAAGGCGATGCGCGCATGCAGCATTTCTACCAGCCGCCACTCTCATCTGCGGAACTAGCCGAAAAGTGCGCGGTCTCACCGCCAGGGTGGCCGTGGAAACTCCAGCGCTGGTTCTCTACACTTGCAACGTTTAGGATTCGATGGTGCGGGTTCCGGAGAAGAAAACCTTCGAGAAGGATAACTTCGACGTAGGAAACTTTGAATGACCCCTTTGCCTGGAATGAGCGACAGAAGTCAAACCTGATAGGCACATCAACAGCACTATGGGGAGGACCCTGAAGAACTGGTGATGGCCGGACTGTGAAGACGCATTTTTGTACTCAATTGAATCCACTAGGCAAACAAGATATCTTTGAGGTAATACAATTTGATGAAGGAGGTACATGTACGACTAAATTTTTATACAACGGTGAGGTTGCTAGAACAGAAACCAGTTGTAGAAAAGTCAAATGAACTTTCGATTGTGTAACTTTGTGATAGCCTTTTTTTCCCAATCGTATTCCGCCAAAAACGACGTTGTCACAAAGATGCCCCACACGATGTAGAGTCAATTGCCCCACGTCATCTCCCCACCTCAATAGAGCCATAATGCCATTTGTATTAAAAATGCAGATCGGTAGAGCACTCCGTAGTGCGAGGTGAGGTTTTATAAACGTTTTGCTAATATTCATTTGACTTTGTATTGACAATTCTCCAGAGAGGAAAAAAAAACATGAAACATCTGTCACAAAGTAACCCCAATTCACGGTAGTACGGCTCTTTGACATCTAAGCTGAATTTACTGCATGTCTTCGGATCATTCTGCTGCAGAAATATCACGCTAGCCTTTGAATTGGGAAGAAGAAAGGGATCATAATAACGCTATGCCATGCCCCCCCCCCCCCCCCCCCCTAAACAAACAACTCATGACTTCTGCTAAGACGCTAGAACACGAGGTTAACGATAGGGCCAAGTATTATGAAGTGATAGAAATAAATGTCAGTGAACCTCTGATGTTATACTTGAATTAAATCAAATATTGCTTCAAAGCAGTGTTTCCAGTCACTCGTGTTGCACCAGCAGTTGGCAATATTTTCTTAAAGGTACACTAAAGAGAACCAATGTCTCAGTTTAGACTGACACGCTGCACACCGAGACCTCTCATGCCACAAGTTCATTATTAGCGGAGAAAATTAGGGTTGAAGGTTTTTTTTTTGTTTTGTGATGCTCAAATTTCGAACACGTATTGTATTTTTGCAACATTGGCTTGATGAATATTTCTCAAACTTCGTATCTGAGGTTCATCACACCGAAAGACGACAGTGTACTTAATTTTTATGAATTATATCTACATAAGACCCAGTACAAACGTTTGAATTTCATAATGCCACGGGGTTTCGTGCGAGAAGATCAAGGCGCCATCTCTACCCACATTTTTTTCGCGCGTTTTCTCACTTACCAAGCGTGATTTCACGGTACAAGTGGTCATTGTTTGATTGAGAAATCGTACTTGACTAATATGCGAAAAATGTTTTTGGTTTTAGCGTTTGTTAATTGTGTACCCAGAAAGATTTGGGACATTGCAAAAGGATCATTTTTAGTTTCCTCGGTATGCAAGTAGTAATATCACTTACCACACAATAGTCAGCCAGCATGCATCAGATAGTTACTTTGATTTTAAAGTTTTAGTCTCAGAGTATTGGCAAGCAATGAAGTGGACATTATCGTGCCGAGTCAACAAGGTTCCTCCGTGTTTGCAAACGGAATATTCATGCAGCCTGAATCACAGAAATCACTGTCATGGTCAATGGGGAAAATTCACTCAAGGTTTATATGTACCACGAGCATATCGCTTATCTGCCTTTAGTACATAGCGAATTGCCAAGGTCCTGCCACGTCACACTTTCTTGTCATGTCAGTGAGAAGCGACCCACTTGATATCAAAACTGAAGATGTCTTTTAAGGGTAGAGGTGTTAAAAACATATGCGATGCATTTCCACGCAGCATAAACTCTTTTCTTGAAGCAATTCATCTTCTATAGAACAACAATTCCTAAATATTGAAAATTCGTGTCAGTACTCCCTTAGGTGATGCCAACAAGATGAATCGGGACAGTAATATCAGATGGTTTGGCAGTATGTATTTCGGTACATGCACGATTACCTGATCAAATGTGAAGGGAACAATATTAACGACGGGATGGTAGATCACAGCCAGTCTATAGGCGCTCGCTCGCTCCCTGCTTTTATGGCCTAAGCAGCTACCACGATTAAAATAGAGTTGTTTTAAACAGTGACAGCGCACTACGCATGAGGGCGTCGACAGCCAACTCTTCAAAACGCTTTTTTCCGCATACGCATTGCATTGTAAATCAGCTGTCCCCGGCCACACTCTCGTGCCAATTACTTTTCAATTTGTAGGAAGCAGTGAGAGTAGTAGAGGTGTATGTGGGCACAGCCTGCATTTTCGGCACTCATGCATTGGGTAATCAATACACACACGGAACGGCACAGAATTTTTTTTAAGGCTCGAACACATTCTATTCGCTGAATTCGAAAATGCTTGAGCCTCGTGTGGTTGGATTAATTTTTTAGGTACATGGTAAAGAACTCCACATGGTGAAAATTCCCAAAGCCTTCCACTATGGCGTCCTTCATAAACATATCAGTGAAATAACTTTCTCGAACAAAACTCTTCGAAAATAACAGTCGATTCTTGAGACATACATTGAAGATTCACTGCTACTGGCCTGTCCGGAAAGTGTGGACAAGAGTAAGGCAGAAGTTTTGGCGCTAATTCTGAAAGTTTTCTACGGATACTTCTAGTTATTTGCATAAAATGGTTAACTGATCAAATTGACATACCTTCTGGCTTTGTTTAGAAGCCCACACAAAAGCATTTCTGGTTAGGAACAATGTCACTACTTCAGCTAAAAGCATTACGACAGTTTTGCCAACAATGTTTTATTTTTCTTCAGGCGCAATTAAATTATATTGGTACTAATGAGAACATTTTCTGACACTCTAAATTTGTATTGTTCCCCTACGTCTCTGGCGAGCCTTATTGCATATGGAAATGTTTCACATTTTTTCATCGGCACTGAAGATTGCATCTGGGATTGTGAGCGCTTGGTGTTGGTTTTTTTCTTTACTACAACAAATTTTCATAACTGTATCACTACATGTTCTTTCATGTTTCTAACATTTTGCTTTCATTTTGAACAATTATATTTTCATTGAAATTCTTAATACTATTGCTATTACTACTGCTATTGCGATTGCTATTCACACTTACTTGTGAAAAATAGTGACCATCCCTAATAAGCTATTACTTTCACATTTTTGAAGTACTTATTTCAATAAGCACAACAAGTGATACCTTGAACAAAAATGTACAAAATTATTCATTTTCATGGGCACTGGCTGCCGGCATGTGGATTCAAGGTAAACGTTCCCAAAACTATTTTCCCCAGAAAAAAACAAATATTACGTTGTCTGTCATTTCGCCTGCCAGTTAGAGATGGATCGTGCAGCCAAGCCTTCTGAAGGCAACGCACAATTGTAGATGCGTGCAGACTGGAATATTTATCAACTTACCCCTTTCTTGAAATGAGAGAGAGTTGTCATGTATGCTTTCTACCACGTTTCTATTGCATTGGTACCACCAGAAAGTGCAGCAGTAGAAATGAACCTGAGCGTTATTTGATTGTGCAAGCCTTTTTTTTCAATGGACGGTGGCGAGATAGTTTGGAACAAGATTGCGGTGATAGGTAGAAGCACAGCCTCCTTCCTGTACACAGGCCGTAAAGAAAGCGAGCCTGCGCCTCAAGACCAGCCGCAGGTAGATATACTCGGGACAATAAAGAGAAACAATGACTTCACTTAGATTAACAAACTGTGGTTTGAGAATTCTAATGGCACAAGTTTCATTATTATCATTTCAATAATAATAAATGAAAATCAAGGTCGAAATTTCATTGTTAAAGTTGTGCTTAAACATTTGCCAGGGGTGCAACAGCCGAAGTAGAACTCGGAGTAATTTTCGGAGCAGCGAAATGTTACTTTTCGAGCACTAAAACTGAAATTGGGAGCAGGATACAAGCAAAAAAAAACATTCATTTTTTACCACAAAGATCGAATTTCTAGCAGCTTGAGAAAGAAGGCTTAGATTTAAAAAATATATATATATGTGCAAGCCATTTAACGTTTCCTAAATTATGCACAGTGAATATGAGCACTGCTATTTCAAAAAAGTAGTATTTCCTTTAATCACCGCACTCTGCAAACGATGATCAGGTCCACATTAAAAGTCACTAGGCCTGCCAATTTTTTTAGAATTTAATAGAGAATTTCCAAAGATGATGACCATGGGATTCGTAAAACTGGAACAAAAAAACTGTTTGACTTTTTACAGATGCAGAGATATCATATTGTAACCCAAATAACTTCGCCAGTAACTTTTTTAGACATCAGAGAGATATTAGTACTCCCAAATATGTAGCATATACATACATCAGTCATTGAAGAAACTGTACACTGTCTAGAGGATACAACTATAAGCCCTTTCTAAATATTAAAACGCTTTTTCGCAGGCCACCCACGTACTATGGCGAAGGTGGCTTAAGCGGTGTTTCTTCACAGGTTAGAACAACACCAAGAAATTTTCAAACCACAACCCCTCCCCCCCTCCGCTTTTTTCACGAAGGGGTTAGGCTTAGGGCACAACTTTTTGGCTTGCTTGCAAGGCGCGTTTGACCAGATAAAGTAATAATAGCACACACCAGTTGGCATCGCAATGGCACCGGATATCTATCGCATGTGGCGTTGCTATGGCAACTGACATGGTCACGGCTAGAACTAAAGCTGGTAGTGTACAAGCTCGATGTGCTGAGAGTTTGTACACTTCCAGCTTTAGTTCCTAATGGTTCTTAACATGCCATGGCCGCACTTGCTGACTAGAATATTCATATTTCCAACGGAGTGTTGCTGGCTACGGCAACACATCTTTTGTGTTGTAGTTGCCTCGTCCCGCCGGTAAATATCTGCTTCGGTCAGCAGACTGACAGGCACGCGGCGTTGTTACTTCATCTGGTCGATCAAGTTTCGCGAGTTTGTTCTCCTAATGAGCAGCTATCTTACACAGTGGTTTAGGGTTAGGGTCTGCCCGCATAGATTGATGAAGCAAACTACAAGTGGCTAAAGTGGTCTCCATTTCTCGCTCAAATTAGGGCAAATGAGAGATTTTTGAGGCTGGTCGAGCATTTTGGCGCAGCTTTGCGCAATTTCGGCAACTTTCATGGTTTTGGCATAGCTCGGTGCACAAATGAGAAATTTTATCAAATTGGCGCAATCAGTGCATTTGTGTCACCCCTGCATTTGAGCACCACGTAGCAAATTTCAATATGTCTTTATCGTATTTCATCTTTACCATCTTTACCGTATTAGACCATTCTTTGCTAGGTCTAGCACCCACTGAACATAATCTACGTCGTTTTATTGAGTAGAAGCTATGTGGGACGCCCCCCCTACCTCCCAGTAGACGCCTTCAATATTTCGTACGTCACTGTGTTTGGCACGACAATCTAAGTGAAATCTCCACCCACATTTCTTTCTTGCATGTTTTCTCCGTTGCCGAGCATCATGTCACGGCCAGAGAAATGTTTTGGGGATAGTGAAATTAAAATTACTTATATCCAAAAAATTGTTTTGCTCTTTAGTTTCTCTTTAGAGAGAATGGAAGCGTACTTCACTTTACGACAGACCTGCCACAGGAATTAAACCTTCAGTTTTAAGACTTAAAGCTAACGCTTTACTCAAACTGGGGTGACATGGCTGGAACTAAATTGGTAGCAGTTTTTGAAGCGACGAAATTTCTATTTTGGAGCAGTTAGCAGCCTTTACTAAGTTGTCCTGGGAGTTTAAAAATACCAATGTTTAGCGACGTGGGGGCACCAGTGCATATTTCAATTGGCTTATAATACACATTACATTGAAACAGATTATGAAGGAAGTTTTTGAACAGATGATTGCTAGTTATAACTGCGCATACCACACACGTGATCTATCTAGCCCTCAAAATACGCAAAATAGTTTCTAAAAAGGTTTTGTTGAAAGCTAGGTTCCGCGGAAACAATAAAAAAACGCATCATACTAAAAAAAATTAAAAGTTGAGATTGCGCAAGAATCTTAGTGCTGCAACAGTGGTCTTTCGCTTTAAAAAATCCTCATGCACGACCACCTTATGCACGACCAGCTCCAATAGTGCAACGCGAGAGCCAAGAAATCTCGCCGCATAGACTATCTCGTAAAGCACGTGCATATGGCGCTAAGTGATATGCGAGTTATACTGATAACGCCCCTCCACACGAGCAACTACGCGCTATTATCATAGCACAAGTTGGCAAGTTTTATATATTTTTAATGTATATAGGGCATCAACGTCGATGAAAAACTCCCACTAATACATCGACTTGCGATTGCAGCCCGCGCTGCTCAGTGACTCGCGTAAAGTTCTCCCAAAGCACAGGTGAAAAAATCCTTGTCCACGCAAAGAAACCGCTGGTAATAGAGAGGCAGGCTTTATTGCGAAAAAAGAAGAAAATAAAGTAAACGAAGTCACACTGCCGCCGACAGAAACAATGATTGAGGTAAGCCAAAAGCTCGTGTACCCCAGGGCCGGCACGCATGCAGCGACACCACTGTAAGTACTTGATGCGAGTTTTGATGACAAAACAAAGCAGTGACAAATCGCCGTTGTTGAAAACTGTGCCAAGTGATCGCCGATGCGTAATCAGTCACGAATAAAGCACGAAGGTGCCCGTTATTATCGTTTACAATGGTTTGAACACTCGTTTTGTCATCGCGGATTCGCAAGTAACCGAATATTTCTCTCTACCTGCAGACACTGATGTGCGGATTTCACTTGCGATGGCTTTTTATATGCAAAAGGCAATGAGAACTCGCCTGTCTAAATATATTCGTAGCTAATGGGTGAAAACCGAGAGTGGGTTGCAAACATTCGGCCGCTCACGGAACCCATCTTGAGAAACCATGTGCACGTGCCAGAGTATCCGGGAGACGCGTCGGATGCAGGGAAAAAATGACTCCACTTTTACAGTTACTCGCTCACAGCAAACACGTACTCGTAGGTGACTGCATGCGGCAACGTGACCATGAAAGCCACAGTGACTGCAGGAGCGCGCTATTCACGACAGAAAACCGGAGAGTCACCCCGCTATGCTTGCCCCCCAACTCGGTGGTTTTTGCTAGCTGACAGTGGCACTAGAACACACAGCCTAGCTAGTAGAACTTGCACGCTCGATGCACGGCAGCACATTTTTGTAGGGTCGTGCATATTTGCTAAAGTTTAAAGATTATGGTGGCACCATGCCATGGGAGCCTTTGTCACCAGAAAGATGGAAAGTGAAAAAAAAAACACAATTGGGTGCGTCTGATTAGTCAAACTCGCCATTTTCTCCACTGAAGCTCAGGTTGGCATCAAAATTCTAGCTTTCGCGGCTGTTTAGGAGCAGTTTGGTGCAATTTTCTTGATTATTATGCTTTTAGAACAGCTGGGCGCAAAAAAACGGAAATGTTTCAAAAATTCGCAATGTGAGCAGCTGTCTCACTCCTAACAAATGCATGTGTGTTGGCAATACAATCCCAGGTTGCAACAGCCTATTTTGCCTTACACATTAGCTTATTCCAAATTGATCAAAGATGGATTGGCTGCATCTTTGGTACAGGAGGCTGTGTGCAAGTCACGTGTGCACAAGGTATTGAGCAGTTTTTATGCTCAGATGCAGAGGTTTCCAACAGCAGGATTGTCAGATTATGCGGTCACTAGATCCTGCAAAAAGTGCCGAGATGGATCAAACATTTCAGCAAATGCGAAGTCTTTGAGAAAAATCCTGAAAGCCGCTTTAGCCTGCTGCCCTACGTTCAAGTTCTTTATTGATACAAGCTCTTATTAGTACTAGAAAATACACAATGCTTGTTAGACTTGTTAACAAGATGGCGCACAATCAAGAGTGTCGCATCCAGATATAATGTGGCAGTGGTGTGTACGGCTGGCACTCAAGAAGCTGGGCAGTACTTGCACACTTCTTAAGCTCGGGGCCAAAGGCAAAACCAAAAATAAAGGTGAATGGGGTCAGAAACACCAAAGCTCCTCCATTCCTTATGTCACAGGAGTAGTGTACAAGATTCCTCAGTCATGCGCCAACAGTTATATTGGTCAGACTGGTAGGTGCATGTTAGATTATGGGGGCACAAGAAGAAATGCGAAAAGATTGTCCAAATATCAAAATAGTTTGCTTATTGAAAACAGCGTCACTGAAAGCTACTGTTTAACATAATCAGGTGTGCAACAGCCAAAATACAATTTGGAGCAATTGTATTGAGAATGCCAAGCCAAGAAATTTTATAATCACTACACTTCCCCTTCCAAAACTTCCCGCTTTGTTTTGTTTTCACCTTGAGGTTAGGTATCGCTTTGGTTCTTCCTTGAAGGCGCGTTCGATCAGGTAAAGTAACAACGGCGTGCACCGTTTGACCTGGCGAGAGTACCGCAGATATCATCGCCAGGACCGAAGCTGGGACGACGCAACCTCAAGACAAATAAAAAGGAGAAGGGCTCAAAGCTTCCAACGAAATAAGGAGTGTCCAGTTTTTTAAGCTTTATTCACAAAGTGTGTGATATTTCAAGGCAGCACTTAGAAGATGAATCAGTTTTCGAAGCTTACAAAGTTTTCGCCTGTAGATAAAAACAGCATTGAGAGGAAGTGACAGTGGCTATGGGCCCAACCTACGGACGTAATCTATAAGCAGAGAACCCTGTGAGCTATCTATGGTCGCAGATGTCAAAGGCGTTGTCAGAACTTTTTATTTGAAGGGGGCGCCACCTTGATTAAAATGGGTCCCAGCTAGGCACGCAGATGTGGTAGACCGTAATTTTCTGCAGCCCTATATACTATAGAAACATATTGGAAGGGCAGTGGCACGGGCCTGGTGTGCCACACCCTGGCTACGCTACTGTTGGATGGAAACCAGTGTGGTCGAGTACACACATAGGGAAGGAGAGCCGGAGAGGAGGGTGGGAGTAGCACAGGCTACTGTTAGGTTGCCTTGGCGAGAGAATTAGCTCTAACTGGAGCCGCACATGTATGATGCATGAAAGAAGGTTTCGTCCAACATTCTGGCAGAACATACAGAAGCAACTGACTGCGATATAGACAGCAATAGGGTGAAAACACCAAAATAAAGGGAATAGAATGGGACTTCTGGGCAATATCTAGGCTCTCTGACAATTCGGACAACAACGGGGCACATTCTTGAGTGCATGACAGTGATAGCAACTTCCCCCAGATATACACACCTACATCCTATTTTGAAATATACATAATTTGACTGTTCGCTTCATTTTTAGTTGTGAGCGTGGCTCCCATGCGGAACCTAAATGTTCCGCTTTTATGCGAGCATTCATGGTCGGTGCTCATGTTAACCCCATAGTTGAATAACAACCACAACACATAAAGAGGGAGATGACAGTGCCACTGCAAGCCGCTGTGAAAGTACTTTCACGTATGTAGCACACTGTGGCATACCGCCGGTAACTTTTCCTGCCTTTCCGGATTGTGTAGTCTGCAGAAGTCCACACATGAAGCCAGAACAAAACAACGCTGTTCGAAATTGAAGACACTGCAAAGCCACGGTAAAATCACACATGAAACTGCCAGCTATTCTTTGCCAGTGCGAGGCGGGATCACGTGATCTAAACCTGCACGTCACAGGAATTTCAGCACTCGTGCCTTTGGTGGTGGGCCTCACGCCCAATATGTTAGGGAAACTGCATGACCAACGCTTGGTATACTGGATGGTGCAGCAAGCAATTGAGGAGGACAGCAGTGGTCTGTGCAGGGTCATTCAGTGGTCGAAAAGAAAGTGAAAAAGACTTTTCAAAAACAGTCAACCATAGATTCTTGGCTCTCTAACGCATTTGTAAGTAGTGCAAATAAACATCTTGTATATTCTAGAAACCAAGTGTCAGTGAATTGCTTAATCAAACACTTTTATAACATACGCTGTCCTGTCATGCAAGTTTTGGTTTATGTCAAACATTAGTTTGCAAAACTTTGAGCTTACTCAATTTCACCTATACATATTTCGCGCCTGAGGCTCATTCTGACCCACCAAAACTTTCTTAAACCAGACTCGCTCAGCCTCAAGCTCGCTAAAATATTACTGACCCTTACTCACTCAAGCACATAGCTTAATTTGAGTACGAGCGAGTCTCGACTAAGTCAACTCCTAAGTGAAACGCTGACCTAAGGTGTCAAGGTAAGGAGACAATCACAGAGCGCCAAACTAAATAGGCTAGATTGAATCGATCGATCAGATAGATATAACACAAACTGACTGACAGACATATATGGTTAGGATGCCTTTAGTTCACTAAAAATGCTCTGCTTTAAAGAACAACTGACTACCAGGAACTCAGCATTTACGAGAAGAATCACTTCGAGACTACACCTTTTCTGGTTTCTATGAATAGAAAGCAGCCACGAGACATTTTGAAACTTGCCACTCTGTACTAGCAATGGTGTCCAAGCAATAGGGGACACGCTGCCCTTAACAAACCTTGGAATGCAAACCACAGGTCAACAGCACGAGAAAAAAGTAATTTCTTGTTATCATGGCAGGAAGACAACACTTGCTAGGCTAAATAAAAAAATAATTGGAAAACTGGTGTGTTTTTGAATCACCCGAGAGTGCTGTACAGACCTTGTGTAGAATCTGCTGCCATCTAGCAGACAGAGAGCGCATTTCTGAAATGTTAAAGGCTGGGCGCTCTCAACCTGTGCAGGCACGCAATGTCCATAATTACGTGTGGTGGCAGACAGAGGTGGCAGTGCCAACAAATTTTCGCGTGCCATGTTGCCCAGACTGAGGAAACTGGGATGCTAAATAATATTTGCAGAAAATTAACCTCTATGTTTTTTGACTGCCTCGTGGCTGACGCAAAGGGCCAGATCTGTTGCTCATTTTGCTGCTTACAATTTATAGCCTGTTTATGTTCTTCATTCTGTCCAGATGTGGCACAGCATAGACACTAATTACAGCACGCTGTTTCATGCCATGCCAGAATGAAAAAATTTTTGCACCGTGTGAATGCAAGCACAGACAAACCGGCCTCGTGCACGAGCTTAAAAGCTGCACCATGGCTACTGAGGGTCGCCTCTGCTGCTGTTTACAGCATTACTTTGTCGATTACATTGCGATAACAATTACATAATAGCCACGTAGCTTCTGCATGTTATTTATTCTCATCTAGTGGACTGGTTGTGCTCGAACATGTTTCTTTAAAGTTACTTGTTTATTGTGGAGTTTAATAAGGTAAAATTTGGTGGTGTGGTTTGCTCACAGATTGCTTCAATATGTGTACTTTTTAAGCATTCCTGTCCTCTTTCAGAGGGGGTGGCCAATTTCTAAAGAGCGACGCGAATGCTGTGACCCTCTCCCATAATATTATTTCTTATATTCCAAGAAGAGCTAATATGTTATCCTCCTTCATAAAAAACCTGTATCCACCTTTGTGTGCCGTAAAATGTTAATTAATGTTTCAAGTGTGCCCCGCCGCGGTGATCTAGTGGCTAAGGTACTCGGCTGCTGAACCGCAGGTCACGGGTTCAAATATTCGCTGCGGCGGCTGCTTTACCGATGGAGGCAGAAATGTCGTAGGCCCGTGCGCTCAGATTTGGGTGCACGTTTAAGAACCCCAGGTGGTCGAAATTTCCGGAGCCCTCCACTACGGCATCTCTCATATTCATATAGTGGTTTTGGGACATTAAGCCCCACAAACCAATGAAATGTTTCAAGTGTGTCAACACTGTTCAAAACTAAAAAAAATGCTGTTCTGGCACATCTGTTACCCTTAACTGTGGGTGCGCTCCCACTGTTTTCGCACAAAGGTGATTTCGAAAATGTTCAGTAGGTGATACACAAGTGCCCTGCTGCAAATGGTGTGAAATTGTAAAGTGCAAATAAGCCCCGAAAGTGATGACGTGAACGCAAATATTTTACACCTACTGTGCTGTTTACAAGCACATGCCGCCCCCCTGCTTAAAAGGGTATTCAATGTAATACTAGCTAATCAGAACCTACTTTATGGATATGCTTTCATTGTTCTTTTTTACGTACAGAAGTTTAAAAGTTCTGAAATTTTTACTTGCGTGTTAATGATGTATATAGCGTGCGTTGATGACTACAGCAGCAAAGCATTATTTATTTGAAATATAAAGAAAGAGTCAAAAGTTTCATTTCAAGTTAGATTGAAAACAATTGGAGGGGCGATTTTGTAAAAATTCTATCTAGAACAGGGCAGACATGAAAGAAAAGAATGAAATTGAGCCACGCTAGATTGGTGCAGGCTATTTTCAAGGTGAAGACATGAGAATAGCCATGGAATGTGCGTAGAACGGGTGGAGGCAGTATTGCGTCAATAAAATGGAGACAAAATGTCATCCGAACAACATGGATTCCATTGAAATGAAGCGCTTGAGCTCAAAGAATCGAAGTAGCCTGTTTCGCACCTGACTTACTATAATCGTGCTGCGAAAATAACAATAAAATGACTCCTCCGAATCGCAACACCACCTAGCATCTACTCAAGACACAAATAAATGGCTGAAGCCATCCAACTCTGCAATCTCAAGCTTAGAAATACAACACGTGCCAATATTGATGATGTGCTGTATTCATTCTATATTTTTGTCATGTGTTGAAAGCAATTCTTAATTCTCTTAGCTTGCCTACAAGCTTTTTGATCCCTCTTGTTCTTCCATTCTATCTTCTCACATTTTAAATAAAACGCTTACTAATTAACCCCCACGTCGACATAGTCCAATTTTAGTAAATTATGCCTTGCAGTGGTGTAACAGAGCTTCCTTAGCCCCCAGCTGTGTCTCACTATAGCCTCTTTTCAGCCGCCCTGCATTGTTCCTCAAAAATAGCAAATAACTAAAGCAATCCTTTTTTTAAAATGAGGTGAGCACTCCGGTCCATTTAAAGGGCCTCTAAACTACCCCCTATAATTTTTTTTCAAATATTTGAAGTAAAGACGTGCATCATATGCAAAATGCTGCTTGATCAATGATTCTCCACGTGGCAGCGCAACAAACTGTCAGTAATCCAGAAATTCCATGAAACAGTCCCCCCATGCCTTTCGGGCTGGCACGTGACATTATGAACTTAAATCTGACGTGAAGAATAAATAAATAGGTCAAGCGAGCACCTATGACTTCCTGTTAGCCTGCAAGAACCTGTCCACGCCACTCGTCGTTTGTCGTGATGCCCGCATGCATGCACGTGCTTACAATTCAGGTACTGAGGTCCATAGCACAGGGTTCATATCGACACTATTCGTATAAGCACCGGCTGGCACAGCAACAGCGACTCACCAACAAGCACACAGTTGGCAGAGAGCGGAGTAGCGGCAACCGTAACAAGACAGTGTTTGAAGCAATATATCATCGATGAAGTATGCCGCGCAAGATTGCGAGAGGTGCTCGGCAAGAGAGCAAAGCGGCCTCGAGAGAGGTACCAACGGAGGGCAGTGAAACGAAGAATGAAAGGAGTGATTACTGTGCTTAAATAATCAAACGCATTTAGCTCCCCTATTACAGTACTGTTTGAAAAAGTTTTAACGGTTTATGGTAGTTGTGGACTTGCGCACAACTTTTTCCCTACTACTGAATTTACCCCTCTGGGTGGTTAAATATTGCATCTGGTTTCTGGCTGCATGCAGTATAGCACATTGTGCGTGCCAGCACTGTTAAGTTATTAAAATTATTTTTGGTGCATGACTGGGAGATTGCTGGATTCGAAATCAAGCGACAAATGTTTAGACCAGCAATGCTATTTCGCTGATACACACTGTCAAACGTGGGACTCTGGTGCAGCATAGCATAACCTATATAGATTTCATCAGCATGGTGCAGGAAACTTAGTTTCGTACATTTGTGCGACAAATCAGCATAACCTGGAGAGGAATGGGGGGGTTACATTATTAAAACCGCACGAAGCTAACAGCCAAGGCAAACAAAGCAATTTAGATCAATTAATACTTGCAATTTCGTAGTTTTTTCTGACTCGCCACGAGTGAATTTTCACAATGAACGTCGCTGCTCATTGTATCTAATGTAGCTAGCAAGTTACACGAGCCTTGTCTAGCGTACTAACCTCCCACATAGAGAACTGCCTCTAGTTAAAATGGGCCACGCTTCTCATAATGGCCACGCTTAAACCACGGCATACTGCAGTAGTTGACCTTAGTTTAGGTGCATCTAAAAGACGCGGTTATGCAAAATGGCGCGAGATGTGCTACAAGTGTGCACTATTTAGCTCACACTGCCGATCCACTGCACAATTTTGACACCCAGGCACATAAAATTAGCATTGGTGAGAAGCAGGCACTTGTCTAAAGGATACCCGAGACATAGGCAGACGACATAGGGTCCCATCATGTTGCGGTAAGCTTACACAAGTTGCACATCAAAAGATTACCTCTACTCTACTATGTACCCTCGTATCGAAAGAAGAAAAGATCGATCACTCGGGTCGCATGTACGCGACTAGCCGCAACTGTTTGTCCTACTTACTCGCCGAATGCTCGCACCCTACGGCGAGCAGTTCATTAAGGTGCACGTGACAGATATGAACAAGAAGGCACTCGTACAGAACAACAGTAACTTGTACTCACAAATAAAATCTGGCTCGTCGCTGTGAGTGCTGAGGCAGCTGAAATTCTCTTTTCTCTACCCAGAACACGGCTGACAAACTCAGTGTTGCTAGGTCTTGGTAAAGGAGAGTCAATGAAATCGGACCGATTCGCCCGAATGTGGCCAGTGAAGTATTTACTTACGACAACACTAAAATTGATTTCAAGCCTCCTTAAAAAGTGATAATTACAACTCAGAAAGGCAGCGATAGTGTAGTCAACCGGCAAATTTTAAAATCTACTGCTGCTCAGCTTGGCGAGCTGGTAATACGACCAAGGTCGTGTTTGGCGCAAAAGACTGTCAAAAAAAATTTTTAATGAAGTAGCATGCAATTGATACTTTTTATACAGCATCAGCTGTCTGTATAACCAACAAAACAAGCCTACAGCTTCTTACAAATGTGCTGAGCTTGCATGGCGTGTCACATGGACACCTATCATAGCGGAGGGAATAAGACGGTCGCGATGTTCGCATCGCAGTTTCCGACTCTCAGGCCAGGATTTAGCTAACATCTTCGCCAAACGATCGTGTGATTCTGCGCCAAACATAACTTTAGGCATCTATTCACGAGCAAAAGACACCGTTACAAAGAATCAGCAAAAAAAAATCTGGCGATCCTCACAAAATTGCAAAAACCTGCATCAGCTGAGCTGATTGCAGCATATATTTTATTTCATCATGCGCGAGTTCCGCACGGTATGCAGCTGCAGTAGTCTTGAACTCGACATGCGTCTAAATCCACAGTTGTACGTGCGAGATTGGTGCGTAATTACCAAGTGATAATGATGGCCGTAAAAAGGGAAAGAAGCGCACAATTTTCGTCTTAAATAATTTAGGTGGTAGTATAAGGTGCTAGGCGTCGTCACAAGGTTGCGTTCAAACTATACAATTCAATACAATAATACCAGTTCAGCCACACCGTGGGCTCGACGCTTCACCCAGAAATAAACACTGGCTACGCCCTTGAAAACGTCACCCAGCATATGGTCACATGTGCGTGTACTTTTAATCCAAGATCCACCTCGCTCTGATTGCGACATACACCAGACTGCGTGAAAACAATACAACAGCTCATAAAATACAATAAATAAGCGTATACACGTGCCTGGTTTCTCAGTAAGAAATGCGCAAAGCCATTACCGTCCACATACGCCTGTCCGCTAATTACTCATTCTTAACAACATTACATATATACACTCTGAAAAAGCACCAGGTTATGCTACCAGCGAGCGCATAAAGAAAACATCGCAAAATAACGAGGACTATGGAAGAGTTTGCGCAAGACGAGCGCTAATTTTCAACATTTTTGACAGCTTAACCGCTAAGGAAAGCTGTGCATCAGTGCGAAGCGATCAGTCAAATTATACTTTTGTTTTAAGGCATAGCAATCGTGCCTGCTTCTTTTCGTTGCAACAATATTATAGCACACTATATTATCACGTTTTCATATAATAAACTGCAGAGCCACCACCAAAGTATGGGATGGTTCTTTAAGAAAGAGCTCTATTCTCAGGGCTCTGAAGCTGGAGAAACAAAGTAATTGCATATGTCGACTCATCCATAAAGTTGATGTACTACATAAATATTATTATATGCACTGCATCAATTCGGCTGCAATTAAGAAGAATTTTCGAAGCAGCCAAACCAAAGCACGCATATATTTACAGATTTTGCCGACTTCACTCAGCCCAATGTGTGCTGTGTGTTGGTGTTACTGTGTTCTGCGAATGATGCTGAAGTCTAAATCAGGATGCTGATGGCATAGCACCAACAAACTGAGCCTAGTTGTTTTAACCCAGCGCCTCACATTCGTATATGATGTCACAGATATATGATGCAGCAATTTCCTCCGAAATCGGCCTCGTGTGCTTCAACCATCAAATCCTTTAGGATGTGTACATTTGAAATAACGTACTGATAGTGACATCATTCATGATATCTGATCTTCTACATATGCCAGGTGGCATAAAAAATTCAAGACATACATTTCAGCATTTTCCCCAGCATTAAATTCTGTCATGCTTGCCTCAACAGCCTCCTCATCGCGAGTTTATCAGATAAGCACAGTTCATATCTGAATTCTGTAATTCAACACCTGAACGAGGCACATTTGTCAGCATAAGCAGTTGTGCATTGATGTCAAAAAGCTCACCTGTCCTATCCTTGTGTTCTCCGCATCCAGTATTCAGCTCTACCCAGGCAGAATCACAGGTGTTGAGAGCTTCCATCTCCAAATGCTAGATGCTCATAAGCCCTACAAGCTCATTCGTCTTATATTTTTCAACTACATACTGCACTTACATATTGTACTATGGTGCTATGCCATTATACATATTCCCTCCACTTCGTGCTATTGATACACAGAAATGCTGCTATATTGAGCTCTCTTAGACCAAGAACTCCCATACAAATTTTGGGGGATCAACAGATGCTTGCGCGACAGTATATGCTACTCCCTGATTATCAAAAAAGAGTTCCACTATACATCATCGTACGACATCTTAAATGCAATTTGTGCTAAATCACCGACTCGTCAAAGGAGTACATATGGCAGCCAATCAGTTCTGTGACATGTCCTGCAAACTTATGCCCGCTATCTGAGCAGCATCAACGCATTTTTTGTGAAGACTGAAGCCATTCAAGAATCTCACTGAATCATGTGGTTGGCCCTGTAAACATAACCAGAAATGTCACAATGTGACTGAATCTTGAAGGGCCACAAAGCAATCTACTCAGGTGGTACGTACACCCACGTGATGCTATACTACAACTTATGTTATTTGCCTGGGGAAGTCTTTGGATTTCCCGTGTACTTGGGTGTACGTGAGAGACTCTCTAATTGTGATATATTTCATTGTGCTTACAAGTGGGCATAAATGGTTAGTGCCTATGTCATTACATTATTACATGGAAGAAATTACGTGATTTTTTGTCATGGAATATGTGAGTACATCTCTTATCGGTACACGTTACACTCCCTGAGTTACAATCGTGGCATTCATATTCCCATGAACTGCAGCAGATGTCAAACATATCAGAAACATATCATATGAACTGTCAACATTGTCATTGATGCCCTGTCACGTAGCCCAATCAGCATGTTTGCCTGTCCCAGAGAAATATACACCTTAAAAAGTGGCGACTGGTTGACATGACAACAAAATCTGCCATCAGCAAGAAATATAAGCTTTGACTCTGCGAGACTTTCAGGGGTGTAGAGTCGTTTGCCAGTAACAGGAGACATACTAGCTTCAACACATGTTGTGACCCAAGAACTGACCATTTATGCCCACTTGGAAGCACAATTAGGCACATTACAAAACTGTCTTTCATGCCCAAATACACGGGTAATCCAAAGGCTTCCCCTGGCAGATAACGTAAGGTGTATGGCATCACGTGGAATGACGTATCATCTTTGTCGAATGCTTTGCAGCATTTTAAGATTCAATCACATTGTGACATTGCTGAATATGTTTGCAGGCCCAAGCACATGATTCAGCGACGTTTCTAGGGGATCTTATTGTGCCATTGTCTATACTGCTGCCTTGCAAAAGACAAACTTGTAAGCTTGTGTTGATTGCATGGTTCAGCATTCTGTGAAATATATTCTTACTCCAGATATTTCCAGGTCACGCACAGTTGCTCCTGCTTTTGTATCTGCTGGCTGCATCACTCATGTCATCCTTGGTTCCAACAGATAGAGAAAGCCAATACGGACCGACAGTATTCCACCAAGCCCTACTTCCCGATGCGCAATGGAATAATAAAATGTATATGAATGACATTCAAGGCAAAAATTAGTTGCAACACTGTGAAACTAGCTTGCTTTAGGCGTGACTGTAGGTCTACCCAGTGACCATGTTCTTTTTTGCTGATCGACGGGAAGCCCACATTACTGCCAGTGACTACACATCTAGTCTATGTTACATCATAAAAAAGCTTCTGCATATAGCTGTGTGACAGCGCATTGGAAGGCTCATATGGTAGCAGTGAACCACACACTTGTGCACACATGCATAATGAAATATTATGGGCAAACCATCCCTCGACGGTGTCATGCTGCCAACTTTAAAACAAACTTTCTCTCAAGTAACCTTACCGAACATTAATGAAAATAAAATAGGTGAATAACTTCCCATGCAGAAGTCATCAAGTGTACAAATGGCCTGAAACCGCCAAAATATTCCACTTACATCTCATCAATAAACATTCCCCACATTGTCATGATTAAAATTGGAAGTTAACTGGTGTTCAAGTCAATCTAGCTAATAAAGCCTTTACCATCATCATTTCTTCAGGCAAAGTGACCATATTTTTTCTATATTTTATGCATTTGTTATATCATAAATAATAGGATAAGTGCAAAAAAAATTACCCATTGAATTCGTGACACCTGAGTTATGATGGCTACAAAAATTATTGAACACCAGCTGTAATGTTATCATACTATTCAGTAAATCTATGTTTTGCATGAGTTTGCTAATGTGCAAGTTCTCGAGTGCCACATTTCAGCAGTGAGAAAGCAATTTCGATTTTTATTGCCTAGAACTTGCGCTCAAGTGCTATGAAAAATAAAGTGTAAATTCATGTTTGCTGTGAGCTTGACCCCTGCAACCAGACCTCATTTAAAAAGGTTGAGGAACTATTGAGGCACACCTAAATTTTCAATAAGTTGGAATGAAAGACGATGTGGTCTTGCATCTTGACTTTGTTTCACTTGTAGATCAACAATGCCGTGGTCGAAAGTCTTTCCTAACTCACTCACATCATAAAAGCACTAAAGCTTGTAAAGTCACATGTGCAAAAATTAAAGATTAAGACCGTGCATGTGCCCCTGAACAGCAAAACGCAATATTCACGTAACCAATGTGATGAATGCTGTTAACACTGTCGTACTTCGAACGGTCCTCCAAACACTTTGAGAGGTTTCCTAGTTCATTACTCTGACATGGTTTAGTAAAACAACAATAGGAGCCAGAAAGCTTGAATAGGACTGACAGATTAAGTTGGTATGGATTCATGATATTAGAACAGTTCAACGAAAAAGATTACAAACAAATGAGCCACAGGAACACAAGCGCCAATTCGCGGCTGAAGTTTATCCAAAATTGCAGAAGAGATGTATACTATATCCACATTGCAATGCGCCACATTGACCAGCAATGCCAAAAAGAAAAAAACGATGTACGCAAGAGTGAAGTACTTGATTACCCTGCAGTATAATTGAAAGAAAAATGATGCATTAGCTTTTTGTTTTAACTGTACCTTCTCAATTAGTTCCCTTTTTTTCGAAACATCATCACAGGACAACTCAGGAAGCCTGTGCTCGCGCATGTTACTCAACAGTTTTTTTTCCTTCTTTGTCGTGCCAGTCTAAAAACCAGAAAGCTTACTGCCTCTCAAGATTACATATAGTAGTTGTTCTCCTACTTGTTTATGTGAAAATGAACTAGTATGAGCTCTTGTCGACTCCACTGTTCCCATAAATGTTGTATATCTTCTGTCTGAGTAGTTCTTTTTGGAGTCAACTCTACCACACTGAAATAATACTACTATTCAGACTTCTGGCAGCTTTATTGCAATGAACTGAATTAGTCGCTGATAGTAAGTCAATGCAGCAAACTTTCCTGCAGTTCGCTGAATTAAACACACATTCAAGCCAAACCAAGTGAGAGGGCAGCTAGTGATGGCATTTTTTCATATTGTAAAAGAAGTTTGGAGCAAGGCACTGCATTAGATTTTAAGAAAGGCCATATAAATAGGATAATGTGATCCCTATTTATATACAATTATATTAATTGTAATAATGAGCATGAGAGCCTAGTCTGACAGGGGCTATACAAGAAAGCACGTTGCTTGTCATTCTCTGATCAGCTTCCAAGCCTCACTTTAGCTTAAGCAAGCCTGGCTTCATCCACTTATTGCATGTAGAAAGAGAGTGGAAACATAGTACAAATATTTCTCTATAACATACACAATTTTATTTAAGACACAATGTGTTTTTTTATTTCTAACACAGTCTGAATTTGCAATATTTAAAAAACATCTCAAAGTTTACATGCCTCTCTTACTGAAATTTATGTCTTTCATGCCTTTCATTAGGCACATTTGCTACATTAACATGTCAACGTGAGTATAACAAATGGCTCAGACCTGACACGTGGTCAAAGATGACCATGCAGGCCATTGCTCATTTATTCGAAGAACACCATCTGCATGCAGCCCCACCATTTCTCTCTGTCTCGTTTTGAACACACTCCCAGAACGATGAAGTCGTATTGCCAGCCTGTCATTGTTCCACAAATTTTTTCATAGTCCTTTGCATGCCCTACCTTATATCGTTCCCGCAACACGCATATCTGACCACAGGACCCATTTGCTTCAAGTTGCTCGGCCACGTTCCCGGACTTTACTTTTTCCGCCTCGTTTTTTCCACGTACCGCACCAGACTAGAACGGCATTCCCAGTGAAATCGCAAGGATTCCGTGCCCATCATCGTTCATAGAAAATATCAATAAGCACTTTCTATGTTAAATCTTTGGCTTCTATGTTTTGTCTTTATAACTACCCACCCCTTATGTAATACCCCTCGCGGGTCTTTAAGGAAATAAAGTGAAATTAAATGAAGTTGGTGAGCTTATTACAGAGAAAGTTGGTGAGACGGTTTCTATACACCTGGAAGCAAGAGTATTTTAATCCCGTAAAGATGAGTTGTGTGTGTATACACCCCTGTTTCACATTATGGCGATGAGCAGCAGGCCATTGGAACATTCTTATCGTGTTTATGAGGTCGAGATTCAGGTTGGGAACGTTGAGTGTTCCCAGTTTTCAAGATTTCTTGCTGCATTCACTGTAGCATAAGGTCATGGTTGTTGGTTGTCGTATTCATTGTGCCACATTGTAGTGTGCCTTCATGTCTCGTCCACTTGCAGTCAGCATGTTTGAGGGCATGTCCAAGAGTTTTACTGAAGCCATTGTTACGAATTCATCTCCAAGTATCTTCCATCATTGCATAAGAGCCAGATTTGAGTAATGGCTTTGTTCTCCATCAGCGTGTATTTCTTTCAAAGTTCTTGTGCAAGAAAGGCATTGAAGGTAAGTTTTTATGACTTTTCAGTGCTGTGAATGATCTGCTGACAATACTGAAAGGTTTTTTCTTTTTGTTGTGATGTTGTCTCAGTCAGGGCTTCGCCGCCTCCTGTTGCTTTATAATAATTCGCTTCGTAGGATTGCTCTTTGCATGTTTCTTCAGTACTTTGAACTGTTATAAAAGCAGGTACTAGCAGGTGTTGACTGTGGTGCTTTTATTTGGTGTTCCACATACTTCTCGCTAGATTCATTTGCAAACAAAGCAAGAAGTCAAAGTATGGTGGAAACATGTGCTTTGAGTTTACTGTTGTTATTGTATTTTAGCCAGGGTCGGTGCCAGGATTTGTCTATACCAGGGGTGCACCTACGAAAAGTGAGGTCCTTCAGGAGGACCAGAGAGGCGGGGAACTTGGCCATTCTGTTACGACTATGTTTTCTCTTGGGAACATAGCCGTAACACATAGTCATGACACAACATGGGGGTCAGGCGAAAATTGTAGAGGGGAGGGGCTCCATTCCAGCCTCCCTTTGCCTACCCTGGCACCTGCCCCGATTCCAGCCTGTGTCATTTGACTGCTGACGACCTCGTGATACAGCTCTCCCTCGTGCACTCATTGTTTGTCGGATACTTACTCGCCTTATCAGTGGAACGCTGTTCATGTGATGAAGACAAACCACCGTCGGTTCTTGTTTTTTTTTGCTGATGGCGTATCCTCAGTATCTTTTCTCGGTGTACCCTTATTTTACATGGCTGGAAGATCAGCAACGTTACAACTTTGAACTATTAGCATGTTTTATAGACTTGAAAAGTAATCACCGCGCTTTTCTCAGGCATTCCGTTTTAGCTTGTTGGCACGTCAGTACTTCTCCTTTCAGCTGGTGAGTGTTTTGTAAGTAGAATTTTGTCGCTGCAACATCCTGGTACTGAATGCAGTGCTCACTAAGCCAGCCTTATTGGTACAACAGAAAACATGAAAAGTGTGTACTAATCACTGCAGGTGTGCCCTTTCTTGGTTGCGGCTGGTGTATCCTTGCAGCGGTGGTGATGTCCTGAGCATGTAATACTAGTTCGACAGGCAAAGTCTCTTCTTTTAGTTGACTGCAAATCACGTACGAAGACTACTGTAACACTTGCTAAGATTATAGCCCTTTCAGGTGTGAATTATGATGCACTGTCAACAAATGTGACAAATTCAGACAGCACAATCACAAGGCGTTAAATATTAAATTCCAAAGAAGAAAATGATGTCTTCTTTTCCTTGAGATTCAAGAATCTATTACAATTTCTACAAAATAAATACTTCATCATTCTGGTGTAAGTTATTTTTAGTTTTGACAAAAAGAACGAAATCATAAGCTCCTGTTGTGTGTGCAATTAGTGTTCCATTGCATAATTTTGGGAGAAGAAAAGTGACACTTGACGTTGGTTTTAGAACACGATTTGAACGACCCAGTAATGATAACAAGTTCCTTCACTAGAGCGATCAGCTACGGTTGTGCGCAGCAGACTGAGGTCAGGTCAGGACACACTGACTAGGAAGAAGGTTCAGTTCATCTACCGAACTATGTATTTTACTCTATTCTGTTTCATGTTGACACAGCTAGCATAAACAAATTGCATACACAAAGTCGCCACTGATGGTAAAGGGTTTTGTTTGTTTCTCTTAGAGAAATGTTTCCTTTGAAAACACAAGGTCGCATAAACCTTCACAAAATAATCGGACATGGGCCATGGACTTAAAACCTGTGGTATAGGCGAAACTTTGTGTGGTGGAGGGATAGGGGATGACCTCCTTGGTCTTCAGTGCAGGCAAGTCGAGTATGTAGTATTTGGTTCTCGGCATACCACTGCTGAAAATTCCAGGGGTGGGACATTCGCCCAGTGTCCCATTCCTTAACTACACCACTGCATTAGCTATGAAGCACCCATATTGCACTTTTGTACCTTCAGTGGTTCATCAATTAAACTGCCTCTCTGGTGGACGTGACCATTTCAGCCTTTTAAAATACGGATAAGCTAAATATCTTGATCTGCATGTCAAACTAAAAGTGAAAAGGGTCGTTCCAGTTTGAAAATACTTGAAGAAACGTGATCATAAACCACATGAATATGAAAACCAATGAGAACTTTATGTGTGTAGAGCAGTAAAAGTCACAAAATTATAAAATATGGGAAAAGTGATATGCACCAGCTACTTTGGCCAAATGAGCCGTTCCTTGCTTTTAGTACTGTTTGACTCTACTACTGATTAGAGGGCGTCCTGAAGACACATACACCAGAACATTGCACTCAGACTATGTGATAAGACAAATGAAATAGTTATTCGCTGATCAAAACAATTCTGTTTCCTCTTCTGCACTGAGTCTATAAAACTATAAAATTATGACTGAGCTAGATTGAGAAACACTGCGAGAAAGGAATTTCAAGATCTCACATGCAAAATATACAAAAAATGCACAACTGCTGACAGCACAGGCAACAGTCTTCACTGCTACTAACAGTCACTCACTTGTAGCGTAAGATTTATTCATAGATATTACCTTTCAGTTGTGAGAACCAGTCCTGACAGCAGTTGTCAAATGATCCTCCTCATGTTCTGGAGGTAACAGCATTTTTTGACACATTTGCTGGTTTGTAACGTGTACGCTCATTGATTTCTCGAACAAGAGCCAGCTGGCCTAAGCCACCTCTCAAAACGGAAAATTAATAAAGGACAGTGAGTGCGAAATGCAAGTTTCTTCTTTACAACAACCACCTTGCCAAATCTGTGCAGAGCAGTTCCTTCTTTCCACAGACTTAAAAAAACCAGAAGAAAGGGGGGTGGAGAGGGGTTTCTGGGGACGGAGAGGGGTCTGTATTTGATAAAACAACACGACGCCGTAAGCGTGCGTGTTTCTTGTTTATAAACGATTTAGCCAACGTGTTATGTGTTCTATGCATCAGCACGTATGAACTCACAGAAACGTTTTTTTTTTGCGCGTCTTACTGCGGGTTCAATTAGGTCTATGTACTGCGTAAGCTAGCTTATATTTGGATACAGTAGGGCAATGTACATATATATAAAATCAAGAAAAAACGTTCCACAACAAAATTGTAACTCGTGATGACCCACGGAGACAAGGTGCCCAACGCCCTTGCACTCCGTCACACTTTACAAAGCGTTCACTGCAATGTTGTAGGTAATTCGTGTGGTCAATGCGATACAGGATGCGAGCGTCGGTGCGTCTGTCAGATTATGGCAAACTCAATCACCATAACGCAACTGATAAATCCTGTTCCCACACGTCAAGCACTTGTGTGCCATTAACTGGCACAGTGCTGTGAACGCGAAAAAAATGGCAGTATATCGACGGAGCGAATGATGCACAGTGGGGGGAAAGCATTCGTCCATTCATTCGTTCTTGCTTCCGTCCGTCCATGTGTCCGTCTGTGGGACCGTGCATGCGTCCATGCGCCCATCTGTGCGTTCGTCTATTCGTGAGTCCGTCCCTGTGTTCGTTTATACATCCGCCCCTGCGTCCGTTCATGCGACCATCCATGCATCGGTCTGTGTGTCTGTTCATCCATCTATTCAACAGTCCAAGTACTACCATCTCGCATCTTTTCATCTTATATTTCCCATATAGAAGCATCGTCATCCAATGAGTGAGTGAAACAACTTTATTGACGATCCGGCATAAAGGGGGAAAGGGTAGGGGGATTAAAGTGAGACACTAGCGTGCTCGGACGTCCCGGAGCAGCAACCTACTCACGTCAAACCCGTGGGGGCGCCGCTTTCGGCCGCTGGCGTTCCAGGATGCTAAGCACGTGCTGGACCGCGTCTCTTTGGTTGCCTGGCTCTCGGTTGATGATTTTGCTGCTTATGGCAGTTGGCATTACTTCTTGGTTACCCGGCGGTGGTGCACAGTCCCAGAGGAGGTGTCTCTGGGTGGCTCGCGGCTTCTTGCAGTGTTGGCATACATCATTGGTATAAACCTCCGGGCAAACGTGCTTTGCCCAGACGGGGTCCATATGGCTTGTACTTGCAACTGCCGTAGTGTGGCTGCTCCTCTGCGTTGTAGGTCTCGGTGAGGCGGTGCGTAGAGGCGTCTGCTTGTTCTGTACCACTGCAGAAAGTCGGGGTAGGTTGTGATAAAATACTCTCCGTCTTCGGCATCGGGTCGTTGCGGCTCCGAGGAATGCGTTGATAGAGACCCGCGGCTAGTTAGTGCGTGCGCCTCAGTATCTGCCTCCTCGTTGCGGTTCGGGCCACGTCCAGCTCCCCGGCGTGCACAGGGAACCACTTGACGGTAACGTTGGTTTCCGGTCTTGCTATAGTTGAACATACTCTTGCAGTGGTTCCATGGACGTTGTTTGTAGCAAAGTTGACTATTGCCGTCTTTGAGTCGCTGAGTACCGTGCGGCAATCTGGGATCGCTAGTGCCAGTGCGATTGCAAACTCCTCGGCTTGCGTGGGCGACTTGCACCGTATGCTTCCTGACGTTGCGAGTACTCCAGTGTATGCTGCGATGACTGCTGCTGCGTACGTGTTTGGCCGGTGGGGATACTTCGCCACATCCACGTAGTACCCGCGCGGATTGTTGGCGTGACCTTTTGTGAGGGCCGTGGCTCTCGCCGTTCTTCTTTCTTGGTGTACTTGCGGATGTATGTGCTTCCGTAAGGGTGGGACCCTCAGTCTTTGGAGAACGTCCCGGGGTAGCTGCTTTGCTACCTCCGGAGTCGTCGCTAGCGCGTTGATTCCGATGCGTTGTAGTATTGTTCTTCCCGTCCTGGTCTGGGACAGGCGGTGATACTGTGTCGTTCGCTGGGCTTCTGCGATTTTTTCCAGCGTGTTGTGAACGCCCAACGCGAGCATGCGTTCCGTGTTGGTGTGGGGGTATAAGCCCAGGGCCGTCTTGTACGCCTTTCTGAGCATCGCGCAATCTTGATCTTCTCCGCCGCTTTCCAAATGTGGAACGACGCTACGTAAGAGATGTGGCTGACTTCAAACGAATGGGTGAGTCGTAGTAGACTGTCTTCTCGCTTGCCCTGATACCGCGTGGCCACCTTCTTAAGTAAGCGGGTGGCCAGCGAGAGATTTGCGTGGAGCTTCTGTACCATCACGTTGTTGCGGTTCAAGTCCTGGAGGTGCAGCCCCAAAACTCTGAGCGTCTGCACGTGCGGTATCGGCGTTCCGTCTTGGGTTACCACGTTGATGTTCTGCGTTGTCAGGCGTCGCGCACTTCGCGGTGAGTTCACTAGCAGTTCCGACATGGTTGGTGAACATTTGAGTCCGGTGGGTCGTTGGTGTTGTTTTATGGCGGCGATGGCTTCTTGGAGGGCTGCCTCGATCTGGCTGTCGCTTCCTGCCGTTGACCACAGCGTGATGTCGTCCGCGTAGATCGTGTACTTGATGTTTCTAACGCGTTCCAATCTTCTTGCAACGCCTATCATGACAAGGTTGAACAAAAGAGGGGAGATCACCGAGCCCTGCGGTGTCCCCGTGCTCCCCAGCTGCTTGAGCGGTAGTTGTAGTTCTCCTGCCACAAGCCGTGTGGTGCGGTTGGTCAGGAAATCTTTGATGTAAGCGAACGTCCTCTCCCCCATGTTGAGGTGGGACACCTGTCGAAGGACGGCCGAGTGGTGTACGTTGTCGAATGCTTCCTGGAGATTCAGTCCGAGCACCGCTCTGTTATCCAACGTGGGAAAGTGTCTGTCCACGATTTCATTCTTGGGCAACCGCATGGCGTCCTGGGTACACAGTTTGGCCCGGAACCCCAGCATTGTATGTGGATATACGTTAAATTCTTCCAAATAACGTTGTCATCTGTTGAGTAGGACGTGTTCAAGCACTTTGTCAACGCACGACGTTAGAGAGATGGGTCTCAGGTTGTCTATGCTGGGTGGTTTGCCTGGTTTGGGGATTAGGACCGTTTTCGCGGTCTTCCATTGTTGCGGTAGCTTGCCCGTCCACCAGCACTGGTTGTAGTTCTTGGTGAGGGCTTCGATTGCCGTGTCGTTCAAGTTCCTCAATGCCTTGTTGGTGACGTTGTCCGGTCCGGATGCCGATTTACAGTTGATTGTTTGTAGAACCGCTCACACTTCCCATTTTTCGATGTCGGCATCTAGTCTCTCGTTGGTTGCCCCTTCGTAGCTGGGGAGTGGGTCCTTTGGCGTTACGGGGAGATACTTGGCGTCCAGGCGTCGTTGCACCTCAGCCTCTCTCATTTCTTTGACGGCTTTGTGAATTGTCTTGTTCAGCGTGTAATGCTGAGCTCCCTTGGTTGTCTGATCGTTGAGCAAGTGGCGTAGCAGGCGCCACGTCTTGCCTTAGTGTAGTTGACCTTCGGCTTCTTGACACACTGCGTGCCACTGCTGTCTGCAGAGGACTGTGCTGTGATGCTCGATGTCTTTGTTGAGTTGTGCTATACGTTTGCGTAGCTTTCTGTTGTGGCGTTGACGTTTTCAGCGCCGTCTCAGTGAGTTGCGGGCTTCCATGAGGTGCGCTAGTCTGCTGTCCAGCATCCTAGCCTCCGGCTCCGCTTCTACCATCCAAGTGGCGTCTTTGGTCGTGGCGTTCAACATGTTGGTCCATGCTTCTATGTTTTCAAAGGTTTCCGTAACGTTGTCTTCTAATTTCTCTCTGTAATCGTGCCAGACGATGATTTGATGTTGTTGTGCTCTTTGCGTGCTCTTTGCGATGGGTATTGTAATTTCGAGTGTGCAGTGGTCACTTCCCAACGTCTCCCCGATGTTCCACCACGTGACTCCACGCAGTGCCGAGGCCTTGCTTATGAAAGCGAGGTCCGGGTTTGTGTCTCGCTGCGACGACGTTCCTTTTCTCGTAGGTGCGTTGGGGTCGTTTAGCAATTGGTAACCTGCGTCCATTGTTTCGTCGTAGGGACTGTGGCCCTTCGCCGTCGTGTATGGGTACCCCCATGCCGTATGTTGAGCGTTGAAGTCTCCACACAGTAGGGTTACGTTGGAGCCCGCGAGCTGTGGTGCTTTGTGCACAAGGGTGCGGAATTTTCGCCGGAAGTGCATCGGATTGCTGCACACGTTGATTATAAAAGTGCTTTCACGGCGCTTGCGCTTCCCGGCGACAATTTTGACCGTGCTGTGCTCGATGGCGCCGTTGGGTAGCAGCTCGTGATCTATTGAAGTTAGCTTCTTCTTTACGAAGGTGCAGACACCCTGCCTTGCGCCTTTCCCAACTGTTCGTGCGCTGGGGGGCTTCGCAAAGGATCTGTACTCGGTAACGTCAGTGGGGTTTCACTGTGCGTTTCTTATAGTATTATAACGTCGGGTCTCTTGGTGTTTTGCTGTATATACTGTTGTAACGATGCTTTTCTCTTCTGTATGCCGTTGGGATTCTATTGCCATATGAGGAGATGATGCTGTTGTGTCTGTGCTCTGTTTCTGTGGTTAGCGGTGCCTGTTGCCATTGCCTCGTCCATTATTGCGGTTGGGTGAAGGCCTGCTGTGGGATTAGTCCTGGCGCCGTCAGCGCATGTATTAGTACATCCAACTTAGTCTGTATTCCTTGTATGGTAGACTGCACGCCATGTACGGGTGTCACCAATGTGTCGAGGCGTGCGTTGGGAGCATCGAGGCGATCGTTAGTAGCTTTGATGGCTTGGCTCAGGGTTTCGTAGTTGGCTTTCATGGTCGGTTCTAGTCGATCTTGACGTTCTTCTAGGCTGTCCAGCCTAGCGTTGACTCTTCGTTCACGTGCGTATTCGAGCGCTCGCTTCTTGGGGGCCGGTTCGCTTGTCCTAGCAACGTCGATCGTTTCGGGTTCTGCGCTGTTAGCTTTCGTAGTAACTGGGAGTTGTACCTCCATGGCTGAGTTTGTGTTGTTTTCCGTTCGCGTTGGGGGTCTTGGTTGAATCTACGGTGGCGACGGCGGCGTTGTCGGAGTCACCTGTTGCTGCTGCTGCTGTGCATTGATGAGTTGAGTTGGTTCAACTTAGCGTTAATTTCTTGGATTTGAGCTCTCTGTTCAGCGATGCATCACTTGAGCTGGTCATTTTCATTGCGTAGTGACAGGATGGTGTTGTCCTTCGCTTCAGCTATGTGGTTGAACCGATTGCAATTCGCCTCTGGCGGGTTGACTTCCTGGGCCCAACTTATCACGTTGTCCGGTCGCTGCTGGTTGCGGTTGTAATTCATGCTCTCGCTGCGCTTGCCGTCAATGCTTCTTCCGCGGCTCGCCGATTGTCCTCTGCTTTTGTCCCGCTTCCTCGAGCGGCTGCGTCTTCTCTTTGATAGATGTGCTTCGTTCTTTTGTTGCGGTGGCAGCTGCGGGGAGTGTTGCGACGAAAACGTTGACGCCGCGTTTCTGCGCTCCCATCTGCGCAGAGTAACTACGAAGGGCACCTTGTACTTGTTCGTACAGCCTTCCATGCCCGTGGCGTGGGCACCGTTACACAGTTTGCAACGTGGCTTGCACCGTGCCGCGCGGTCTGCCGCCGGGTTAGGTGCGCCACACGCAAAGCAGATCTTGGTTTCCGGCGTGGGGCATACATCGGCTCGATGGCCGATTTTGCTGCATGTCTTGCATACGTTGTGGTGCTGTCTGTATAATCCAGACTTTACTATAATGGAGCCGTACTTTATGTAGTTGGGAACCTTTGTTCCTGCGAACAAAATGATGATCAAGGTAGTGTTTCCAATCCTGTGAGCTTCGAGGGCCTGCGGGTTTGCTTGGTTAACGATATTCTCGTGCAGATCTTCGGTAGTGTTCTCTACTGTGATGCCATAGATTACTCCTTTCACTGTGCCGTGAGGCGCGGTGCAGTAGGCATGAGTTTCGTAGCTACGGCCCCCAATGTACAGGGAGCGTACGCTTGCGTAGTAACGTGCTCGTTCATCATCGGGTGTGCTGATCACGATGATGTTCTGCGTGGGATTAGTACAGATCGTATCTGCTTTCGCTGCGGTCTTGGGAACGTTGGCTGCCGTAATGACTGCGGACATTACGATGTAAGCTTCGAGTTTCACTGGGAATAGCCCTCCTCTCGGTCGTATTACAATCTTCTGCTCATCCCGCGGCAATTTCAGTGGCATGCGGGACGCTTTAGCGATTCTCGCTATCATGCGTTTTGCTTGAGCTTCGCTAAATTGCGAGTTGGCTTGCTGCTTTGGGTAACTTCGTTAAGCTGGGGCTTATTAAGTCGTTGGCTTACTTGTTTCACGGAGATTTTTCATCCCGTGATGTCGCTTGGGTGTAAGTCGTTGCCGCGCACCGCGACTGCGGTGCGGCCGGTGCTGCGTAGCACCTCTTGGTCGTTGATCGTATCGGTGGTCGTAGTGTCGTTGCCACGAGCACAAAAGTCCATGTCTTCCGTAGCAAGGGCCGTGAAACGGTTGTGGGAAGCGGCGTTGAGCTGCGATGAGGCCGAGGCCATCTTCGGCGATGAGGAGTCGAGCGTCGAGTCGTCGAGCGGGGCCGGGCGGCCGACGCAGCTGCGCGCCGTGGCCGTACTCGTGCTAAGCCTAGGCGTGGTCCGCTAGGCCTAGCATCGCACAAGTGAAGAAACGTCAAAAATTGACAAAAAGTCCGGTTGGCCGGATCGAAACTGGTATTAATCGAGTCCAAGGACGTTCACGGACACTGCAGAGATTATTTCCAATCGATTGGAAGCAATTTAGGCAGAACAATTAGCGAAAACTGCGGAGCTCATTCGAAGCACGTCTGCTCAGCTCGGTGACTGGAGCGCCCCCCCACCGTCATCCAATGGAAATTCCAAGGACTAAACTAGAGGTGGCACACGCACACTTTCCTATGGCTTGCGCTTCGGGTCTACTTCCCACCTTTTACCACCTCGAGTTAATGGTATATACTGGTTCACTGTATTCATGGCACTCCAGCGCAAGGCTCGCTAAACATTTCTAAAATCAAGAAGGTTACGCCCAGCGAGTGTAACGTAACAACCTTTTCCTGTCAGATAGTACTCAATGTACATGCCAACGGCTGCTAATAAGAAATGAGACACAGTAGAATTCGGCTTTTACTTTCTTACGGGTTTCGCTTCCTATCTACTTTCCACCTTTAACCACCTCGAGTTCATGATACATACTAGTTCATTGTATTCATGCCACTGCGGCTCAGCGCTCGCTAAACCTTTCTAACACTAAGGAGGTTACTCCCAGCGAGTATAGCATAGCAACCCTTTCTTGTCAGATAGTGATCAATGTAAAGGCCAATGGCTGCTAATGGGGAATCAGAGACAGGAGCATTCAGCTTTTAGTTAACGCGCACGCCGCGAACTTTTTATTGTTTAACAAAGCACACGATAATTCTCCCACCGGCACCACCTTGCAGGTCAAAATGTAACACTGGTTACACTCTTCGACTAGGACTACGAGGGACAAACGGGTGCCGCTTGAAGGAGCTTCGCCTCTAAAAACCAAAGTGATCGTGGCGATAGCATAGCAGGACACACGATATGAGACGCTTTGCGTCCAATATTCGCGAAGTCCACAGCGCTTGGCGTGGCATCGCCGGCGTGATGCGACGAAACGAACGCCGGCGCATGCGCGCGCCGGGTCACATCGAAGTGGGTCCCGTACGGCAGTGGCATCTGCGGCTGCTTCATCGCACAGATATGCACAATTTTCATCTGTGAAAGCACCGCATCGGACGACTGACGGGCGACAAACTCGATAAATGTTAATCAGTAAATTAGTCTAACTTGCGCAACTTCAATCAACAGTCATGCATATCAACTAGGTGTGCATGGTTTAATGACAAAAATATATTACTCATGCGCCCGGCATACTAATCTCTCAAACTTGAAAAATCGACACGTGAGTGGGACCAGAACAGTGCCAAAAGCAGCAGACGCAGAATTTAGCTCATACCGGTCTAATATTTAGCTGACGCCGGCAATAACGTTCGAACGATGGGCCAATAATGCCAGCCCAATTGCATGGCTCCGCCCATATTGGCTGCTGGTTGTACAACTAAGTCTTAAGGGGCTATTTTAATAAGCTGGCATGGCCAATATTAGCGGGATCTTCTGAATGCTGGTCCAACATCACCGTTCTATTGGGCTGGCAGAGCCACTACTGGCAGAACGTTGTCATAACTGTTCCAAAATTGCCGTTCTATTTGGCTGGCACAGCCATTATTGGCGATACGTGCGTATCCGCGCCATTCTTGGGCCATGAACTGCCAATCTATCCCCAACATTTGGCCAACGTTCTGTGCTGCCTGGGTATCTTCGTCGTCACGTAATACCGAATTATGCAGATGCAAAGCTAGCGAAACGACCGCCAGCACATCATGAACGTGGCATGTAGTCATGCTGTTACGTGACACGCATCTCATGAATATCATGTTGGCACCAGTGAATGACCACCTCTGTGATCCATTCACGTACTGTAATACCAAATTTGGTACATGGGACACCAGCGAAACGACCGCGAGCACATTATGGGCGTGTCATGTAGTCACGTCGTTACATGACACACATGTCAGGATTTTTATGTTAGGGCCTGTCGCTTGTGTTTGCCATGCGATCATGCCATGCCATTCCCGTTTCGCAACATGACATGTGAACGAAACCACCGCAAGAGCTGGAGGAGCATAATATGTAAATCTTGACATTCATGACATAGATATCAAGATTTTCATGTTATAACTAGTCAAATATGTGCTTAATACAGTCTTGTATTGCTATACGAAGTTTTGTATTGATACTCGTACGGGTGAGAGATGTTTATTGTACAGGCGGGATGTTCCAAGGTTGCAGAAGACAGGCCTGGCACAGAACACATTCACTTCTTTTTCCTCTATCCAACCACGACGAAAGTTCCGTATCATTTCCCCCCAAGCAGACGATGCTCATTGGCCTAGTTAGTGTCACGCATGGTGTGGCTTCAACCGGGCGACATGTACGACATCAGTTTTTCTGGAGCGATGACCAGAAGATATGAGGCGTGATATCATGTACGTAACGTCGCTAAGATGCGACAAAACGACGAACGGACCTGTATAGCGGCCAAAAACTTTTGACACAAACCGCTCTTTCGATATGGAGTCGACAGCCACACCATATCACCTTCGCTGTACGACACATGTCGATGTCGCCTATTGTAGCGAGCCTTTGAACGGTCTTGAGCTTCGAAAGTCTGGAGACGTGCGATGCGCCGTGCCTCCTCTGCGCGACAGTCTCTGCAAGAGATTGGTTTTCTTGCTCTGAAAACAGGAGAATCGTGTCGAGGGTAGTACGTGGCTCACGGATGTAGAGAAGGTAAAACGGGCTAAAGCCGGTGTCCTCTTCTAGCGCAGTGTTGTAGGCATAGGTCATAAACAGTGAAACTTCATCCCAGTTTTTATGCTTGCAATCAATCTACATAGCGAGCATAATAATGAGCGTCCTGTTGACACGCTCAATCAAACCGTTGGTTTGTGGATGGTATGATGTGGCGCGACAAAACTGAGAAGCAGGCCGGCGAATCAACTCTTCCACAACGTCGGCTACAAGCTGCCGGCCACGGTAGCTGATTATGGCACGAGGGGCCCCATGCCGGACGATGATGTAGCGCAGCAGGAAGTCACAAACGTGATCGGCTGTTGCGGCAGAGATCGCTGCGGTTTCAGCATACCAAGTGAGGTGGTCTACACAGACTATAATCCAGCGGTTCCCAGTGGTAGATTGTGGAAAAGGGCCCACCAAGTCAGCACCGATGACCTCGAAGGGAAAACAAAGAGGTGGTATGGTATGAAGAACTCCTGGCGGCGCACTTGTTGGACTCTCGTACCATTGACAATGCCCACAACTGGTCACGTGTTTAACGGTGGCCTGACGCATGCGTAGCCAGTAGAAACGTTTCAGTGTGCGGTGATAGGTCTTGGTGAACTACATATGCCCTGATGGTGGATCGTCATACATAGCTTGCAGCACATTGGGTCGCAATGAGTTGGGGACAATCAAAAGAAGGCGAACCCCCTTTGCAGCGAAATTTCGCTTGTAAAGAATGCCATCCTGCCTGACGAATGGGCTCTGATGCGGCTTATCGACGACAGATGAGAATAAAAGAGCCAGACTACGGTCTTGACGTTGTTCTGTACGAAACGCTTTGAAATCTGGAAAATTTGAGTCAAGAGTGGCCAGACATTCATCTAAATTGTCGGCGTCGCATTCCGTCATGGGAAGGGGAAGTGTTGATAGGCAGTCAGCATCCGCGTGACAGCGGCCACTTTTGAGGCAAACATCAACGTCATATTCTTGCAAACGGAACGCTCATTGTGCAATACGACCGGTTGGGTATCATAGAGCAGTGTGCCAACAAAGTGAGCGGTGGTCTGTGACGATGTGGAATCAGTGGCCATAGATGTACGGGCGAAACTTGTGCACAGCGAAGACAGCTGCCAGACATTTTTGCTCTGTAACAGTGTAATTGCGCTCAGCTTTACTCAAAGAATGGCTCGCGTAGGCAATGACATGTTCGGCTACGCCGTGACGCTGAACTAATACTGCGCCGATACCGGTTCCGCTTGTGTCACTGTTGACCTCAGTTGGGGCTTATGCGTCGAAATGACAAAAAATAGTCCCAGAATTGAGTAGAAGCATCAGCTGCGAAAACGATGACTCGCACTCTTTTGTCCACTTTAAGGGTACGTCTTTGTTGAGCAGACGAGTAAGAGGCTCAGCAACATTAGCTAAGCTAGGAACAAAGCGCCGGAAATACGAACACAGGCCAAGGAAGCTTCAGTGAGCATGGTTGAGGAAAAGTGATGACTGTGGCGATATTGTGGGGCTCAGGTCGAACGCCATGTTTTTCTACAAAATGACCAAGAACTATAGTTTCTCGATCATCAAAATGGCCCTTTTTAGAATTGAAGGTAAGTGCTGCTTTTTCAAGGCACGTGAGAACTACATAAAGTCGGCGATTCTGTTCTTCAAACGTGCGGCCAAACATTACAACGTCATCAAGATGGCAAAGACATACGTTCCATTTCAAGGCACAGAAAACTCTGTTCATAAAGCGCTCTATCGAAGCTGGGGCGTCACATAGAGCAAATGACATGAAATTAAATTTAGGTAAACCATCTGGAGTTATAAAAGCAGTTTTTTTTATCGGATGAGTGCACAGGGGTTTACCAATATCGCGATCCTAAGTCTATGGAAGAAAAGTAGGAAGCAGAGTGCAAACAATCGATAGCCTCGTCAATGCGGGGAAGCAGATATATGTCTTTTTAGTAACTGAGTTGAGCCGCCGGTAATTTACACAGAATCTCCAAGACCCATCCTTCTTTTTTTACAAGTATAACTGGTGCTGCCCAGGGGCTAGACGATTCTTGCATAACTTTCTTAGACAGCACTTCATCCACCTGCTCAGCAATAACTTTACGCTCTGACGGAGATACTCTGTATGGTCACTGATGAATGGGATGGACGGAAGCAGCATCAATCGCATGATGAGTGCGTGAAGGTAGTGCAGAAATTCTGCGGGTATTGAGTGCGAAATCGAAAACGGATGCATGGTTGGAGAGGCTTCGAACTAGGGCTTGTCTCTTCTCTGGCGATAGCGACCTATTCACCGCATCCATTAGTATGTCATCACTAGTACAAGCTGCATCAGGCGCACTTTTCTTTTTCCGGTCGTTGCTAATGACGGCAATGTTAATGTTGCTCCTGACGTCAAACTCAAACACATCCAGCATCATTCCACTAGGCAGTACAATAGGCTCGAAAGAGGAGTTGACCACCCGTACCAAGGCTTTGCCACTACTTGCAGAAATCACGCAATGCGACACAACCACATCCTTTTTCGCCCAGCTCAGCTGGACTGGTTGAACTATAACGTCAACGTTATCTGCTGTGATACTCCAAGCATCAACAGGCACTTGAACTATCGACTGGGCCGGTAAAACTATGTCATCAATGACTGCGATATTCTGTTGGCATCGCGTGGGCTTTTAACAAAACCCAGACAGTAAAACTTCGCCAGCTGCGCAATCTACAGTGGTTCCACATTCTTTCAGAAAGCCTATACTCAGGATAAAGTCATGAGTAGTATTGAGAAGAAATGCAAAATATGCCATAAACTATTTAGCACCGAAACTAACAGTTGCAGTACAAGCTCCCACTGGGCGCAACGGTTCTCCACTGACTGCACGAAACGTCATATGGCTTCTCCAAGAGAATATCACTTTCTTGCCAAGACGAGTCTTAAAAATTTCTGCTCATGACGGAAACAGTTGCTCCTGTGTTGACTAACGCGGACGTTGGAAAACAATCTATAACAACATTGACCGTATTTTGTAGCATGGAAACTGGCGGAGGCATATCTATACGCAGGAAAAAATGCCCGGCGACCTCACCTCTATCGGCCGCGGCATCTAGTTTCCCCGCAGAGGAGGGAAGTGAGACGCCAAAGACCTGGTGACGGTGAACGATGCTGGTGGGAGGAGGCTGGTGGTGTCACACTCCGACCAGAAGCCGGCGAATCGCTGCGGAAGGTCTGTTCGAAGTTGGTTCGGTAGTAGCCGTTGAGTCGTCAGTGATAGTCTCTCCGAATACTTGCGCGCCGTGAGGATGCCGGGGGTCGTTGATACTGCGGCAGAGGTGATCGATACCGCTCTGAGCAGAAGTGGGCTTTATGTTCACGAACGCCGCAGTAAAAGCACACAGGTGCTTCACGCCCTACTCGCTGCTGAAGATCGTCAGCGGGATAATTTTGCCAGGCTGCCCTATTGGGCGGTAACCTTTGCACGGAGTCGTTTAATGGATCAGACATATGGGCATGACGACGCAACTGTACCGGCGTCCTTAAGTCGACGAAGCCCGCAGCATTGACGGACGCAGGCGGGGGGCCACCTGGCGTTTAGGAACCATGGTCATGTGCTATCGACGGTGCTGCAGCGTCACACCAAGCAAGTTCTTCGCACACTATTTCTCGTATTGTAGACGCCAGTTCGCTGGGTGGAGAGACTACGTCGATGCTTGCGACCGTAGTGACGTTGGCGAGTCGACCAAACTTTGCCGGAATGCGCCGAGTTTTAAAGGCCTCAAATGTTCGCCAATGTCGGATGATGTCATTGGCCGACTGCAAGCAATTCTTTCCTATAAGGTAGTGACAGATATTTTCTGCAATGCCCTCAAGGAGATGCCCGACCTTATCGTTATCAGTCATTAGTGGGTCCACACTCTTGCAAAGCTTGAGAACTTCTTCAGTATACATCGTACATGTCTCCCTAAGAACTTGAGTATGTGGGCTCAGGGTCTGCTCAGCACACTTCTTTATCATGATCAGATCTCCAAAACCCTTCATGATTTCATGCACAAAATTCACCCACGTAGTCAAATTCTCCTCAAGATTCTCGTACCACATCAACGCGGTTCCCTCAAGAAAAAGTGATACGAAGTTACCCTGGCAGGCAGTGTCCCAGTGATTATACAGACTTAGCCGCCGATAGTGCTTGAGCCCTTCCCCGACGTCCTCTCCAAGATCCCAGAGTACGGACGTAGTTCCCTGTATTGGTGTCCATAGGTGTTAGGTGCAGCCTGTGTGATTTCGCCGTCAGGGTTCATCATGACTGGTAGCGGCGGAAGTCCCGCGAGTCTGCCGCTCCCGTGAAGCTCCAGGGGTGTGTCTTTCGCCGTACTTTTCCGGTGCTCCAAAGCGTTACCCAGCACTCTCCACCAATTATGTTACGGGTGAGAGATGTTCATTGTACAGGCGGGATGATCGATGGTTGCAGAAGTCAGGCCTGGCACAAAACAGATTCACTTCTTTTTCCTCTTCCCCACTTTAACGAAAGTTCCATCTCATTATCATATTGAAACGGCCAGGAAAGCTAAAAGCGGTAGGAGGCAACATAAATAGATAGATAGATAGATAGATAGATAGATAGATAGATAGATAGATAGATAGATAGATCGATAGATACGTTCAATGTCGCCGAAATTCACTAAGAAATGTTTCGCAATTAAAAGAGGTAGAGAAAATCGTAGAGAGAATAATGAGAAAGAGCATCGAAGAAGGAGGAAGAGGAAAAATCGGGTGGTACTTGGAAAAACGTGGTTAGGGTGGGGCGTGCGAGCTCATCGGGTGCAGCTACCCGGGCGTCAAGGCAGCCACCTAGTTGGCAACGTCATTCACCGTGTCCTGGTGACGATTAAACCACCGAGGCCATTGGTGAGTTCTTGGTACGGCCTGGTTTTGATGTTTGAGCAGAAGACAGCGCCGCATATAACGTCGTCTACCGGGAGCGGGTGCGAGCCGTCATTCTAGTAGTCCCAGCTCGTGCACTTTTACCACAGTGGCTTCTTCGCTGGACAGTTGAAGGGCGTGAACCACTGGTAAGCCGTATCTGTCTCCTTATTTGTCTGGACTCCACCACAAGAAGTTTAACGGGTGAGCTCGGTAGACTATTCAAACTTTTAGATGTTCCCCTAGCTTTCATGAGAACTGTAAATACATTCCGCTTGGCCGGCGCTTGTTAGTTTACATTTTGTGTAGTTAAGAATTCCTTTTTCGTTCTATTTCTCTGTTTGTGCAAAAGTATTTTTTATGCTAATTCGAAGTTCACCTCCTTCCCTTGTCAGATTTTAACATTTCACTACAGGCTAGACATGCTTTATATACCGAAACTGTCACAAATTGGCGTCTGCTACGACAGCACATGAGAGTTTGACACTACAGTGTAGATTCGCAAAACGAGAATGAAAAGCAAGCCAGCGGCACTTGAAAATAAAAGACCGGACACTGCAACAATGCCTGAGAGTAGCTCAGGCCTCGTAGGTGAGTCAACAGTTGCTGACACGGACATTTAAAGGAGCACGTCTAAAATTTTGAACCTTCACAAATATACACCATTTTTCAACGAGGACAGAGACAACCACGACGCTTACCTGAAAAGGTTCGAGAGAGTGGCGACAGGTCAAGATTGGCCATGGCAAAAGTGGGTCACTCTTCTTAGTTCGTGCCTTAGTGGAGAGGCTCTGAAAGTATTTGGACGGCTGTCACTGGACGACTTCCTGTCCTATGATAAAGTCAAGTTGGCACTGCTCCAGCGTCTTCGCTTCACAACTCAAGGTTACCGTGACAAATTCTGGAAGAGGAACTGGAAGACAGTATATCACAAAACTCCAAAGTTTCATTGATAAGTGAATAGAAATGTGTAAGAGAGACAGATACTGGAATTTTGATTTTAAACACGACTTGATTGTGGCTGAGCAATTCATGGCAAACTGCAGCTGTCAGCTGGCGCTCTTCCTGCGGGAGAAGAACGGGAAGACTATGGAAATTATGGAAAAAGCAGCTTATATATATAAAAAGATCGAAGCAAAAATGGAATATCATGTTAATAATTCAAGAAGTTGTGAAGACACAGCAGCAAAGGCGGAATTGAGTTTAAGCCCAAGAGCACAGCTCCACTGTTTCGGTTGTGGCCGTAAGGGGCACAAGGCTTCTGACTGTCAAAGAAAGCCGAAGCAATTATACTGCACCAACTGCCGTTATGGACACATGATTTCAAGGGCTATCCGAAAAGGAATAGTATGTCGAAGTCAGCTACATCTTGTGTGATGTTACCAAAGTACGAGGCTAGTTCACAACAATGCACGAATGATGGCGACGACTCGAACCAAGATGACAATGTTGAGGGCATGGTGAGGACGCAACCGCAAGGTTAGAAACGTCCTATGCTAGTGTTACCAGGGGACGTAAATGAAGAAATGAGTCCAGTCCTAAGGGACATTGGAAGCAACACGTTAGTTGTACACCGGTCATTAGTACTTGATGAAATACTGACTGGCACTACTATCACGTTGTCGCTGGCTGATGGTAGCACCGCTGTTGTCTCTGAGGCAGAGATATATATGAGATCTCAGTACTTTTCAAGCACGGTCATTGTCAAGTGCATTCCGTCGCCACAATACGATGTCATAGTCAGAAAGAAAATGGGTTCCTGTGACGCCGATGACCCCGACGATTCGCGGAAGCTTTCTTCTCGGAGTCAGTTAAGTAAGATGGACGTTCATTCTGTGAACGTTGGTAACCGGCCAAGTTCTCTTCTGGTTGGTGTCACAGATCTCAAGAGTTCACGAAGGGCTACATCTTCGAAACTCCCTGCGCAGATGTCTCACAAAGATTTTCGCAAAGAACAAGAAAAATGCCGGACACTTGACACCTGCAGAGCCAGAGTGGGTAAGGTGTTTGTCGACAAAGGCTCAACATCATAATCTATCGTCGTTAGAGATGTTTTTTTTGTAGTACTTCCTGTCCCGTGGTAGGAGCATTTGAAAGGTCACAGTCCCGAAGTCTCTGAGAGGCCAAATGTTACGTTCAGCTCTTGTGAATGTCATATAAGGTTATCAGGATTTCCAAAAGACATTATATTGAGTTCTGGACACATTTCACTGATGTGAGGTGCAAGAAGATATCCGCAGATATGTCCGATCATGTGACGCCTTTCAAAGGGCTTTGCCGAAGGGCAAGGAGGGAAAGGTGCATATTGGGGCGTCTGCTTTTGGTCGACAACCCTTTTAAACGTGTGGCGGTCGACATCATTAGAGCGAAAACTACAACTCGGCAAAAGGCCATCGATATATTTTTATTCTTGTGCATCTCGCCACACGCTACCCCGAGGCAGGGCTTTTGACAGCAAGTGACTCAGCTACGGTGGCCGAGGGACTCTTCGGGATGCTTTCTCGAATATGTTTTCCGCGAGAAGTCTTGTGTGACCAAGCATTGGGCTTTACGTCAGACTTAATGAAGGACGTAAGTAAAGTACTGGTGGGCAATCATCTTAGCTGCACTCCCTACCATCCTATGTTCAACGGGATGGTGGAGACGTTTGATGGGACACTCAGGCAAATGCTCCGCAAAAAGGTTCAATGACAGCCTAAATGTTGGGACCGCCTGACAGCACCTGCTTTTTCGCTTATCGTGAAGCCCCACAAGCAAGCTCCGGGTTCTCACCATTTTAACTTGTTTATGGCCGACTTATTCGAACACCTCGGAGCATGCTGAAAGAGCTATGGACTCATGAACAGGAGAAGGAAGAACTTAAGACGACTTACGAATATGTTTTGGAACTTAAGAGAACGAATTGAAAAGACACTGGAACTAGCACGACAAAGCGTGAGCCGAGCACATGTGTCTCAAAAGAGGTAGTACGACCGCTGCAGTAAGTAACGTGAACTGAAAGCTGGTGACCGCGCATTGATCTTGCTTCCTACAAGTAAAAACAAGTTATTATTGCATTAGAACGGAACGTTTCCAGTAATTGGTACGAAAAATAATTATGACTACTGGCTAGACGTAGGACACAGCAGAAAGCTTTTCCAAGTCAACATGCTGAAGAAATATGAAAAATGCCACCAAGAAAAGTTTCACCAGACATCATATTATATGGTCATGGAGAAAGAAAAGTCTGAGAAGCTGCTGCCTAACTTCAGGATCGAAGACTGGATGGATATCTCGCTGTTCTGGAGGAGCACAGCGTCTCAGTGAGATGAATTGCAAGATGAAGGAGAACAAGACCACGTGCATGAAAAAGAGAGAAGCGCTTCAATCGCTCAAGACGGCATTGTCGCCCGGAACCACCGTCAACTCACCTGACCTTAAAAGAGAATTTGCGTTTTGGTCCGAGGCCTCCAAGTATAGTATGTGTGCTACTCCTATAAAAAAATATTGTTGCTTTTTCGAACCTGTGTCGTATGCCTGCCATTAACTTTAGCCTCGCGAAAAATATACTACACGCAATCAAGCGGGAATTCTTAGCGTTGGCTTGTATGTTTGACACGTTTGTTAAGGGTGTTTTGCGCATGAACGACACTTATATATTGGTCACGCACTGAACTGCTGTTTAGTTTTCTTTAGAAAACAAACTTTTCAAAAGAGGGACTCTCGTTGTCAGTGAAGTGCACGAGTGAACTGATTTTTAAACTTGGCGTGGCAAGATGACGAGCTACTGAACATGGGTTACCTGCACAAGTGCGGCGAACACTGGCAAATGAAACAGAACTAGAAAAAATTGCAAAGAGAATCCAGAGCGAGAACATCGAAAAAGGAGGAAAAGCAAAATCGGAGTGGTGCTTGGAAGAACGTGGCTAGGTTGTAGCTTGCGAGCTCATCGGGTGTGACTATCCGGATGTCATGGCATCCACCTAGTCGGTACGACATTCACGGAGTCCTGCTGACCATTCAACCACTGATGCTAATGGCGATTTCCTGGGACGGGCTGGTTCTGATGTTTGAGCAGAAGACAGTGCCGGAGATGACGTCGTCTACCGGGAGCGGGAGCGAGCCCTCGGCCTACGGTTACCAGCTAGTGCACTTTCTAAAGTGGCTTTTCCGCTAAACAGTTGAAGGGCGTGAACTGCTGGTGAGCCGTATCTGTCTCCTTACCCGACAGACTTCAACACAAGAAGCTTTACGGGTGAACTCGGTGGGCCAATTTAACTTCTGAAGTTTCTTCGTTTTCATTGAGAACTGTATTTACTTTCCACTTGGCCGGTGCCTGTTAGTTTATCTTTAGTGTATTTTAGCATTCCCTTTTCGTGCTTTTTCTGTGTTTGTGCAAAAATATTTTTTCAAGCAAATCAAACCTTCGCCTTTTTCGGTTCTCAGAGAATAACATTTCAGTACAAGCCCGACTGGCTTTCTTTGCTGAACTATCTACAAATATATAAAGTGACAAAGGCGTCATGTACTATTTGGTGCAGATGTATCTACAAAAATATCCTGTTTTGTCTGGCAAGAGCAACATCTGTTAGATTTATTTGATTGATATATGGAGTTTAACGTCCCAAAACCACATATGATTACGAGAGACGCTGTAGTGGAGGGCTCCGGAAATTCGGATTACCTGCACTCTAAGGCAAAAGGGTGTTAAAAGGGTGTGTGGTTTGTCCTGTTGGGGACTAATGGGCCTGCCAAAACCTATAATATCTTTAAGGACTAACCACACTAGGTCTAACACTTAGTCCCCACGGACAAGCTCAAGGGACTAATATTTAGTCCTCACATTTATACCTTAGTGATTATCTGTTAGTCACACTAATCACCTCAAAGGACTAAAATGTTGTCCTCACGTTTGCACCTTATAGAGCAACTGTTAATCTCCACATTTACACTTCACCGGACAACTGTTAGTCCTCACAGTTGCACCTGGCCGGACAAACGGTTGATCCACACAAATACTCCAATCGAATGAACTTTTTGTCCCCAGTTCATTCTTTTTGTTTATTTTCCGCCAGGCCTAATACTTCTTTCGCCTGTTTTTCTGTGCAGTGAGCAACAAATCGCGCAGAAAAGAACACGCAAAAAAGTAGTCACATATGTGTAACTGCTTTCGCAGTCACGGCAACAACGAAAGACATAAGTGAGACATCGAAATCTTTCATTTTTCTACATACAGGTGAAGTTTCTCCATGATTTTAAGTGAATTCATGGGGAAGTGCACAAGTCAAGTCTCGTTGTCAAATCTTGTTAACTCCTTGGGGAGTTCCTTCGACTGAAGCGATAGATAACAGGCATTGCAGACGCCAGCGCACGCAGCCTTCTGACTGTTGAGTTTCAATGGCTGCACGTACAATAATACAGTAAAGATAGTTAGACACACGTGACAGAAGATGAAGATTCACGCATATGACAAGTACGTGCACGTTAATATAAAAACAAGCGTTAAAATATAACACAGAAATAACTTTACCTTCACATCTCGCACAGTCCTTCTGAAGCTGGTCTGACGAAAGAAATGGATGACAGGCATCGCAGATGCCAGCGCACACAGTCTTCAGCACGGTGTGTGTCCACGGCTGCACAATGAGTACGTAAAATAGTGAGTCACACGTGACAGAGGATGAATACAAATGCATATGAAAAATACGAGCAAGGTGAAATGAACAAATACGTGAGATATGACATGCTAATAATTTCACCATGATTTCACACATCGTCAAAGCCTCATTTCTATCCCTGTAGCGCAACAGCTTAGGAGTGGTGGCCACAGTCACAACTGCCGCTCCTAAGTTGCAGCCTCAACAGACCCACCGTGCTGCTAACAACTCGGCGAGTCCTAAGCGAGCGACGTCGTTCAGCTCGAGGAAGCGAACGCGAGACGAAACGCAGCGCTGCACGCGGAGTGTATGCCACCAGTGAACATTGAACAGGAAAGCGAGCGTACGCTTAGCCGCTGCCACGAACAACCGAGCTGGTGTGGATCTAGCGCCGAAGAAATCGGTGGAAATGCACCCCTTTTCCACAAACTCGAGCGAGTGCAGCGTGCAAGTGTGAGTCCGCCGCCGCGGCCAACTGACGGCGCCGAGCTGCTTGCGACCGACTGAAGGGAAAGCCAACTGTAACGGCGACCAATTTTCACTGAGTTGCGACGCTAGCGAAGGCCCCGCCAGCCCGTGTTCGTGCACTTACAGCGCGCGACATACTAAAACCAAGCTCTTTACGAGAACCCGCAACGTGTTTTCGATGACTCCCAACACAGCGACGAGGTCTCAGCCCAACATTGTTAGCCCGGAGCTCATCGCGGCGGCGAAGACAGGCGAGCACTCAATAAGCGAGCATACGGGAGGCCTACGGCCACGACGGTCATTTTGCAGGTGGTCGCAAAGCGCCGGCAAACTTCAGACGCCGACGCTGACCTTCGCGATGCATTTCGTGCGTGCGATATACGGCACGACCGAGCCCGTTGCGGCAAATGCGATCCGTATCGCACACGCGACAAGTAGAGTAGATTAAAGAATGATAACAAACTTGACTTAGAATCGAGCGCTGTTTTCTGTCCTGAGTCAGATTTAATTATATATCCGATAGGCCTGTTGTATTCTCGGCCGCCATATTGGTTTTCCTAACTGTTGCTGTCGTGTGTGGGTGTCGTGGCTATATTGAAGCCAGAGATATACAGCGCGGCGTGGTGACGTGTCGAGAATTGCTCCAGACTTCATGGGTGCAGCGAAACGCAAAAGAGGCAGCCCACGCTCGTCCAAGCGTACACACAAATACCACGTCATAATTCTTAGATCGTCAAACCCAGGCGGCCGTGCTCGAGCTCTCCGAGCGCGACGTAACGCGAACCGTCACCGGCAAAATACGGGGAAAGACTGAACCAGCAGAGCAGGAGAAGGAGGGTTGGTCACCTTGGCAACGCAAACTGCCACGCCCGGGTGGAGATAAAGTGGTTTCGCGCGGCGCGCTTTCCTCTGTGGCTGCTGCTCAATGGTCTATCTGTTCATCGCGTGCGCCTATTGAGCTCCGTTGCTCCTTTCTCCGGTAATTTTGCCTTAGAGTGTGGGGTTCTTTAACGTTCACCCAAATCTGAGCACATGGGCGTACATTTCCGCCTCTATCGGAAATGCAGCCGCCGTAGCCTGGATTTGAATCCGCAATCTGCGGGTCAGCAGCAGAGTACCTTAGCCACTAGACCACCACTGCGGGGCAACATCTTTAAGAGTCCCCTTCCTCTGTTTATTTACATTACCGACTTGCCGCGTAACATACTTTCATATTCAACTATTTGGTTATGATTGCGTGTTGTATCACCTCGATATAATGTCTGACATTCTTCTGTTCTACAATCGCATCTTAACGGTAAACAGGATTGGTGTCAAGGCCAGTTATTGTCCCTAAATTTCAAGAAAACCATTCTTAATGACATTTATATCAATGTAAACACTATATCCCTAACACTTACGCTCTACACAACAATGCCGTAGCTGCTACTTACAATACCCAGTGCCCATGTGTTCATATCTTATCTGATTGAACTTATCCATGACACAACATTGACATTACCAAATAGCTTTAACAAGTTCTTGAATACCTTCTTCGCAGCCTTGCCTTGGCACCTGCTGCTAATAATAGCTTATAAAATTTTTTCAGGCTTAAACTTGAGATATGCTGTGAATTTGTAATTTTAACAGCACCATACAACATCTGAAGTGTATGACGGGAATTCACCCAGTGTTCAGTGCCCAAGACAGTGTTTTAGACTTGTTGACGCACATCGAGCATCCTCGTGTCAGCGGCCTCTCGACACTCGCCGTCTTCATGAACGTTGCTGAAGCATATGACTGTATTTCAAACAGGCGCCATCCACGGACTACAAGACATGGGTGTTTCGGGAAATGCTCTTCGTTTCGTACATAAATGTATAGAAAATGGCTGTGTCCGGGTTAATCTAGGAAACGCAACGAGCGAAGAGCTAAGCGTTTTCCTCGCAGTTCTACAAGAAAGTGCGAGGAAAACGATTCGCTTTGCTAGATGGCTGCACCTTGATGCAGCCATCTAATCCAGTTACCTTTGCAATGGAGACAATTGTCCTTGCGTTTGCCAGCCTGCTGCTGTCGAGCGTGATAGGCCATTCTATAGGGGCATAATCGGTTCAACAAACTGGGTGTGCGGGGATAAACACAGACACAAAGCAAAGAAGTGGCACACAGCATGAGCCTCTTCTTTGCTCTGTGTCTGTGTTTACCCCCGCACTCCCAGTTCACTGAACCATCATGAATTACCAACTACCCCACGTTTCCATCCTATTGCAATGCATAATCAGTGTTTTCACTGCCAGGCACCGAAAGCAAGCCAGGCCTTTGCCGCCTATTGCACACCAACTGCTCGTCCCCACCGGATACAGCGCTGGAGGAGCTGCGGTTACGGGAATCATCGTGCTATGAAAAACCACATCGTCATCAACGACAGCATCATCACGTATAAAAGATCTTCACCCACTGGCACCACTTCGTGGACTCAGTGACTGCACCACAATGCAGCCACCTAATCGACTTACCTTTGCGATGCAGGTCAGGAAATCACGCAAAAAGTAGAGTAATTACTTTTTGGCTGAGTTCCCGAGCCCCCATTGTGCTATTACTATTGCTGTTTTGCGTGCTGATGTTATTCGCTCGTTACTGATGCTATCTGGTGACGTCGAAACTAATCCTGGTCCTAATGCAAACGCTGCTATATTTACTGAAGTACAAAAGCTAAGCACCGACCAGGCCCAGTTGATTGCCGAATTTAAGAGTCTGAAATTTTAGCTAATCACGACGGATAGAACAAAGACAGACTTACACAAATAGATGGCCGGTCTCAAAATGCACTACCAAGCTCTTCTTCCACTTCTAAATGATCTCGAAAAAATACACAGCAACATAAGCAACATAATTAAAAAATTCAAATGCTAGAAGCCTCCCTCGATCACGCTGAAAGCCGGTCGCGCCGAAAGAACCTCATTTTGTACGGTATTTCTGACCCTACAAGGAGAGAGAGAACAACTTTATTTAAAAATAAAGAACCCCGGTCCAGGTCTACTAAAAAAAGCCTATCCATCAGACAGGCCTAGAAGTTTCAAATGCTGGAGCAGTATCTTCTTGATGTCCGGGGAGGAGTCCGCCAGCCACTCCTCCAGGGTCGCAGGTTTTAGCTTTATAGGTATGTGCTCGAGGCTCTCGCCCATGGCTGCGCGACCACCCGGGCAATCCCACAGAACGTGCGCATTATCCGGGAAACCACCACATGCCATGCAAGCAGGAGACCCGTCTTTTTTGTATGTAGTGTTGTACGTGTGGTGTCAATAAAGAGTGAGTTTGGGCACGCCTTATCAGGGTTGCCTCGCGTAAAGTCATGAAATGAGGAGGATCGGGATAAATGCTGCGATTGTTGCGCATCTCATGTAATAGTTTGCGCCTCTCTAAACGTGCCATAGCAAGTAAATCGGTGCGTTTCAGTGAATCCGGCCACCACAGAGGAGGGCCTGGGATATTTACGCAGAACTTGGCGTGTGCCACTTCATTCCCTCTGATCCTCGAGTGACCAGGTATCCACTATATACGAACGCGTAACGAAGGGTGGTCAGCTAATGGCTTCGTAGGTTTGTTGTAATGCGCATCTGGAACGTCACCTTTCGAGAGGGCTTGACAGGCAGCTTTGCTATCTGTGCGTATCAGTAAATTACGGGCATTTGAATTGGGCATGGTAACTGCTTCTACTGTGGCCGTGATTTCTGCAATGCATTGCGTACTAATGTTGTAATGGAAGCCCCATGACAGTGGTAGTCTATAGGAAGCTATTCGCATTCGAAAGCCCTCGCCGGTATGAGACGGAGATGCATCCGTGTACAACATCCACTCTCCTGTGGTTTCTTGAAGATATTGTACTCGTGATTTACGTCATCCTGTTTGGTTATCTCGATTCATGTGCCGCAGAACTGGTTCGACGGTGATCTGGTCGAGCGTCGCCCAAGGGGGCCGGGTTGCTTCAAATGCGACAGGTGCAGATATGTCGTCGCCTAATTCACGAAGCAGGGCGATTCTTGAGTGGAATGTTTGAGGCGCGCGAATTGTGCTTCACGGTGAATTTGGACCAACTCGTCGAGGTTTGGTAGGATTGCAGTTTTGTGAACCCTATCATATTTTGCATAATGAGGGGTACCCAGTATCGTACGAGAAATCTGAAGAAGCAGGGTCGCGAGCTTCAATTTTTGGGTCTTGGTGATGTCAATATATGGATAATGATACATGACGCGGAGAATGGCTAAAGCTAGTGTCATGCGCCTGAGTTGGTGTTCTTTGATGCCTCTCAACTTTCGCGTTGTGCGATTCAAAAGACGGTGTACTTGCTGCAACTGTTGTATTGTATGTCGCATCCACTCCTTTGACTTGCTGTCATCTTGCAACCAGAAGCCTAGCACTTTGATGCAGGGCTTTCTGGAAATAGGGTCATTCTGTATGGAGGCTGTAACTAGTTGCCGGTCTTTCTGAGCGTTTGGAAGCTTCCCATTTGTTACGAAGATAAACTCAGATTTGGTACTGGAAAGAGTGAGCCATCTTTCTTCAAAGTATCGAGAAGTCGTGTCAATGGCCGATTGTAGCGTGTGCAGTATTTCTGATGGGGAACCCCTTCCGGTCCAAAGGGTGATGTCATCCGCATATATTGTAAACTGAAGGTCTTGTATAGATCTGAGTTCCCGCGTCAGACCATTGAGAGCGAGGGAAAAGAGTGTCGGTGAAAGAATTGATCCTCTCGGAACGCCTCGCTGGAGGTACCGCGTGCGCGCTTTTGCTTCGTTTACCTGCACAGCGACTGTACAGTGTGTAAGAAAATCTTCACCATAGTTGTATAGCTTCTGTCCCGGTCGGATAACCCTAAGGCCCCCAAGAAACGCTGGGTGGTTTACGTGGTCAAACGCCCCCTTATTATCACGGCCAACTACGGCACGCAGTTGAGAGGTGCTGTGCACGGTGTACACATCCTGCAAAGCAAGCATTGTATCTTGCGCAGACATGTGTTTTTGGAAACTAATGACGCGCGGGTCAACCGGACAGGCTCTGTTCTGCTGCCAGAGTAGTCGCGTTAGTCCCATGCACTCCATGAGTTTCCCTGGACACGAAGTCAGTGAACCTGGGCAAAAATTCCCAATTTCGTTTGGTGCCTTATTGGGTTTGGAGATAGGAATTAGAGTGGCCATTTTCCACTCTGCGGGTATATTTCCTGTTTCCCAAGCTAAGTTGATGGTGTCGAAAAGAAACTTCAATTGTGTTTTGGGCAAATTTCTTAACATCTTATTGCTTATGCCATCCGGGCCTGGCGCTGTCTGCCTTTTACAGGCATCGATAGCCATTCGCAGCTATCCGATTGAAAAAGGTCTGTCAACATCTGAAGAGGTGTCGTCAGCTAATACCGGAAGAGGATGAGCCCAAGGGATAGTCGTAGCTGTTGGAAATAAGTGGTTGGCGATTTCTTCTGCCAAACTTTGCGAGTCGATTCCATTCTTGAGCTGTAATACCTCTAGGTGGTTCTTTCATTTGGGTTGCCCAAGCAAGGTGTGAAAAAGAGACGATGCTCTGCTCGTGTGCATGCTGTTGCCTGCGTGCTCACAAATATCCAGCCAATAGTTGGTAGCTAATTTGTCCGCATACTCTTGCGCTTCTCGCGTGATCTCTTCTATGTGGGACCTAAGACGTTTGTTTAGTTTGTCCTGTTTGCATCTCCTAATTAGCCCATGTCTTTTGTTCCAGAGGGTCTGAAGGTATTGATCAATATGTGGGTTGTCATCATTGCGCTAAACTGTTTTGGTGGTTTGTCTATGTACTGTAAGGACAGAACGGTTCCAATCGTCTAATGTCGACGTTTTTACTTTTGTAATGACCTTGCGAAAGGCGTCCCAATTTGTAAGCTCCAATGGTATTCAGTAGTGCCCCCCACCTGGGACCTCTTTTTTGATTAGGTAAGTGAATGGTAATTTTGAGGATGCAGTGATCACTGCCGATTGTTTCACCTAAGTGCGCGAGTCCAGTGTACTCTTTATCCTGCCCCATGCCAAATCTGGATTTGTGTCACGTTGCACAGAATTACCGGTTCTAGTGGGCTTGTTGACATCATTGAGAAGAGAAAGGTGGTGTGTGTGGGCCAAATTGAGAATGCTCCTTCTGGCCTCCGAAGAGGCATAGTAACCCCAGTAGGTATGAGAGCTACTGAAGTCACCTGCCCATAGCAAATCCGTTTTTTCATGTTGCTTGAAAAGGTTGTGCCATGGGCTACGGCACATTTTCGAAATAGGTAGGCGATATGTATTGATGATGCTTATGTCGTACTGTCAGAAATTTCTACATTTTAAGAAACTGCTTTCTTTTTTCTCATTATGCAGATTGTCGACAGGTTCCTGCACAACAGTGTGTTGATCCGATACCAGCGTTAAGGTCATGATTCGGTACGAACTTGGTCAGTTCCATACCTATGTGTTTGTGGGAAGCTAGGAGCACTATAGGTTGTATAGCCTGGTAAGGAGATTACTGCTAAAGGTTCCTGGAGAACTATGACATCCGGTTGGCGTGGAGATTGCGTAATTAAATGTAAGAGGAAGCTACGCTTCCGGCGAATACCTCGACAGTTCCACTGCCACACGATAATCCCCGTAGTGGGCTGTGACGAAATGGGCTGCGAATCACTCAACGTCTTCATTATTATGATTGGTGAATTTATACGGGTGTGCATCGTCACGTGCCGTACCTCGCCTGCGCGTTGTCGCTGCATTTCTGAGTAGTTCAAGTGGCTGTGCGAGAGCTGCTAGTTGCTTGAGGATCTCTACTTGTTGTGTCTGTATCTTATCTTGCTGCTTCCGCAAAAGATTAAGTTGTCTTTCTATTCTTTCTAACCGCATATAATTCTTGGTCTTATACGCGAGAAAATAATGTGGTAGTGCTGATACCTGTGGAGCTGCAGAAGATGAAGTAGGGGTAGATGAATGTGTAGAGGTGTTACGTTGTTTCGTGGCACTGCGACCCAGTGGAGTGAAAGACGGACTCACCTTGTCCGACGAAGACTGCCTTGGCTGCTTGCGTGGTGGTCCTTCGGAAGGTGTAGGCGGCTTCTAGGATAGGAGGGCCTTTAGATAGCTAGGTGTTTTCGGTTTGGCTGGTGGTGGTGGCGACGTCGGTCGTTTTGTTGTGTAACCTGGCAGACTGCCTGACCTCGGTAGAGGTTGAGGTCGTGGGTTCAGTGTGGAATCTTGCAAAGCTGAAAACCGGTTCTGGAGCAGCAGTAAAGGGTAGTTCTGGTCGTACTTCTTGGCTGGTTTGGTTACTCGGCTCTGGCTTGCCTGGCTCTTCTGAGGCTCAGCAGAGTCCGTAGGTGTAGTCTTGAGTCGTCTCTTTTCCGCGGCGATGCGGGCGAGGTTGTCTGCCTGCTGTTTCTTGGGACACCGTGGGTCGCGTGCCCCATATGCGGTCCCTCGGAGTTGAAGCACTTAACTTGACATTCATGCGCTGTACGCCGGGGTTTTTCGTCGGCAGGGAACTGTTGACCACATGTTGCGCAACCAACCCCCCACTGCATTACTAACGGCAAATGGTACAGAACTATTACAAATTCGAAGAGAAAATGTCGGCTACAGTTTCTTTCAGACATAGTGAACCACAGGCTATCCTTAGACACCGCAGCATACGTATTCCCCTTGTTAAGCAGACCCACTCGACACCATTATTCCATTCCCTAACGCCAATCTTCGCAAGGACTGATACTTTTCAGTACTGCTTCTTCCCGCAAACAATAGATGATTGGAATAAACTAACTGAAGCATTTCCTCAACGCCCTTGAGCATTTGTGTAAATACTCTTCTTCCATGACTTCCTTGAATTGTATTATCACCTTGTTCTTCAATTGTTAATTTTTTTAAAGTCATAACCCCTCTGTCTTATAGCAAAGAAATTGTGTAAAAAACGCTTTGCAACCTTCATTCATTCTGTTATTTAGTGTGTTTTATGTATGCTCACCCTGCGTGGACTTTTTGTCCGCAGTATTCAAGAAATAAATAAATAAATAAATAAACAAATTCATGTGCCGTGGGACATACATCGGCGCGTTGGCTTATGGTTAAACAAATGGTGCACTGTAGCGTGCGAAGGCGAAAACGTTGAGTTTTTGGGAGCCGCAGGCCCATCTTGACTTCTTTGGGTACCGTGGCATCCTTCACTGTCAGAAGTATTCTCTATGCCTATTGTCGCATAGGTAGAAGAATCGCCAATGCGACGTGCTGCCAGAATCTGCCGCTCTTCAATGGTAATGATGCTGAGAAGCTGGTCGCCAGGAATATCTTATGGAAGGCCATGAACAACGCAGCGTGCGTTTTGTGCTTCGGTTGCCGCATAAGCAGTCACATCATGGCGTTCACCGTTAAGCGTCAGTGAGCACAAGCCAGCATATTTCTGCGCCCCGATTCTCGTCCACTCGTCGCCGCGACAAGGTTCTGTAGTTTTATTACTTGTATGGTGACGTCGCGCACCTCAGACGCTGTGAGTCCTGCAGCGACGCCGATGGCGTTGGTGACTTGGTAGGTCGGATAATTTGCAAGGTGGAGTTTTGTGCCCAGTCTAAGTATGATGGTCTGTGGGCTTACGTGGCGTTTCACAACATGCACGGGATCGGTTTGATTATCTTCACCTTGGTCTTGTGAGTGTTCCATAGTTGTTTCGTCCTACATCACTCCGAAACGCATGGCCGTGTTTCTCTCTGTCGCCGGGGAGGTTCCGGCGGCTAGGGTTAGCGAGGCTGCCGCATCGCAGATACGAAAATTAGCATCCAAAACTGAATTGCACTGTTCTGACGTACTCTATATGATGTTCATGTGGCGCCGGAACACTGGTTGAATCCTTGAAAAGAAGCAGAGAGTCGTAAATCTAGTGACTCGGTATTTCGGATGAAAATTGCGGAGCCGTGGCGAGATGCGACTTGTCACCTCTCTCCTGCAACACTCCCCCTACAAGAAACAAAACATGGGCTGTATTCAAAAAAATAATTATATCTGCAAAAATAACCTAGACATACTAGTGCAGCCTAGTGAAATAGGGCGTCCACATCATCTGGGTCATCATTCAGACAACCGAAGCCACCCCATAATCCCGAAATTATTATCACACAAAACAAGACAGACCATTCTATGAAATTCAAGAAAACAAAAAAATACTGCGTACATTATCGGAGAGGGCTTCTCCCACTCCGTTCAACACGCTTGAAAGTAGCTGCTTGCATTTGCAAAAACCTGTTCAGACAAGTACTTCCTATGATATAAAACACTGCACATCGGGTCAAAGCCCTATACGTTTGCACAACATGAAACGCTGTTAAGGAACTAAAATAGCAGTCACCCCACAAACAACCAGCATTAGTGTGCCATACCGCTTCATCTTGCCATGTTCTCTCATTTTCCATTATATTCACTACCATACGCAGCCTTCTTTCAAAACGAGAGCCTAAATCAACCATTATCTCTGCATCCAACAGCAACATACTCGTGCTAACAGAAACATAACTTAACAGCGACGTAACGGATGCAGGTATTTTAACTGATTTGATGGACTTGCACGTGTATCAAAACGACCGAAAAGACTCACGGGGTTGCGAAGTAATTGTCACGATTCATCATGGCTTACCTTGCACTGTCATTACCACCGATTATCATATTGAATCCCTGTGACAAATTTGTCGTACCCATTTGTGATGGAGTACGCGGAATCGAAAGTGTTTGGAAAGCGCATAACTTGAAACGGGGCGAGTGGAATTTGAAGCGCGTGCTATAAATCAAGTTCAAAATCGGTAGGGAAGAAAAAGCTGACCCGAATGTTAATAAATGACAAGAAATGACTGAAGCACTAATTCGACGAAGCACGCGCGACACAGAGAGGAAAACGAGGAGTCACAGCGGTGGCTGGACGAAGAGCCATGCATCAAGGCGGTCGGTTTTCGGACCCGAGCCAATGCTGCTGCCTCCATTGTCCGGTGATCGGAGGGGCTCCAAGACTACCTGGCTGCGCTTACGTTCCCGTGCTCGTGGAGAGGTCTCAACTGTCGACCATCGGGCTCTAGCTCAGGTGGGGCTGTCCGGCCGGGACTCTGCCTCGAGGCCAGTGCGTGAAATGCAGCGTCAGCTGGTGTAGCGTCACCTTGTGCAGCTTCCACCGGCAGCCTAGGAAGGCTGCTTCTCCGACGGTTCGTGTAGCTGCACAACGCTGGTGCCAGCTACAACGACAACTGCATCAAACACGTCTTCCACGCCTAGGCTCCTACACAACAACGTGGGTGAAATGCCACTCCTTTGACGTACCGCGACACAATCTTTGTAGGAATTTAGTGCTTAGGACTTTTGTATAGGAACTACTATTGAGCTTCTGTATTTTTTGAGAACTGTGTTCGAGAGATAAGACTCGTTATGTTTGGGTTAAGTGCTCTCGAGGTATTGTTATTAAATGTTTGCGTCAAACGGACTCATCCTTTGGGAGGTGCCTTGAGGTGGCTCCTCGGACCTCCCAAATCGAACCTGTGCGTTGTGCGAATCAAAGGAACAACGAAGTGACATTGGCATTCGCGGCGACAGGATGAGGCCATTTGCAAACGTGGTCCTCGAGTTCCATATAGAATAAATGATGAGTGAGGCAGAGGTTACGACCTTAGCATTACCCATAGGTTTAGAAGGCACAGAGTTGAAGGCATGGATCGAGGAACGTGAAGCACGGAGTCATGAAAACAGGGCTTCCAAAAAAGAACAACAAAAGAGAGTGCTGACAGAGCAGTTGCATTGTGAGGAACTAAAGCAGAAAGCCCTTCCGCAAAAGCTCAAGCTCGCAGAGGTATAGGTGCAGTTAGGAACGAAATGAACGGGTATGTCAGTGTTCAGCTGCGGAGAAGAATTATTCGGCCGAAGCGAGTTATGCTCATTCGGCGTGAATGATCTTGTACCTCTTGATAGTATTTCGGTAGAGAATGACTCTCAGCTAAAGCATGGTAGAGAGATTGGCGGCCAGGCACCTGTAATTAGTAGGAGGAAGCTCAATGATCATCTGAGGTCAGTGGGAGACAGGGGAGACGGGGGCTATGATGAATTAGCCACAAAAGAAGGCCCGAGATCATATGCAAGTGATGTGGCCATCTGCAAAGGTGCAGTCAAAGGAAGATTGACTTCGGCAGCGCATACGCTGCGAGACAGCTCTAATATGCAGGCTAATGAAGACACCGAGTCTTCAATTATACCGACTGCAACAGAAAGCCAGTCGGTGGCCGTATGCTGTGCAGCACAGGCTGCGGTAGTGATTGACACGGGTATGGTAGAGTACCCTCTAGACAAGCCTCCTCAAGATAGAGTGAGAATAAAGTCTCGGGATAGCGCAGAAGTGAGTTATATTGGTGCATTGAAACTGAGTGCAGAAGCACTAGTCAAAGATTACAGAATACAGTCACTGCGTTCATCAGCAATATGTGATAACAAGAGCAGGCAAGATTACCTCGATGGAAGAGTTGAATGTTTCGAGAATCAAACATAAAGGCAGCTGAACGAACGGGAAGTGATCTTGGAAAGAGTAATACTTCATCAGTTCATCGGAGTGTCGAAAGAGGCTTGTTCTGTTGGGAATCTTGAGGTGCAAAAGTCACTTCAGTAAAGTAAGTCAGCTGCACCATCAGCAGTTGACGAGTCGAAGCAAGCCGTTCCTAGGAAGCACTCAATCATTAGGACACAATGGTACTGGCTTGCTTGCAGGCAACGCGATTAACAGGATGGCAGACAATCCCGCAGTGGCGCTAGCATATGGATGGTTGAGCACTTGACGCTCATAGCTGTAGCTACAGGCGAGCCTACTGTCCAATATTCTTTTGTGGTCATTGCATGCTTGCCTTGAGCCAGGTGATAAGGGCTGTTCAACGTCTTGTGTGGGACGCTATAACTTGAGCGTCAAGCCGAAATTGCAGATGGCTCTTTTGGATCTTTATTGCAGACCATGGATAGAAACTTCTTGTACATAGTTGAAATTATGAACTGGCTTCCACTTTGAAGAATAACATGGTGTAAAGTTTTTCCTCGTGACAGTGTACGTATTCAAAGAATCAGTGGTGTGCTAAATATGCAAACTTTCGTGTCTGGGGACTTGTTTAATCGTATGGTGTTTCTGTATTTTGTCCTGCACGTGCATTTAGTGTTTCCAAATATGAACAGTTGGACAATGTGTATATAGTGGTTTATGTGTATAAAGTGTAACAATGTGTATATAGTGGAATTTATTGGACTGTGGGGGGGACATATATAGTGAATCTGTGATGTGGTGCCGAACGCACACCTAACAGCAATTTAAAAAAAATGAAAAGGAGGCCTCTGTGATGGAGTGCGCATATTTGAAAGTGTCTGGAGTGCGCGGAACTTGAAACGGGGTGAGCGGAATTTAAAGTGCGCGCGTTGAACCAAGTTCGAAGTCGGTAAAAAAGAAGCTGGCTCAAATGTTAATGAATAACAAGAAATGACTGAAGCGCCAATTCGACAGCAGACGCCGCATGGTTCAAAGCACGCGCGAGAGAGAGAAGAAAAAGAGGAGTCACAGCAATGGCTGGAGGAAGACGAGCCACGCATCAGGGCGGTCGGGTTTTGGACACGAGCCATTGCTGCTGCCTCCATCTTCCAGTGACCTGAGAGGCTCCAGGACTACCTGGCTGCGCTGACGTTCCCATGCCCATGGACAGGTCTGAACTGTCGATATTTGGGCTCGAGCTCTGCCGAGGCTGTCCGACCAGGACTCTGCCTCGAAGCCAGTGCGTGAAATGCAGCGTCGGCTTGTGCAGCGTCCACCAGAAGCCTGGGAAGTCTGCTTCTCCGATGGTTCGTGTAGCTGCACAATGCCGGTGCCAACTACGACGACAACTGCGTCAACCCCGTGTTTCACGCCCAGGCTCCTGCACAACAACGTGGGTGAGATGCCACCCCTTTGACGTTCCGCGACTCTGGGTAGTACTTGAGTGCTTAGGACTTTTGTATAGGGACTAATATTGAGCATATGTATTTCTTGAGAACTGTGTTCGAGAGATAAGACTTGGTATGTTTTGGCTTAAGTGCTCTCAAGCAAATGTTATGAATGTTTGCGTCAAACGGACTCGTCCTTCGGGAGGTGTCCTGAGGTGGCTCCTCGGAACTACCAAATCGAACCTGTGCGTTGTGCGAAACAAAGGAACAACAACGTTACACCCTTCCCTAACAGTACCACTACGCGCCTGCTTCAGGCCCCTACAAGTGAATCTAAACTTGCCACGTCATCTGAACGATACCGTTCAAAAGCTTTCTTCCACTAATCCAAATTCCCAAACTCTTCTTTTTAGTGACTTCAACTACCAGCTCATTCACTGGCAAAACACGACTAATTCGACATTACCATGTCATGCAGAGGCAAAACACTTCTTTCATGTGTACTTTAACTTTATTCTTACCGAGCTGGTTTCCCAACCAACACGCGTTTCTCGAGAATCGGCAAATATCCTCGACCTGATATTAAGTGACAGCCCCGCAAACCTGTCATCTATTCACTACCTTTTTGAAATGACTGAAGCCTATTACAAGCCTATTATTAATATTATTATTAAAAGCCTATTGAGATTAAGCCTAATAAAGGAGCACTTGATCTTTTGTTACCTGTTCTTACGGATCTGTTTAATATCTGCTTATATACGGGAGTTTGCCCACAAAGAATGAAGCATGCGAGAGTTAGTGTCTTATACAAATCTGGCAACCGAAATATCTTTTTTAATTATCGTCTGATCTCCATACTTCCTGTTATATCTAAAGGGCAAGAAAAAATTATATATCAACGTGTCATGTCTTTTTGTAAAAAGTACTCTATATTATCACCGCATCAATTTGGCTTCCGACGGAGCATGTCCACGGAACTGGCTCTCCTCACACAAAAATAACTCATACTTAACTCAATTAAAAAGAAACTGTTAACACTGGGTGTTTTTATTGACTATTCCAAAGCATTCGATAGAATCAACCACAAAGTACTCTATGCAAAATTGCGTCATTATGGTTTTCGCGGAACCCCACTTGACTTTCTGAAATTGTATTTATCACAAAGAAAGCAATATGATGTTATAAATGACAGCCAATCCTTCTTACTAACCACAACGTCAGGTGTACCTCAGGGCAGCATATTAGAGCCCCTGCTGTTTAATATTTATATAAACGACATAACAAGTGTCAACAAATATGTGGACTTTATAATTTATGCAGATGACACTAGTATATTTTTTCATTGTAATAATTTAGGTAAGCTTGCATACTCAGCCAACAACATTCTTAACGACATCTTCATATGAAGTACTGCAAATTATTGAATGATCAACACAAAAAAATCCAAAGCAGTGGTATTCGCACCGGTTCAGAAGGCTGTCTGTCGTAGTTTGGATATATACCTAGGGCCCGAAAAAATTGAGGTTGTCAAAGAAGTTTCATCATTAGGAGTAATTTTTAGTGAAAATCTTAATTGGGACGAACACGTTAATAAAGTAACTAGAAATATAGCTAGGACATGTGGTGCTCTCTCTAAACTTCGACAGATACTTCCAGCAAACTTTAAACTTCTACTCTATGATGCGTTGTTTTTATCTCACAAACTATTGTAGTCTAGTGTGGGCAGATACATCTAAAGCAAATCGGAACAAAATATTTTTACTGCAGAATAAAGCGATTCGTCATATTGCAAACTTAGCATACGACGCACATACAAGCCATTTATTCAGAAAATATAACATTTTACCGAACGATCACATACACAGCTTCAACCTTGTTATGAAATACAAACAAAGCTTGCTATCAAACAACGCTTGTTTTCTTAAACTGTGTAACCTCAGAAAAAATACGCAATCCCATTACGAGTTTCGGATAATGCCTTCCTGGTTCGTTCCTTATTCGCGAACTAATCATGGTTTGAGAAGACTTGAACACTGTATTCCTGTTGTTTTAACATGTTTGAAAATAAAAACATCGACATATTTAATATACACAAAAGACAACTTAAGAACCTTCTTATCCAGAATGGCGGCGTGTAGTTTAGCTTCTTCTAATTGTCCGGCTAAAATACTATATGTAAAAGAAACACCCTATAATAGTGCTCGTGTGTAACATGGCATCCTATGATGTTTGCTTTCTTTGACATTTTTTTCGCTGCTTTTTTTACGAGTAAAACATGCAACATTTCACTCGTCAGTGTTTCCCTTGTGCATCAATACTTGTGCTTTTCGCATACTCAGTGTTGTAAACGTCGTATAATCATTTTGTGATACTTTGGGAGCCGTTTAGCAACGTGTGCATTGTTCATGATTGACGGTACGCTGTTTTCATTTTTATTTGTTTTTCTCTCTTTGTGGTCTGCTTATGTTTTGTAAACCTGAAACTGATATAATTTTGATGCACTTTTTTATTTCCCAATTTCTCGGAAGTTTTTAAAATTGACGTCCAATTGTTTTTCCATGTTTGTGCTCTGCCGATTTTGTAATGCCAAGTGAAAACGGGTAGGAGCTTCGTCAAGCTGCTAACATAGCAGCTTTTTGCTCTTATCTTTGCGTTTTCTTTTTCGCAACTCTTGTGAAGAAAACGCTCAATAAAACTGAAACTGAAACTGAAATAAGCGATCACAAATTCATTCGTGCTCTTTTTTCATTTAACTCGACCAAAAAACAGATTACTACTAAAACGATTCTTTTTTTACAGTAAGGGTAACTATGGCGCAATATCTGAAAATCTCAGCGACTATTTCAAACAGCATCAATCTGTATTTCACACACGCTCCATTCATGACAACTCGCTGATCATCAAAAACAAAAAGAATCTCCTCTCTGATATTTCATGCTGAATACCACCTTTCGCACTAACCGCAATCAAGCATTGCTTTCGTGGCAGTTAAAAAACTTGAAAACAAAAAGAAGTGCATCTTTCGCACTGCAACACGCACTGACAAGTCTGCTTCATGGGAAAATACATTGCCGCTGAGAAATTGATTTACCATCTGATCGTAAGGCCAAGAATCCCTTTTCTCAATATTGACATACCTAAATAGCTATTTAGGAACCCCAAGCAATGCTGGCAAGTTTTAAACCCCACAAATCCTTCCGATATCAGACTAACAAGCAATTCGAACGCGGCGCTGACTGACCATGATTGCGCAGAAAAGTTTAAAACATAATTTATTGTATTTACTTCTGAACTGAACACGCCCACACAGTCCCCATCCTTCATTTTAGAAACCTCTTGCCAGCGGTCACCTTTTTTGAATACAGCACATCACATAAAAACAAAATCAAGCTTTCTTCATCAGCTGGTATGGAATCCATCAACTCAAAACTTTTCAAAAATGTGCAATCGACTTGTGCAGCATCCTTATGTCTCATCTTTTCACAGTCACTCACATCAGGAATCATACCTGCTGATTGGAAAACAGGCAAGGTCGTTCCAGTCTACAAACCGAGTAACATAAACTCAACCTTCAACTACCATCCCATTTCATGTCTTACGTGCCTTGTAAAATATTGGAACATGTCATCTACTCGCAAATAGTCAACTTCTTGGACAACAACGCAATTTTCTATTCTTGCCAGCACGGATTTCGCAAGTGCCTCTCCTTCAAAACCCAGTTAGCACAATTCGTTCATGACCTTCAGAGTTGTCTCGACTGTGACATCCAAATTGTCTCTTTCTCTCTTGATTTCACAAAAGCTTTTGACGAAGTTCCTCACCAGCAATTGTTACTAAAACCTTCAAAGCTTAACTAACGTCCTATGATGCTCAAGTGGCCCGAAGAGCTTTTACCTAGCTGCTCTCAATACTTCTGTGTGAACGGCCTTCTTTCTAAACCCCTCCCATTAACGTCACAAGTCCCACAACGGTCTGTTCTCGGCCCTCTCTTATTCCTAATATATAAATATGACCTAACATTGCATGCTTTCGGTAACATTCGACTGTTCGCTGACGACTGCGTAATATACGACGTCATTACTAACCATTATGACCGTTCCGTTCTTCAGAGGGACCTTAACAATATACTAAATTAGTGTAAAGTCTGGCTAGTAACTCCTAACCTTACTAAATACACTCACGTCCTTCTATCGTCGTCAGAATTGTTCTCGCTTTCACTAACGCATTTTGAATTCATCCATTGAAGTTAGTAGACACTCTTATATATCTAAGAGTCACCGTTTCTTCTAACTTATCTTGATGTGCCCATATTACTAACATAAGTTTATCAAGAAACAAAATGCTTAGTTTTCTAAAACGCAACCTTCGACTCGCCCCGACGTCTGTAAAATAACTCGCATATAAATCACTAACTTAACCTAAACTAGAACATGCATCTTCTATCTGGAGCCGGCATGAAGCATATCTAATCACTGCATTGGAAGCCGCTCAAAACAGGGTCACTCAAATCATTCATTTTTTATATTCACATGATATCAGCATTTCACCCTTGAAAGCAGCATTCGGTCTATCACGATCTTTTTCCGTATTGTCGTTGCATTGCCAGTCTTACCCTTAATTAGAAGTTCTTTTATTCGTCTGTTACTCAACAACCGTATGTCACAGCCGCATCACGCATTTTCCAACGCACCAGGCATCCACTTCAAGCTGCCCGCCCGCCATCGCATACCACTACGTTTTCTGCTTCATTAATCCTCGGAGCAGCTTCAGATTGGAGCGGCCTACCCTATGAAATCATCAACACTGCCTCATCATCTGATTTTGAAGAACGCATCACTGATATTTTGCAATGTTAATTGAATCATTCACTGTTAGATTTTTTCTTGTAATCTTATGTAACGCTCCCTGAATGGGGTCCCTTAGGGAAATAAAACTGAACTGAACTGAAGTGTTCTATATTCCTTGTTTTTTTGCGCTGCCAGGCCAGCCTTCCTGGCACTGGGAAAGTAGCTCTCAAAGCAGTTAAAATATCCGTATATGCCGATGATATCTGTATCTAGATCTCCGGGTAGCAACAGTAAAGTCTGGGGCGGACATTACAGGGTGCACTTTCTATCATTCAACGCCATTTGTCGACAATTGGCCTGCCTCTATCTGCGGAGAAATCTGCCTTCTTGCTCTTTCTGATGGTGCGGTGGAAGTCAACACGCCTGTCGCTGAATATTAGAGGCTGTTTCACTTGTCGTGCGACAAGTGTAGGTTACTTGGGCGTTGACATCGAATATAGGTTGCTATGGCGACAAGTGCTTGGTTATATGGTGGCCAAATCCGTGTAAAGTAGGAACGCTCTTCGTCGAATGGCAGGCGTACGCTAGGGTAACAATCCTGTGTTGATGCTTAAGCAGAGTACTGCGCTCATAAAAAACCCGCATTCATTACCAGATGAGCCCAATAACGCCATCACAGAGCCAGTTAGAATGCTCAGGGAAAGTGCACAAAAAGGGTCTACACTTAGTGTTTGAAGTCCCTATGGCCGCATCAAACAAGAAGGTCAGCGATGGAGCCGCGTCTTTACCACTCCGCTTCCTGGCGTCTCAGCCTTTGTTTACGCAGCTATCAAGACAGGTCGAGTCATCCACAGGCACGGCTCTCCTGCGCCGGCTAAGCGCAAGAACTGGCTCACATTTTCACGCGGTGCTGAACATATTTCGAAATTCAGGCTTGAAATCACCTCATTGAAGACTATAGACCCGCCATGGTCCTTTGTGAACGTCGCCTGTAACTTCAAGGTTCCTAAACTGCTGACGAAACACACTGTTCCAGCTGAGAAGAAAGATTTCTTGTGTTTGACTGTTTGTGTACCCTGTATCTTAGTCACTAGAAGTTTACATTGACGCATTGGTGTGCACACAGACGAGTAGCTGTGCAGCGGCTTCCTGCATTCCCTCCATTGGCGTGCCATGGTGGGGCCGCCTAGATGGTGTTACGTCGTCCACAACAGTAGAAAGCGCCGCAATCACTGCGGCTTTGTGAAAATTGTGAACGCTTTTTGCTTGAGATGTGGTAATGCGGCCGTATTCTCAGTTGGCGTTACAGCGACTGTTTTGAGGGCTATCTGAAGAAAATTTCACAAAACAATTTCTGGCCCTCGTTAAACTCCTTATCAGAAAGAGCTTCAGTAGAAAGTTTCAGTGGATCCCATGCCATGTTGGAATCGGAGGCAATGAAAAAGTTGATGCCCTTGCACTTGAAGTGAACTTGTGCTCCAAAATAAGAGCTCTTAAAACCTAACTACCACAACAACAAGGATGTAATACGCAATCACTTCAGGGAAATCCACAAGTTTCTGCATCAGTCATGCACAATCCACGGAATTTCTAGAGGACAAGCGACGCTTTTTTACCGAATAAGAACTGACTCCGCATACACGCTGGCTTGGTCATTCAAGACTGGACAGGGCGCGTCCCCGTTTTTTGCCATTTATGTTGACATCGGCCACATCGAAGATTTCATTTGGCTGTGCCTGCAGTTTGAAAGCGAGAGAACAGAGATGGCACGCAGCTTGCAGTCATTGTCATTTTTTCTGAACTCATTTTTTAAACGTCCATGGTGTCGAGGAGAAGCTTGTAACAGATGCTGATAGATTTCTTGCGAGACAAAAGACATCAGACTCTGCCCGGGTGGCACTGCAAAAAATGCCGCCACCAGCACCTTCATCGCTGCGCCGGCTATAAATGAGTAGTGCACAGAGAGCCATCGGCAAGGGAACGTGCATAAGCCCTCCCTTTTTGTGGTTTTTTAAGCGCGGTTTTCTGAAAACTAAGGATCTAACAAGGTTCTTCCATCAATCCATCCCCGCTTTATAAAAGTAAAAAGCTCATCAAAACGAAGTGTGGGCACAATGCAAAAGATGCTTCATTTATTTTGGCGTGCCGCAACTGGCAATTTAAATGCAAGCGAGCATAGCATGATATTGAGATCAAAGCAAGCACTTCAACGTGTGTTCCGTACACTGTCAATTAGGTCTTAGTTAAATGCTGGCTATATCTAGGTAGCTATATATAGATGAAAATGTCCTGTTTCCTGTTTATATATATCCCCTTAAGCAAGACCCGATTAACAATGCAACGCCTAAATGCGTTAAACTTGGGCATACACATGTTGCCAAAGCGATGAAGTGAATACACTAAGAATCTATAAGAGCAGTAGTACAAAATACGCTTTATCCGGCACGAACGACCCTGGGGTTTTCGCTTTGCAGTTGCATTCTCCGTCGATTTCTCGCTTCCTGTGCATTGAACTGATATATTACACATGCTAGAATGCTATGTTGACAGTTGTCTTCTGTTTGTATATACTACAAATGAAGATTCATGCTTGTTCATTTTCTTCATTGTAAAACGAAAGGCAAAACCGATGCCTCCAGGGTAGTGCCGGTAACCACGGAGACAAACATAAAGAAAAAAAGAAAAGAAAAAAAGCCCGATTCTGGTCCCGATCACTTTGTGATTTACCTGCATGACGCAAGTGTTCGCATTTCCTACTTAAAGCCGGGCCTATAGAGCCTTCAGAGCCCTACGTGCATAACGCTGTGTGGTGGCGACTTCAGAGTGTTGGTAGTCATTGCATGTGTGATGTTTATTGCGGGCGTCGCCTGTCTACTTCTGCACGTCGCGCACCGTGGCCAGAGGGCCTGTTAAGCTTCATAATCAAAGTTCCCATGGTTCTCCGTCAAGGCTACGTAAAAAAATAACAGGAGACCTACATTCAAAAAACGTTGCTTGCATTATCACACCTACTCAAGCGAACGGATGTGGAGAACGCGAGTAATACGTTTACCCAACACACTAGCAACGACCTGCATTTAGCACTCTCGCCATTCTGCTTTTCGAAAGCTGAAGAAATCAGTAAACCTGCAGTGATTTACGTCCGCGGCAATTCTTAACGGAACAGTAGCGCAGACTGGGGTTTTTTCTAAAGCATGGAGCTTTTGCGTCTGCTCTTGTTTTCACCGTCGTTCGGGTGAGTGAACCAGCAAGCACTTAACGTTTGTTTAGTGACGCGCCCAGCTAGCAAAGAAAAATTCGCAGCTTTTTTTTTTAGTGTTCAATGTGCAAATACATCTAACATTTCTCTCTCGTTCTTTCGCACGCTGTTGTTGCACCTGGTTGCGCAGAAAACTGTGCAAAAAACCTGGCCTTGTACTACTCAAAACTGCGTCGACAGGTGGCGCTGCGTGTCGGCAAAACTCCAGAGTTTGACGTATATGAGCTAAGTGACACTTGGTGACGGACCCCTACAACTCAAGAGATCCTCAAGCGGAACAGTTGCCAGACATTTAGGCTAGGCTAACACCTCCTGTTGCAACATCACAACCACCACCACCTATGATCCATCAAATATATGAAAATCAATACCTCCATATAGTGATATCAATTTGAAAGACATACACACAACGTCATCAAGTGAGCAGTTCTTGAAACTATCTAGAAGTGTGGCTATTGCAAGAAACTGCTAGAAAAAAAACGACCCACATTCTGAGGAGCTTCGTCCTTAAGAGAAAAGGCGACAAAGCTGTGCCATGGGGTGTAGACTAGAGACGAAATATCTGCCATGAAGAGAGAGGCACTGCAATGAGTAAGAAGGGACGAACGTAGCTGAAGGGTCGAGCTCCATGGTTTAAGGCTCTAAGCTCAGTGAGAATAGTTAAATGAGTTTCCTGGTCAAACACCTTGTGAATATTGAGGCTAAGAAGAGCCTTCGTGTCTTAAGAAGTTGATGAGCTCAGAAATCCATGGTGAAGCTGCAACAGAACGTCCTGCGTTGATAGGCCAGGACGAAAACCGAACATAGTACGCGAAGATGCCTGTGGGCCTCCTCGTGCGTTTGCGAGCGAGCAAGAATGACGACGTAGCAAAAATGGGCCGAGATCTTCGAGATTTTTGCGGGGTTTTCGAATCAAAGTTACACGTGCATGATTTCATCATTGAGGTATAATTCCGGAGTGCCAGCAGTCATTGAGGGAAGAATCAAGCGTCATGACTGAAGTGCCGACGAGATTTCAAAGGAGCTTATTAGAGACTAAATCATGACCAGAGACGGGTGGGGTGCGAAGCTTGAAAAGCGCGCTGTAAACCTGTGCCTCCATTAGATCGGTGTCTATAGTTAGGGGTTAGGGACCCATAATAGCACACGGCAAGAGCGGAAGCAGTATCAGAAAGCAGGAGTTGAAGGAACTTGGCAGCCATGCCTTCCGTGAGTGATGGCATGTCGCCAGAATAGGGCCGAATCACGTGCTGTAGGGGCTGTCGGCTGACAGACTTCGAAGGAGCAGGGTTATGACGATGATGTAAGAGGTGTCATGACTGGTTAGAGCCCAGCTGACAGGAAAGTCCCGAGCACATCTGTTCTCATAGTTGGCGAGCAAGGGCGGTGGCGTTCGTTTCGATTTCCCGGTCAAAGTATGCGATTCAGCGTCGAACACGACGGCTGTGTTGTTCTTTTTTCACCAGTTGGTGATGCTTGTTGAGCGGCCTGCAAGTGACAAGGCAGGAGTCAACCACATGATTGTTTTTCGTAGTGGGAATCAAGGCCTTGATTCTGTCGAGGTCCGCCAGTAGCTTGTAAGACCTCTGCTAGGTCCTCCTTGTCGAGGGTGGCGAAGTACTGGCAACGCCATGCGTCGCAGTCCTTATGACGCATAGCTTGTGGACATAGCTTGCATGCTGAAGTGAGGGCTTGCACGGGGAGTATATAGTAGTCACTGCCAAGGGATTGGTGTGTTGAATCAGCTTGCATTGCGCATGCAACGGCAGTAGCTTTGATAAAGTCACGACACACGCTGGTGCCGACGCTTGTAGGTTGTGTGGGATCAGTGAACAATGTAATGCGAAGGTAATGAGCGACTTACTACATCCTTGAGCCCGGCCCGTCGGGCTGTGCACAACCCCAGTCTTGGTGTTTGACGCAGAAATCTTCGAGCACTCGGAAAGGGGATTTAGCAGCTTTCACTACCACGGAGAGTAGTAGAGTAAGAGGAGATGAATCTTCGCTAACAAGAGAAGGCTTGTACACATTCAACTCTGTTCACCAGTCGCTGGTGAACAGAATTGAAGTGGCTATCTCACTGCTTCTCGAAATCTGCTTGGGTCATTTTTAAGGGATGGCTGCTTTAACCTTCCCAGAATGGTGTAGATACTGTGAGCCCAGTATTCACTGCGTTTGTTTTTCATCTTCTTTACGTGTACATAAACCTTGTCACTGTGATATTCTTCTTCGTCTGAAGATTGGGCCTGTGGCTTCGCTGAATAAACGGTGTCCAGACCACGATATCACTGCTGTCTTACAGAGTGGTGGAGGCTGCGGTTGATCATTAAGTGCTCTCTGACCTCGAGATCTTCTGGAACTTCGTTCGGGTTGTTGGTCGTTGGGGTTGTCGGTTGCTACGTTTGTCTGCTATCTTGGCCCAGGAGCCGCTGCCTCGACCATCTCGCAGCCCCGCCAAGCCAGCCATCCCCGCGTGGACTGTCACCACCCGACAGTGGGCCTCCCCTATCTTCATTGGTCTCCCACGTGACGATGTCGAAGTGTGGCGGAAGGAGGATGACTTGGTTGGCGTGTGCAACCAATTGTACGCAGCCCAAAAACTTCGCCACGTCGCCTTCTATCCATCGAGTGTCGCAAAAACATAGTGTTTTAACCAGGGACGCAGGTTTCCTCAGTGGTCGGTTTTCGCTCATGAAATCCGCTTTTTGGGACGCCAAACTACCACGTTGAAGTCTCGAACAGGAAGCTCGGTGGCTGTGCACAACACTCGGGTGAGACATACACGTCGTATATCGAAGACGTTCTTTCCCTTTACCGCCACGTGGACTCAGATATGACCGAAGCTGGCCACGTTCGACACACCAGTAAAGGGACCAACCACGTCACGTTCAACGCTCTGAGCGTCAAAAACCTGAGCATCGTTGAGGATGTTGTCAAGGCCGGCCAACATCTCGATTAACTGCAGGCATTCTAGCTGCATCCAGGCGCCTGTGACATCCGGCCTTCATCCGCTGCGTATTTACGTACCTTGATCCGTTCTTTGATTCGTAAGGAGCTCCAAGCGCAAGGACTGCCATCTTCGCCTGCCGCCCAGCCTCGCTCCTCGGCCAATAGTCTACTCGGAATCATCAAAGAGGAGCTCTCTTCTATGGCTTGCTTTCAGGAACATGCCTGACTATCCCTCGTCACCACCAACTCTGCCCGCGACGTATGCGCAAATTGCTGCCATGCAACCTGCATTGCTAGCATCTGCGTATCCTATTCCTGCTCAAAACAACTTAGCCGCGTGTGGTCCGCGTTCGTCAGTCCCATCGATGGATGGATGGATGGATATGGCTGTACCCTTCAGATACTTACAGAACCAAAAACTAAATTTATTTTTTTTTGTTTAAAAAGTGTTTGAGGATTCGCACTTTGCAGTGAAGGGTTTAATTTTACCTCGTGCCTTGACTTTAGCGACCAATCAGATAACCTTCTTCTAGTTAAGTCTGCCCGCTTAAAGTCTATTTTGCCCTTCCGGTCCCTAAACCCCAGTGTTTTGAAAAACTCAGCGCCATCATCCTGAACTATAGGGTGAAGCCCTTTACAGAACATTATCAAGTGTTCGGCAGTTTCTTCTTCCTCTCCACACGCACTGCATACTGTGTCTACCCCTTCGCATTTGGCCTGATATGTCTTGGTTCGCAGTACTGCCGTCTTGGCCTCAAACAATAGAGAACTACCCCGAGTATTATCATAGATCCTTTCCTTGGCAATTTCCTGCTTAAAGGTTCGATAGCTCTCTAGTGCGGACTTCTTAATCATGCCCATTCTCCACATGTCAGTCTCAGTTTTCTTCACTTTCTTCTTAACCGACAGTTCTTTTTGGTTTGGCCACTTGCTGTTTTCTAAGTATTTACCAGTCAATTTCCTGGTTCGCTTCCTCCATTTTGTATCGACATTCTTCATGTACAAGTAGCTGAAAACCTTCCTAGCCCAACGCTCCTCCCCCATTTTTCTCAATCGCTTCTCAAATTTTATCTTGCTGCTAGCTTCCCTGCCCTCAAACGATGTCCATCCCATATCACCTTGTACTCCCTGATTTGGTGTATTCCCGTGAGCTCCTAAAGCAAGCCTACCTATTCCACGTTGCTTAATTTCTAATCTTCCTTGAACTTCTGATCTCATGCACCAAACCGCATTCCCGAACGTCAGCCCAGGAACCATGACCCCTTTGCCATATTCCTCTCGCAACATCATACCTATTGTAATTCCACAGTGCCCTATTTTTCATCACTGCTGCATTCCTGTTACCTTTAGTCGTCACGTATATTTCGTGTTCCCTCGGGTACTCGGTCCCATTGCCTATCCATACGCCCAGATATTTGTATTTATCTGTTATCTCTAGCGTGACCTCCTGTATTCTAAGCTCACTACCTTCGTTCTCATTGAAAATCATGGCTGCTGATTTTTCCTTACTGAATCTGAAATCTAACCTATCTCTCTCAATACCGCAGATGTCCATCAATCTCTGCAAATCTTCCTTGTTGTTGGCCATTAGCACTATATCATCTGCGTACATTAATACTGGTAGTGCCTGATCAATGAGTTTTCCTTGTTTGACTAAAGAGAGGTTGAAGCCCAGTCCACTTCCCTCTAATTTGGCCTCTAATCCTTGTAGGTACATCATGAATAATAAGGGTGACAGGGGAAACCCCTGCCTAAGGCCCCGTTTTACCTCAGCAGGCTTGGTTACCTGTTTTTCCCACTTTATAACTACCTTGTTACCTTTATAGATATCCTTTAAAAGATTAGTGGCTACAAGTTCCACGCCTAGTGCGTCCAGTATTCCCCACAATTCCTCTTGAACCACGCTATCGTACGCTCCCTTGATATCCAAAAATGTTAGCCACAGGGGCCTGTGTTCCTCTTCTGCTATTTCTATGCACTGCGTCAGTGATAACAGACTGTCTTCCAGCCTCCTGTATTTCCGAAACCCATTCTGCAGTTCTCCCAGCACCCCCTCATCCTCTATCCATGCCTGCAGTCTTTCCTTTATAATCTGCATCGCCAGCCTGTAGACCACTGATGTGACTGTTATGGGACGGTAGTTGTTTATGTCAGCTTTGTCCCCCTTTCCTTTATGGATCATGCTCATCCTGCTAAGTTTCCATTCATCGGGAACTTCCCCATCGATTATTAAATTGCTCGCCGCCTCTCTCAAAGCCTGCTTAGACTTAGGACCTAATGTCTTTATCACCATAATTGTAATGCCATCTGGACCTTTTCATGTACTACTCGGAACCGTTTTCTCAGCCCTTTCCCACTCACGTTGTGAAAATGGAGCCATTGGCCACTTGGTTCGTCCTTGTCTATTGTGGTGCATAAAGCACTTCTTTGTTGAAATTTTTCTGTCACCCTTGTTCTTATATATTTAATAGCTTCGTCCCCTTCTAGCGTAGCACCTTGGGCTGTAGTTATAAACCTCTGCTCCCGGCTCGTCTCATTTCTTATGGAGTTTAGATGGTTTCAAAATTTTGCAGCTGCCTTTCTATCTTTTTTATGTACTTCTGCCAGCCACTGAGCTCCTTTTCTTCTAATCTTTTCATTGATCAGAAAGGATGCATTCCTTCTACAGCTTATAAAGATTTTTCATTTTCTTTCAACATCATCTGTCGGTTCACCCCGCTGCTTGGCATGTCTGTGTTTCCTAGAGGCTTCCTGACGTTTTGCTATGGCTCTCTTAACTTCCTCATCCCACCAACTTTTGGGTTTGTGTCTTCTTTTCCGGGGCGACTTGTCACGCGTCTTAGCAAGCTCTAGCTCAAACAGTCTAATTAGATTCGTGTATGTCCACACTGTCTTATTATCCTCCGTGATTACTTTCTCAATTTGTTTAGTGGTTATTTCAATTTGGCTTTCTAAATAAAAATTTTCTCCTCTGACGTTCTACCCCCCTGGCGGTTTTTTCGCCCAGTGTGGTACTGTTGGCACACTCAAGGCATGATTACACGATACTGTCGTTAATGCCAAGACGAACACTGTGGTTACGCATTTTATGAAAGGAATTGTACGTGCTCTCCTCGTCAGTACCAGCAGCGCAACTTTTCACCACGTTCATTTTCTCTATCACTGCCATGCGACGCACCTCAGACTTACTGCTCAGGACACTCCCACTCCCCTTCTCCTCTTCAGCGCTCAACATCACCTCTAAGAGCGGTCACATGCGGCCCTTAGTACCTTTTGAAAAACAAGGTGTTTCAGTTTTTGGAGGGAAAACTGCAATATCCGGACAGGCAACAATGCCTCCAGTGGGCCCGGCCATTTTGTTGTTAGTATGTGCTGAAAGGGTGCCTAATAAATTCATGGTGGACACCGGGGCTGCTATTTCTGCTATTTGTGCGAATCGGTGTTGACGCGATAGCGTTACTGGGCTCATATCGAAAAAATCTCACTGTTGGTGTCGGCACCGTTGGGTGTGAGCGAAAAATTGTCGTGAGCGAAAAAGCAATTTACAGAAATGGCTGCGAGAGGCCGCTACTTGTCCACGCATGCACGCATAAATACACTGAAAAATCCGTGCATACGAAGAAAAATACAAGCGCTAAAGGTAACGAGGTGCGGGTGACGTAGTTTCTTTGTTCTTGCCACTCCTCCCTGCTTAGCCGCTAGCGCCAGGACGAGCGAAGAGAGAATGCAAATACAGCGTGCGAAAACCTTTGTAACTCCACTTTTACTGGATGGATTCTTAAATATTTAGCGGCATGGCATTGGTGGGGCAATAAGGTCTTCTAGTGAATTTATTCTATGGTTACTTGAAACAGTGTTTTAGGGCTCTTTTAGCGCATTATATTCAACAGGTTTCACGACGGAAACGAGCCCATTCAGCGATTTGTAGGCGCATTTGGAATGCCTCAAGCTACGTCGAAAAATTCCGGTATAGTGTAGCCATCACCACTGAAACGCAGAGGAAATTTCATACAGCTCTAAAAATGGACAGCTATGTCTATCTAGCGGAAAACATATCATGCATTTCCAGAGGCACTGATCAAGCAAACGGTCAACGCTAAATAATCTGCTGCTATATGTGAGACTCTTTACGACCTCCGAGATGGCGAGCACGCGGCATATATCTTGGAGGCCATGTGACTCTTGCTTTAGATCAAAAGCCTGTATTTACCTTTACCACGCACACGCTGGTACAAAGTACTGTGTACGTGTGTGTGTGCGTGTGTGTTTGTGTAGGTAGCAAGACATACTAGGTACGCGCTTAGCGGTTGAAGGGCGCAATAGGTTCCAGATCTCACTACCGCGTTCAACTCCTAAAGGCGAAGCTTAAGGGTCCCCCCATCTTTTGTCATCTGTGTAAGCTTACAACACCCTAATTGCCATGTCTTACGTAGTGCAAATCAGTTAACAATATAGCCATCAGCCCAGTGCAACGGTAGGATTACCATTCATAGGATCTGTCTTTATATTCAGTTCACTGTGTTGACGTCCTGTGGGTATATGCTTATTTTAGGATGGGACTTTCTGATGCTGGCGCTTCCATCTCTAGTCGCGAACGCCTCGAACATATTCAAGAAACTGACGTTACCAATGCGGAATATTCATGACGCCGCCGACTACGAACCATAAAAGATTTCGTAGAGCCACCTGGTCATGAGCGAGTGCTTATGGTTGCCTCAGACTTCGTTGACCACGATGATGGTCTAGTCGCTCCATCAACCCGTTCTATATCTCAAGGTGTTCCACTAGCAACGGGGCTTGTTTGTTTCACCAAGGGCGCCGCCTTCCTCGATGTACAGAATGTCACAAAGGAGTCCATTCTGCTCCCTAAAAGAACTGTTGTAGTTTGCGGTGGGGCACACAACCTGTCTCCGTGGTGGCTGAGAATACCGGTGCTGTTCAACCACGCTCACCTAGAGATTCTACCCCTGATACGGCTGTCACCGATGCAATCAGCAAGAACATAACTCCACCCCAAGCAGAGGAACTACTTGTGTTGTTGTCCAAGCATCAATCTTCCCTCGACCTTCATTTTCCTATTTTAGGACCGAATAAAGCAGCAGCTCATCTCATACCCATCGACGGAGCTTCTATTGTGCTTCGCCGACCGTACCGGCTATCTTCTACAGTGCGTAAATTTATTGACAAGACACGTTGAACCAAAATATTGATACATATAAACCGCTAAACACGGCTGCATGACAAAGAAGGACGAAATGAGTTTTCGTTTGGTGGTGGACCGGCGACATCTTGCTCGTCGAGTTCTATGCGTTCTAAATAGATTCTTAAAGAAGTTACTCGTAACAGTATTGGTGGAGGTGGACGATCCCAGTACCTCAATGAAGACGCGCAGCGGTCACACCATCTACGACCTTTCAACTGCTTCGACTGCTGGTACTTCTTCTACGCAACGCTCATCAGTCTAAGCCACCACCTACGTCACACTTGTGCAGCTACAGGATCCCGGCACTTTCTCCGGTGATGGTACGATCGATCTTGACACTTGGCTGAACCGGTAGAAGAGCGTCAGTGCTACTCACCGCTGGGTTCCCACGCTCATGCTCGTCAACGTGCTTTTCTGCCTGGACGGCACTCCCCGAACATGGTTTGAAAGCCACGAAGCCGACATAATGAGCTAGGATCTCTTCAAAAAAAAAGATACGCGTCCGGTTTGGCTATTTTCCTGGTCGTCAGCTCGCTGCGAAGAATACTCTTGCCACACGTGCCCAGTCTTCTACCGAATCTTACATCTTCTACATTCTTGATGTCTTGGCCCTTTGTTCCGAGGCCGACCAGTGTATGTCGGTAGACGAAAAGGTTAACCACGTCTTGAAAGGCATTGCCGATGATGCTTTCAACCTGCTGGTTTTTAACAAAGTCTCGAGCATCAAAATCATCCTTAAATACTGCCGACGTCTCGAACAAGCTAAAACCCGCCGCGTAGCCCAAAGTGTCATGCGCCTTCCGAACACAGCGGCCACTTCTTCGTGTGACGACGCCTTCTACCATGCCCCTCGATGTGACAACCTCACACGCATCATTCGTCGAGAGGTCGAGGCAGCACAACTGGTCGCCACGCCATTACCGACGCCTGCACCTTCCCCGACCACGATCTCTTTGATACAAGCCGTCATTCGTCAAGAGTTATCGAATGTCGGCCTACATCCTGTTCCTGCCGTATACTCTGCTGAGCCTTCTTATCGTCCCCCTTCTGCTCCTCGCATACAACGCAATACGTCCGAATGGCGTACTCTTGGTGACAGGCCCATATGTTTTAACTGTCGACGCGTTGGTCATATCGCACGTCACTGCCGCAGCCGCTGGGCTCCACCGTGCCATTATGCACCTGAGTATCACGCCACTTCTGTCCGCCAGTCGTCCGCATCGCTTTCTCTATCAACGCCGACCACAATTTCTTCTCCTGTAGCACCTGTGAGCAGACCTCGCTACGACCGGTCACCGTCTCCTGCTCGTCGTCAGTCCCGGTCACCCCCACAACGCCGTGATTCCTTCCCGACCTGTTCGCAACACCTCCGACCGGAAAACTAGGCCATGCAGCTTCTGGAGGTGGAGCTGCGTTGGCGACCTTCGTAAAAAATCCTCGATTAACGTTAACGACAAACCGGAACCTTTTGGACGTTTCTGTCGATAATGTTCGTGTCAGTGCATTGATAGATACTGGTGCGCATGTGTTCATTATGAGTGCTAACCTTCAACGCTGACTTAAAAAAGTTTGCACGCCCACACTCAACCGAGATGCACGAGTCGCTGATGGAGGAACTGCCGCAATTCTTGGCATATGCTCTGCGCGAGTGTCTGTTGGGGAGAGAAGCAATGTCGTCCTTTTCGCCGTTCTCGAACATTGCCCTCATGAACTAATTCTCGGTATGGATTTTCTAGCCACGCACTAAGCTCTCATAGATTGTTCAGCTCGCTCTCTCAATCTCGATGTACCTCTCTTTTCCGACCCCATCAGCCTACTGCAAACCAGCCTCTGCTGCATTGATTTTACGAGCCTCCCACCTAACTGTAACACATGTCGACTTATGCTCCACGCCGCCAGTATCTGATGGTGACTACATGGTGGCCCCGGTCATCCCAGCACACCTTCGTTACACAGTTCTTTATCAACTTCATGACGCTCCCATGACGGGTCATTTGGGCGTTTTTACGCATATGATCGGGTACGACGTCGTTTTTTTTTGTCCAGGACTAGCCTGCTCTGTTCGCTGCTTTGTCACCGCTTGTGAGCCCTGTCAGAGTCGCAAAACGCCGTCTGCCCTCCCGGCCGGCTACCTTAAGCCGATCGACGTTTCCAATGAACATTTATTTCGAGTTGGTCTCGACCTGTTTAGTCGTTTTTTCGCTCTCCATACCAAAAAAATGGATTGCTGTTGCCACAGACTACGCGACGCAGTACGCAATCACACGAGCACTCCCGACTAGTTGTGCTACCGACGTTGCGGACTTTTTGCTGTGTGACATAATATTAGTGCACGGTGCTCCCCACCAACTTCTCACCGACCGTGGCCGCACGTTTTTATCAGCTGTCGTTAAAGAAATCCTGAGGTCTTGCCATACCAAGCATAAATTTACTACTTCGTACCATCCCCAGTCAAATGGCCTCACGGAGCCCCTCAACAGGACCCTAACTGATAGGCTTCCCAAATAAGTTGCGCCAGACCACCAGGATTGCGACATTCATTTGCCGTATGCGATGTTCGCCTACAATTCATCTCGTCACAACACTGCCGGCTATTCGCCCTTCTATCTCCTATATTGTCGGGACCCAACTCTACCCTTAGACACTTTGCTACCGCGGCCACTGAATATGCCGGGGAAGCCATTGCCCGCGCCGATCCCACGCGCCAAGTCACCCGTAACCGTCTAGAGGCTTCATAGGCGCACAAACAACAGCTGTACAATTCTTACCATGTGGACGTGCACATTTCCCCGGGTTCTCTCGTGCTCATCTAGTCACCTACTTGGCGTGTGGGACTGTCTGAAAAGCTGTTGTTGCCATACACTGGACCATTCTATATCGTTCGCCAAGTGACCGACGTCACCTACGAGATTGTTCCAACCGATCCAAGAAAGTCATCGTCAGCTCCGAGCGACACCGTTCACGTGGCTCGGCTAAAGCCCTATTACTCCCCTTCGACACCATCTGTGTAGATTTAGCACCGAGACGGTGCTTCTACCGCTGGGGGTTATGATAAATAACAGCCGCTAAACACGGCTGCATGAAAGAGAAGGACGAAGTGAGTTCTCGTTTAATGCTGGACAGGTGCGTTTAATGCTGGACAGGTGTGGCTCGAGGTGGATCGCCACGTCGCATTTCGACTGTCACGTCGCATTTCGACTGTGAGGCTCGACTGTGAAGAAGCTGCCCGGGCTCAGGATCGGGCGGCAGTATCCTTGTTGTTCTTTGAGAGTTCTTTATTTTCCGGTAACTGTATTGGTCTTTCTCAGCTGAAGCGAGTCACTCCATTTTGATGTCATTTTCTTCCCCCGGCCAAGGGCACTCCCCTTGGTTAGCTTCCACTCCCGCCAAGGATTGGCCGATAGACTATTTGTTACGCAGTGGAGCGAGAAGTGTCCCTGTGGCGCTGGTACCTACAGATGGGGGCAGTATTCCGATGAAGAACCCAAAGGCGATTCAAGTGGAGCTTCGAAAAGCCACTTCGCATCCCCAGGAGATCACTGAGGTCCACCAGTTTGGTCGCGGTGGCATACTGTGCTGTTCCGCAGATCAGGAATGCATTCGTGAGCTCCTGCAATGTTTCGAATTCGCAGCGCATCCGGTAAGCCCATTTATTCCGGCACACCTCGCATGCTCGAAAGGATTAGTCCGCGGTGTAGACACAAGCCTGACACCTGCAGATGTGCTCGATTTGTTTTCGGTGGCGGGTGTAATTTCAGTGTACAGGTGCACCCGTACAATTGACAACATAAAATCACCAACGGAATCGGTGATAGTGACCTTTTTAGGAACAGTTAGACCTTCCGAAATTAAGGCATGGCCACTGATCTATAAGGTAGAGCCACTTTCCCCCAAACCCCTGCAGTGTTTGAAATGTTGGCGATATGGACATAGCGTCAGAGGGTGCCGATCAGTTCTTAGATGCCGCCTGTGTGGTGAAAATCATGACAGCCGCGAGTGCAGCTCTGAGAAAGAGAGGTGCTGCTTATGTAATGGAGCGCACCCTGCAGACTCCGCAGACTGTGCAGCAAAAGAAAGGGAGCTTGTCATATTGGATATTGTAGAACGCAAGAGGTGCTCTCGGAGAGAAGCCGTTGCAGAAATGCAGGAGAGATCCAAAGGATATGCCAGTGTTGCAGCACGTAATACCACCGCCATGGATGCATCTCTCGCAACATCTATCGCAGAGGCCGTAGAGAAGGCTATGGAAAAGGCAATGGAACGCCTCGCAAACAACCTTTTTGAAAGCTTGGCACAATTGGTTTCCAGTCAACTATCTCAAATTCTAAGTGTAGCATCTACGAACGATTGGGCTCCTCAGACATCATTGGTATCGCAGCGTACGGAAATAGAAAGTGCGACAACACGTCAGCGAGCGGTTTCTCCTGAGACAGGGACTTCCAAAACAACGGAAGACGGTGAGCTTACGGATGATTCGGAATCATGTGCAGATATGGATATGGACTCTCATAAGGCTCTGAAGCGAACCCGATCTCCCCAATCAAAAAACTCTTCGCATAATTCGAAATCTAAAAAGTATCTATCCAAAAAAGAATTCTTTGAGAACATGTCTAAGAAAGACTTTTTGCGAAAGGACATTTTGGACCAAGCAGTTTCTGCGACGGTTCTGTCGTCAAAATAGGTTCACTAACCATATTACAGTGGAATTGCAGATCTATATTTTCCGCAGCCACAGACCTATCATACCTTTCTTCAGAACTTTCCCCGGATATTATATCACTGCAAGAAACCTGGCTTTCAACCAGCCAGAAGTTTCACCTAAAAAATTATCGGCTATTTCGATTGGACCGACCTAGCAGAGGTGGTGGGCTTGCTGTCTTGATAGCAACTAAGTTTAGTCACAAAGCTACGATCTCTTATCGTTGTGTGACTCCAGATTGTGAAATTTTGATAGTAGACATAATATTACCAGACGCTTCTTCCTTGCCGTTTGTAAATGCGTATTTCCCAGCCGGGGTGCAAGACACACGAAGTCTAGACGATATGTTCTCTGCCTGCAAAAAGGATATATTAATCACTGGAGACTTCAATTCACATCATGTGGCCTGGGGTTTTAAAACAGATTTAAGCGGAAAACGATTGTGGGAATGGGCTATTGACAAGAACTTATCTTGTTTAAATTCGCAATCTGCTACTTTTGTCCGAGGTCTCTCTAAATCTGTAATTGACTTGACATTTTCAAGCTCATCTCTAAATATATGTTCGTGGCAAACTTTAGACTGTGCTACTAACAGTGACCACTTGCCTATTAGTTTTGTACTGAACTTTCCAAGAATACATGTCGCCGAAAAGGCCCGCTCATTCCTCAACTATAGAAAATTAGAAAAAGACTTGAGGGCTACTTTTGATCACCGCAAGGACATACAAGGTGACATTAGGGCTATGAGTCTGTGTGCAGTGTTAAAAAGATCAGTAAAAGACGCAACGTTTAAATTAGACTCGGCCACAAGAGGTTCTTTTAGTCCATGGTGGACTGAAGAGTGCACGAGGAGCTATAGAAAACGGAAAGCTGCATGGAAACAACTGCTGGTCAACCAATGTCCAAAAAATTGGTGTGATTATAAATTCGCAGCAGCAGACTTCAAACGCACAGTAAGCACAGCAAAAGATGGTTATAATATGAAACGACATGAGTATCTTTCTAGGGCTAAAAACAAAAAAGCGCTCTTCAGATTTTTAAGATCTCGAAAGATGTTACCACCCGCTGAAAATATTGACTCTTCTGTTCTTTCCCCCCGTGAGCTCTCTGATTTAGTAGAAAATATTGCGAAAGGGCTCCAAGATAGATTTATGTCAACTCTACCACTGCACATTGGGAACCCAATGGCAGGCGAGGATTTCGAGGAGGTTACTTTAGATGAGCTGGCAGAGATAATAAGGCACTTATCTCCTTCGGCACCTGGACCAGACGGGGTAACAAATTGAATGATAAAAGTAATATTCGAGATTTGTCCAACTGAAGTACTTAATCTGGTGAATTTTTCTTTGACAAAAGCTTGGATACCTGCGGAATGGAAGCTGTCTAAAGTGATTCCACTTCTTAAAAAGCAGGAAAAAGGATTCGCCTTGGACAATGTAAGGCCGATATCAATCACGTCAAATCTGGTTAAGCTAATTGAAAGAGCTTTGAATGCCCGGGTAATGAAATATATTAATGATAACGCAATATTAAACCCCAGTCAAATTGGTTTTAGATCCGGTTGCTCAATATAGTGTGCGCATGTTGATTTAGAGAGCCGAATACAACTGGCTCGGCGTCGGCGCCAATACTGTGCTTTAGTTACTTTAGATTTGGCTAAAGCGTACGATAGGGTTGAGCATTCAATTTTATTAAAACAGATGGCATATCACCACTTTCCCAACTACATCACTGCATGGGTGTCGGAGTTTTTAAGAGGGAGAGAATATTACTGCTTTAAAGATGGTTACTCATCAAATAGATATAAGCAGACACGTGGCGTACCACAGGGGGCTGTCCTGTCGCCAGTTTTATTTAACATTTTCTTAAGCTCCATTCCATCAACTAAGGATATTCAGTTATATGTGTACGCGGACGATATTGCTTTCTTGGCAAGTAATACCGACCTTCAATCATTATACGAGAGTCTACAAAATTATCTTAATATGATAGAAAGATGGCTTAAAAATATTCATATGACCCTGAACGTAAAGAAAAGTGTGCTCCTTGCATTCTCTTTTCTGCAGCCTATCAATATCTCGTTAATGTACAGTAATGAGCTCATTCCGCAGGCGAATTCCCTTAAATATTTGGGCATCATATATAATGACGCATTAAATTGGAGAAGTCACATTGATGATGTGTACTCCAAGGCAACACGGGCCATGGGGTGGCTACGGAAGCTTGCAAACCGTAAAGCGGGTTTAAGAAGAGATGTGCTAATAATGATATATAAACTTTATGTGCGGCCCATCATGGAATTCGGATGTGTACTATTTTCTGGCAGCGCAGCCTATAAAATGAGACCCCTGATACTGCTGGAAAGAGAAGCGTTGCGTTTGTGTCTGGGTCTACCAAAATTTGTTGCAAATAACGTGTTGTATATGGAAGCTCGCCTACCTCCTCTGCTAAATAGGTTTAAAATTCTTACTGTGCAAGCATTCTTAAAGATATACAGTTCACACCAAAGACTCTCATTTTACGCTTTCATTCAAGAACCGACTTTATTTTTCGAAACCCATTGGTCGCGACTACACACCCCGCAAATAGTATTTGCACAAGCGCTACTAAAGCAACAGAATGTAAAAATTAGACATATTGGTCCAATACACAACCTAAAGTCAATGCTTAGCATACAATTCGATGATATATTTCCTCATAACGCGAAACAATTGGCATATAGGTTTTTAAATGACCAGTTAGCAGATTATCTAGCCCACCTAGAGATAAGCAATATAATAGCGACTGATGCATCTGTGTCAAAAGAAAAGGCTGGGGTTGGCATCTTCTCTCCTTCTTTGGACTGGTCTTTTTCGATTCGACTCCCAGATTATACCCCGGTATTCATGGCAGAATTATTGGCCATTGTTCTTGCCCTACGCAAATTACCCTCAAGCGAATCATTAGCAGTTATCATTACAGATTCGTTATCAGTTTGTAATGCACTTTCTACGGCAGTAAATTCAGAGCTGATGAATACGTTTCGGCATTTAGTACCGAAAAACGTAAAAAAACTGCATTTGCTATGGGTACCAGGCCACCGCGGATTATATTTGAACGAAATGGCGGACTCTTTAGCAGCAGTATCCCTGAGTGGGCCCACCATCCCAGTTTTGCCAGATACGGCTTACGTAACCGCGCTAAGGTTCCGAAATGCTTGCCTGCAATGGGGAAAAGGTAATTTGGACAAATTTAAAGATTTCGAGCATTTGAGCTATTGCTGGAATAAACAGTGGTGTGTATCTCGCCAGTTAGAGGTCACTTATACCAGATTGCGCTGTGCAGTTCCACAACTAGCCCGCAGGGGCGCCTGCGCAAGTAGGCGTTTGGTGTGTAGCGACACCACGGACCCGAGCTAACGGGGGAGTTTCTACTCCCTCCCACGCCTAGCCGTGCGTGGCTTTGCCGTGTCCGGGGAAAAGGGGATCCTGGGGGTTGAGCCGACGCTGGGTGATTGGACCGTTAAGGCCCCCCGGCAGAGGCAACACACCCCTTTGGCCCCGGCTTCACGTAGACGGCACCCCTGGGCTGACCCACCCAGGGGAAATCGGCAGTCGCCTTTTCCTATCTCTCTCTCCCTACATCTTCGTCTTTATCTCTTACTGTTTATCTGTCCTGTCTTCTACTCTCTTCCGTTTACTTCCAAACTTCCTGGCGGCTAGGGTTAACCCTGTGCAAATAGCCTACCTTGGTCTAGGCGCATTGGGTTATAGTGGCGTTGTACGGCTGGCGTCTGCAGGTTTCAGCATCTGTAAACCTGCAGCGTCCCCTCGTTGGGCTCCGTGGTGGGTGGCCGCCAACGCTACCGAACAACATACAATTAGCATGCACAAAGCATTCCCTTTACTAAGTGATCGTGCCTCCTCAAAGCGGGTACGCACCGAAGATATCAACTTTTTCATGCGGCCAAGACAAACCTTTCCTCGATTCCATGTTATACACTGTGAAAAAACTAACAAGCAAGCCAGAACAGTATCCCCCTTCGTAGTGGCTAGGTCCTTAACCGAAACTCTCGGTGCCGGGTACAAGGTTACCAAAATGGCCAGTGGAGATCTACTCCTTGAAATACATGAACAAAACCAATTCGATAAACTGAACACCCTCACAACGTTTGGAGACACACCCATCAGTATTACGCCACACAGGTCCATGAACTCATCTCGCGGGGTCGTATCAGACGTAGATTTGCTTGAGCTGACGGAAGCTGAACTTCTGGAAGGATGGAAGAGCCAGAACGTGACAAACGTACAGCGTATTAAGATCAGAAGAGATCAAAAGGAAATCCCAACCAAGCACTTAGTACTGACCTTTGCTTCGAGCGATTTGCCGGAAACTATTCAGACTGGGTACACAAAGACATCCGTGAGACCATATATTCCCAACCCCCGCCGTTGCTTCCAATGCCAGAAATATGGCCATGGCTCCAAAACGTGTCGTGGTCGCCAGACTTGTGCACAATGTGGAGTTCTAGGCCACGTGTCTGAGAACTGCAAACAACCACCACACTGTGTAAACTGCGAAGGAAACCATGCCGCATATTCACGCTCCTGCACATACTGGAAAAAAGAAAAAGAAATAATTACGTTGAAGGTGAAGGAAAACATTACATTTAAGGAAGCACGGCGAAGAGTCGCTCCATTCTATGGAGCTACATACGCTGATGCGGCGCGTCAGGGGGCACCGCCGCACCAGCCCTCGCCACTCCCTCGGCCCGCGCATACCGAGCCGGTGGTTGTGGCACCTGCCCCCAAGGCGGCTGTAGCCCAGGCTACACCGCCTACTCCCAAACAGAGACCGGAGACTCCAGAGTCCTCCAGTCTCAAGGCCTCACCTCCGCAGGTGAGGCCCGAAATTCGAACTAGCAGCCCGCACGTGCGGGCATCCAGTGCCTCCGAGGAGGCAATGGATACGTCGGCACCCTTGGTGCCGAAAGAGCGGCGTGGCTCCTTGGAGCGCGCCAAGAAAACAAAAAAGCCGATAACAGGGCCTGGTGACGGCCCTGTTAAGTGAAGTCAAACTCTGTCTAAACAGCCACTCGCTTTTCGTACACACAGCACTATTTTACATTCACCATGAACACTCAAATTATACAATGGAACGTCAGGGGCCTTTTCAGAAACCTTGACGACATCCAAGAACTCTTACACGAATACTCACCAAAAGTGCTGTGTGTACAAGAAACACACCTTAATTCAAAGCACACAAATTTTCTCCGTAAATACGTTATATTCCGAAAGGACCGTGTTGATGCTATGACATCATCCGGAGGTGTTGCCATCATTGTGAATCAAGGAATTGCATGCACACACTTACAACTCCAAACATCCCTTGAGGCAGTGGCTGTTCGAGCAGTTCTTTTTGATAAACTGATCACAATCTGCACTATCTACATTCCTCCTAGCTATCAGCTGCAAAAACGTGATTTACACTCTTTAATTGATGAACTTCCGGAGCCCTATGTTCTCCTTGGAGACTTTAATGCGCATAGCAGGCTATGGGGTGACTCTCGGTATGACGCGCGAGGTCGACTGATTGAAGAGTTCCTTCTCTCCTCAAGCGCGTGTCTTCTAAATCGAAAAGACTCAACGTATTATAATCTCGCCAATAACACCTACTCCTCCATAGACCTAAGCATAGTATCCCCATCTCTTGTGCCCCTACTCCAGTGGAAAGTCATCAGTAATCTGTACGGAAGTGACCACTTCCCCATAGTTTTGAGCACAAATACAGTAACTGAGTGTCCGTCACGTGTTCCCAAGTGGCTCATAAACAGAGCCGACTGGGAACACTTTTATACCATCGCTCGTCTAGGTTGGAATGACATAAGTACTTTGAACACTGATGTTGCTGTCAACTACTTCACAGCATTTTTGATTGATGCTGCAACAAAATGCATCCCACAAACAAATGGACACCCTGGAAAACGGCGTGTGCCATGGTGGAACTCTGAATGCCGAAACGCGCGCAAACAGCAAAACAGAGCTTGGAGGCTGCTTCGGAACTCACCGACAGCCGAAAATCTTGACACCTTCAAGAAAATAAAGTCTCAAGGCAGGCGAACGCGTCGGCAGGCAAGAAGAGAAAGTTGGCAGAAGTTTTTGTCAGGGATCAATTCATACACACAGGAAGCTAAAGTGTGGAACATGGTCGGTAGGATAGCAGGAAAACAAGTACACACACTTCCACTCGTAAACACTCAGGGTGACACCTTGGAAGATCAGGCAAACTTCCTCGGTGCACACTTCGAACAGGTGTCCAGCTCATCCCACTATACTGACACTTTCCAAAAATACAGAACAAGAATAGAAAAGCAGAAACTCGAACACAAATGCACTGGATACGAGGCATATAATCAAGCGTTCAGTCTAGCTGAGCTCCGAACATCCCTAAACTCCTGCAGTACTTCTGCCCCAGGTTCTGACCGTGTCGTTTATGAAATGTTAAAAAACCTGCCGATCGAAACGCGAAAAACCTTACTTTGTTTGTACAATGCTATCTGGTTTTCTGGCACTATCCCTAACTCCTGGAAAGAGGCTATTATAATTCCCGTTTTGAAAGAGGGCAAGGACCCTTCCTTACCTTCCAGTTATAGGCCTATTGCACTCACAAGCTGCTTGTGCAAAATCTTTGAAAAAATGATAAACTGCAGACTTGTACACTTTCTTGAAATAAACAATTTGCTCGATCCATTTCAGTGCGGGTTTCGAGAAAGTAGATCCACCACAGACCACCTTGTTCGTATCGAGGCACAGATCAGGGACGCCTTCGTCCATAAACAATATTTTCTCTCTGTATTCCTCGATATCAAAAAGGCTTATGATACAACATGGCGTTTCGGAATTCTAAGAGACCTGTCCCACCTTGGCGTGCGCGGAAGAATGTTTCACATAATCGAAAGTTACCTGTCAAACCGGACATTCCGTGTCCGAGTGGGCACGGTTCTTTCCCAAACATTCGTCCAGGAAACAGGCGTGCCACAAGGTGGTGTACTTAGCTGCACACTTTTTCTCATCAAGATGAATTCCTTGCACTTGTCCATCCCTCGCAATATGTTCTATTGTACATATGTCGACGACGTTCAGCTTGGCTTCAAGTCATGCAACTTGGCCATGTGTGAGCGGCAGGTTCAGCTTGGTTTAAATAAGGTCTCCAAATGGGCAGATGAAAACGGATTTCGACTTAACCCACAAAAAAGCACATGTGTCTTGTTCTCTCGAAAGAGAGGCATGCACTCGGAACCCGACATTCAACTGAACGGGCAACAACTGTCCGTCAAAGCCGAGCATAAATTCTTAGGCTTAATCTTGGACAACAAGTTGACCTTCGTACCCCACATAAAGTATTTAAAAACAAAATGTTTAAAAGCCATGAATGTTATAAAAGTGTTGTCACGTACTACGTGGGGTAGTGACAGGAAATGCCTCATGAACCTGTATAGAAGCCTTATTCGCACCCGCTTAGATTATGGGGCCATTGTTTATCAGTCAGCGACTCAAAGTGCTTTGAAGATGCTGGATCCCGTGCACCATTCGGGCATCCGCCTTTCTACGGGTGCTTTTCGCACCAGCCCCGTAGAAAGCCTTTACGTTGAGTCAAATGAGTGGTCCCTTCATCTGCAAAGAACCTACATGTCCTTTATATATTTCCTTAAGGTGAAAGCAGACAAGAGGCACCCCTCATACTCTACTATTAATGACTTATCGAGCTCCATTCTTTTTCAAAACAGGCCTTCAATGAGGCAGCCCTTCTCAGTTCGCCTGAAGGGTCTAGCTGAAGAAACTGCAGTATCACTTGAACACAGTTTAATGGCTCCTGTTGCATACCCGCCACCGTGGCAGTGGCAGACTATAGATTGCGATGTGTCTTTTTTAGAAGTTACAAAACATGCGCCTATTGCCCATATTCGAACATACTTCTTGGAACTTCAATACAAATACACACGTCCTGAGTTTTTCACAGATGCCTCTAAGTCTAACTCTTCTGTGTCCTACGCTGCTGTTGGCCCTTCCTTTTCGGATGCTGGCCCTCTACATCCAGGCACAAGTATCTTCACAGCGGAAGCTTACGCGATACTTGTGGCAGCTAAACACATCAAACAATCACAAATACAAAAAGCAGTAATTTATACAGACTCCCTCAGTGTGGTAACGGCTCTGCACAGTCTTAAAAAACAAAAAAACCCTGTCCTCGTTTCACTTTACTCCATTTTATGCACCCTCTACACACTCAACAGACATGTTGTTGTGTGCTGGGTGCCAGGGCACCGTGAGATTCAAGGCAACGTGATGGCGGATCAGCTTGCTGCATCCGCCCACGAAAGCACCGCCGTTACACCGACATCAATCCCGGTCCTTGATCTTAAGCCGTCTCTCAAACGAAAACTCAGGGACTACTGGCAGAGCAAGTGGGATACACACACACAAAACAAACTACACGTTATCAAGCCACACCTTGGCCATTGGCCACCAGTATCAAAATCGCGTCTAACAGAGGTAACACTAACAAGACTCAGGATAGGACACACATACACGACACACACACACCTTTTGTCTGGTGGCAATCCACCATTGTGTGACAGATGTGGGGAATACTTAACCGTCCTTCACATGTTAATTCAGTGTAAACACTTAGAAACTCTTAGAAAACAACATTTTCCAATACTCTACCGACAACATATACCTTTACACCCTGCAATGTTTGTCGGTAGGGAACCACTTTTTAGTCATAATTCATTGTTAGCGTTTTTAAAAGAAATTCACAGCTTTCATGTCATATACCCGGGCATACCGTAGCAGGACCTCTCCAGAGAGGTTTTTGCTGCGGTGGCTACACAAAAAAGCACATGCCTCACGGCCCTTGGACGCAAGGGTTTGAACGAGTGAGGCACTTGTGCCATTGCCATACATATCCACCATCGTCTTTTATTATCATCAACTTTTGTCATCTGTTCACATCACACACACCTTTCACGGCATGGTCATGATTTTATTACCTGTATGTTTTTACCCGCCTTACTGCGAGGAATTTTATGGCCCTTATACAGCCGCTTATCACAATCATTGTCCATATTTTTTAGTAAGATGAACTGGCGCTCTTTGGCCGTGAATCGGCCCTTGCGCCATAAAACATCAAACATCATCATCAGTTCCACAACTAAATTATTACCTTAATAAAGCTCAGCTCAAGGCGTCACCGCTATGCATTTGGTGCAACGAAATTGAAACAATTGAACATTTCTTCTTATTCTGTCATCGTTATTCTTATCAGAGAAAAAGATTTTTAGTAGCCCCATTACAAAAGCTCGGAATACAAGTAAATTTACCAGTAATTTTATCACTTGGCGGAACTTCATTTGGTCACTGCCACAGGGATGTATGCTCCGCTGTGTTTGATTACATCAATGCAACTAAAAGATTACCATGCTAGTGAACCACTACCTTTTCAGATCTTTAGTTTATGATTCGTAGTTATGTCTTTCAAAAACAAAAGATGGTTTGACCGCTTGCTCAGCACACATTTTTGTTTTTTGGTAGTAGTATTTTAAGCTACTTTTTCAGATTGGCTTCATTTTCAGTTTAGTTTCATTTAAGTATCCTGCCGCCCGGTTCTTGGCCCATCCCCCTTTGTGGGTAAGCGCCATCCATCAGAGGTCATCAGCATCAGCATCAGGTGCGATCTTGCTCGGCGAGTTCTGTGCGTTCTAAATAGATTAATAAACAAGTTACTCGTAACGATATCATCGATCTGTTCACCAGCCCTTCGTCGTCACCTATTGTTCTCGTCCGCAAAAAAAACACGGTTTGGTGTGATTCTGCTTTGACTACCGTACACTGAAAAAATAACCTGAAAAAACTTACATCTCTTGCCTCGCATTGAATATGCATGGAGTCATTGCTAGGAGCAGAATATTTTTCCAACCTTGATTTGCGCTCTGGTTACTGGTGAATTCCCATGCACGACGATGAGCGGACAAAAACTGCATTTGCCACCCCCGACAGACTTTATGAATTTAACGTCATACTTTTCAGATTCTGTAACACGCCAGCAACCTTCGAACGAATGATTGACACAGTATTGTGGGGCTTCAAGGGGAAGACATGCTTGTGTTACTTTGAGGACATTGTCATATTTTATTCAACATTCGAGCAACACTGGCAACGACTGTAATAAGTCCTGACTTATCTAGCTGCTGCTGGTCTCCAGCTGAATAGCTAAAGGTGCCACTTCGTAAGCAAAACCCTTGAAGGTTTTGGACATGTCGCCTGCAAAGACGGTATTCAGTCTTATCCTGACAAGATTTCTGCCGTTCTTCGCTTCCTGACGCCTCACCGCCTAAATGAGCTTCACAGCTTTTTTCGTCTCGCCTCTTCAGAGGCTTTATATGCCACCCTGAAGTATTTTGTAGATACAAAAAAATTCGAAATACTCTGAATGCTGATTTAAGAAAAGCCAAGAAAAATTACTACACAGCAAAGTTTGAGAGCATTTACGATAACCCAAAGAAGGTATGGCAAATGGTAAATGCTCTAACTAATAGAATGGAACAGTGCAGTGATATAAAAGAAATGACTATAAACGGTACAACTATATATGGTGAAGATTTGGCTAACTCAATAAATGCACATTTTATAAATGCCGGTTGTTATGAAGAGCCAAATGACATTGACCGTGATACTAATATCCCGGATACACCTATGATAGAACACACAATATTCTTACAACCAACATCTCCTGCTGAAGTGGAGGCATCAATAAGGCTACTGAAAAGTAATGTCGCACCAGGCATTGATGAGATTGGTGCGAAAGAATTAAAACAAGTATCCCACCTTATTTCGGAGGCAGTTGCTCACATTGTTAATCTCATGTTGTCAACTGGTGTTTTTCCACAAAAACTCAAAGTAGCACGGGTGACAGCTATATTTAAAGGTGGCCTTAGAAATAATTTATCAAATTACCGACCGATATCGGTCCTCCCCATTATGTCGAAAATATTTGAAAGTGTGATTAACCAAAGACTGGTTTCTTTCTTTGACAAACACAAAATTCTTTCTAATAGCCAATATGGTTTTCGGAAAAACAGATCAACTGAAAAAGCATTGTGCTACATCAAAGATAGTATACTTACGAACATAGATAGCAAAAATTTCACACTTGGTTTATTTCTAGATTTGAAGAAAGCTTTCGATTCCATAAAATATAATATTTTATACGACAAACTATCTAGGTATGGGGTGCGGGGAGTAGCATTAGAGCTCATTAAAAACTATCTGAGTCACCGTTCTCAAATTGTGCAAATACAAAACGCAAAATCATCGAAACTAAAGCTAACACAAGGAGTTCCTCAGGGGTCCATACTGGGGCCATTTTTATTTCTTGTTTATATTAACGATATTGTAACTATAGCAAACTCTCCTGAAATTATTATGTATGCCGATGACACTAATGTTTTTTTTAAATCCACAGACTTAACTGATTTGGAAACTAAGGCCAACGAGTACCTTGCGTTGCTCTCGACTTGGCTAGGCCAAAATAGACTGCAGCTTAATATAGCAAAGACAAACTATGTCATATTTCGTGCTCTGAACAAACAACTTAGCCGGGAAATAGTTCTAACTTTCCAAGGGCATGAGTTAACCAGGGTTAAAGAGCAAAAGTTTCTTGGTGTCTGGTTCCAAGAGCATCTTTCGTGGAACGTTCATGTTAATAATTTAGTTGTTGAACTCTCCCGAGCTGTTGGCTGCTTGTATAAAATTGCACCCTTGATACCTATCTGGTTGAAGCAAAACCTATATAATTCATTGTTCTACTCTAGACTATGCTACGGAATACTGGTCTGGGGTACCACTACAAAAACCAACTACAATAGGATTATTCGTCTACAAAAAATGATATTGCGCATTTATGAAAGTTATCAGGGGCCATGGTACCAATTAAGCACGTCACCGTTATTTTTAAAATATCAAATGCTTCAAGCAAACAAAGTTTATGACTTCAAACTACTGCAGTATATACATTCCAATGCACTATATCTAGACGACAGCAGCAGTAATGAAGTCCCATACGACATGAGACTGAAGAGAAGACGAACATTAAAAACCAGGACTAACTATGGTACACAAACAACCAGCCACCAAGTACTAATGATCCTGAATAAGCTAGAAGGTCATATTGAATTCTTCACGACTAGAAATGCATTTAAAAATAAGGTGAAGGAACTGTTACTTGCACAGGCTTTGAGAGAATGACCATTGCAACACATGTGTGTGTGGGTATATGTGTGTGTATGTGTGTATATATGTGTGTGTGTATATATGTGTATGTATATGTGTGTATATATATGTGTGTATATATGTGTATGTAGGTGTATATATGTGTGTATATATGTGTGTGTATGTGTGTGTGTATGTATATATATGTGTGTATGTATATATGTGTGTATGTGTATATATATGTGTATGTATATATGTATGTATATATATATATGTATATATATATGGATGTATGTGTATGTATCTATGTATACTATTGCATTCCATGCGTTTGATTGAGCTTGATTGTGTGCTGATATCAATACTCCTTTTGTTATCTTATGCCTCTGTCTATTAAAAAAAAAAAAAAAAAAAAAATAGCACAGTAACTATGTGGACGTACGAATGCGAAAGACTTTGTATTCCTAACGCATTGTATATCAAATGTGTAACGATTTTTTTATATTTTTGTTTACTGCCAATGAACTACTATTATGCCATGTAATATGATGTTGTAACATGTTACGGGTACCGGGGCCCCTGTCAGGCGTTGCTCGCCTTTAGCTCCTGTACCTTTCTTGAAGTTGTCAAGATCAAATAAAATCTTATTCTTATTCTTATTCTTATTCTTCGCTACTATAGGCGCGCCACTTACCAGCTCCTTTTTTCGGGACCATTATACGTCCGGTCCGATGAGTGAAATGACTTTTGACACCCTGAAACGTACCCTTATGTCCGAGCCAGTGCTTTGTCATTTCGATGAAGCAGTACCCACTCTTCTCCATACTGATGCAACTGGTCATGGAATCAGCGCTGTGCTTTGGCAACGACACGGCTGTTCTGGTGAACGTGTTTTCCCATACGCATGTCCAACGCTAACACCGGCCAAGAAAAACTACACCATCCCTGAGAAAGAGTGCCTCGCCATTATCTCGGCTGTTCAGAAGTTTAGGCCATATCTCCATGGCCACCACTTTACCGTCGTGACAGACCGGCTGACCACCACGCTTTATGCTGGTTGTCGACGTTGAATAATTTGTCTTAACGTCTCAGCCGCAAGATACTTCGCCTTCAAAAGTACGGCTTCGAAGTCACGTACAAATGCGGCAAGAAACACAACGATGCCGATGCCTTTCGCCGATGTCAGTTACCGACATCTTCCGATATACCCGACATGTCACCATCCGTGCGCGATCCCACCAAAGCACCTTCGGCACTTCTTTCGCTCACCGCTCTTAGTGCACGTCCTTCTTTCCGCAACGAGACGTTTGCGTCTCACCAAAGTAGTGACACGTACTGCCGCTACCATATGTAACGCTTTCATTGCTCATATGGTCTTCCTAACGCCCGCGCCGGTCGCCAGTTGCGGAGCATCATACTTGGAAACTTATCCTCTGCCGCTATGTTTTCTATTCCAAAGGACAGCGCTGGGTTCCCGCCGCTCCTCATTCACTCAGGGCACAAATGTTGGAAGCATTTCACGGCAACCCCAAGGCTGGACATCTCAGTTTTTACAAGAAATTCCACCGCATCCGCAGTCTCTTTGCCTGGCCTTGTCTTTCAACTTGCGTGGCCAAATATATTGCTTCATGCTCGCCTTTCTATTGCCGCAAACTACCCACACCATCTTCAACTGGACTGATATAATCTCTGCCTCGTCTTCAGACTCCATTGACCGTCAAATGACTGATCACTCGACGGATGACATTTACTGTCACATTTTACAAGTTTCTCTACACAGCCACGCAGTACGTACTCTAATAGCAATGGACGTAACGCAAGATTACGACAACATAAACTATGACGTTATTTTATCAAACCTCATCGGGCTCGCGTGTGCACTGCGGGTAGAGAGATTTTTTTACTCTTTTCTTCACAACCGCACATTTGCGATAAGGGTAAATGAAAAGCCTGAAGGTTGCTTCATGTCCAACAGGGGTGTCCCAAGAGGATCTGTTTTGATTCCTCCCCTGTTCAACATTGCTCCAATACCTCTAGCATTGCAACTAGAGTGAATTCAGATGTGAGATTTCCGATATACGCTGATGATGTGACTTTATGATTTGTGCATAATGTCGTCTCAAGACAAGCACAACAGCTACAGAAAGCCCTTGATGTTCTTCAGAGCTACGCTCGGAACGCAGAGATAGACATGTGCGCGCGAAAATCAAGCTATGTTCAGGTAGCTAACAAAACAGGGCGCAGAAAAATCAAGCAGTGCCCATTTACTTTTGCACTAGGCGCAGTGATCATTCCTGAGGCTTCGGAGGTCCGCATACTAGGTCTTGATATTCACGAGTCCGGCAGTGGAGTGTATTGGCTTCGCAAAGTCAGACAGAATTCCACAAAAACACTTCATCTGATTCGCCGCATTGTATCAAAAGCCGCTGGAGCTCGTACAAATGTAGCTCGACAGCTCGTCTACATAGTTCTGCAGCCAAGAACTTTATACCATACAGGCGCAATTTCAACGGTTAACTTTGGCCCAGTTGGCACAGTTGGACACCATTAACCGTGATGCAATGCGTACAATAACAGCGTTACCTCGCATCACCGCCATACCAACCCTACAAAAACACGCCCAGCTTAACACAATTGCAGAGCTGATTTCGCAAAGCGAAAAAGCTCGTGAAATCAAAAAGAAACTTAAGCCAGTTGTCGCTGCGTTGTACGCTCACTTTAAACGTGGCCCTCGCATTGACAACCAGCCCGAGTTTATGCCTCCCTGGGAATTCACCACCGTCACATCTTATAAAACAAGAGTTACAGCGCTCCGATACATCAACTACAATTGACGAACGTTCCATCACCGAGGCCATATGCGTTAATACCTGCAAACTATATACGGATGCTGCTATCCTACAAGACGGCGGAAGGACATCATTCCTGAGTACTACGCATAATTTTGTCAGTGGCCACCAGCGTTATCTATCTACGAAATCCACTTCTCTTGGGATGGATCTTCAAGCCATACACTACGTAATTCAGGATGCTCCCTCTAAGCTGCCCACATTTAAGCAGATTTACGTATACACTGATGCATTAGGAGCTATAGGTTGCTCAAGACAGCGCACAAGGCGATGGAGATCTGCGAGGCCATTCATAACCTGGACCATAATACTGCTACTCGCGTAAAAGTACATTGAATTCAAGGCCATGCTGTGAACCCACACAACATTGCTGCTGACCAGCAGGCGCACTGCCCTCCAGACATAAAGCTTCCAGCCATTCCCTTTGCACTTCAGCCCCTACATTTACTCCATACCCATAAAAATGTTCTCCGGTAGAATACATAGGCTCTCATTCCACCGTGTGTTTGCTCTCTCCCCCCTCACCTTACTAGGGCGGAGGAAGTTGTGCTTAGGTGGCTTCGGGCAAGGGTGGCCCTTACACCGGCCGTTACATTGTCATGAAACTGGTCCCATTTACGATTTGGTGATACGTGTCCGTATTGTCCTACTCAAGCGATGCAGGCAGATACATACCACCTTTTACGGACATGTAAAGGGTTGCAGCCAGAACGCTCCCGTCACCTCGCTCAAGCCGGCCTTCGCATCAGCGACACAGCCAGTTACAACCGCTGAATACATGTAAACAGATTCCACAAGACACTACTTCACTTCATACACAACACCGGCCTAAAAGCACACATTTAACAAAAAAACATTATGTCTTAAAAGCAAGTCTTTGTCGCAATACAAAAAAGACGGTTCACTTGACGAGATATGCCAAAACAGCTGCATTACCCTCAGTATCAGCCGAGGACATTGCCCCATTGTTTTTTGAAGGCATCTTTCTACGACATCGCACGCCACGCGTCTTTTTGAGTGGCCGCGGCAGGTCGTTTCTGTAGAAACCATTGGGCGATGTTCTACAGGCATGTAAAACCATCCATAAGACGACCTCAAGCTACCATTTCCTAACTAATCGCATCACTGAGCGTTTTCATCGAACTTTTTCTGGTATGATATCTATGTACAGCAACGCTCATCATACCAACTAGGATACCATGCTGCCAATCGTGACCTTTGCGTACAATAATACTATGCAGCGCACCACGGGTTATCACGTTTCTTCCATGTCTACGGCTGTCAAGTGACATTTCCCCTCGAGGTCTCTTTTTTAGGGGTGAAGCTCCTTATGGCATGGCTTGTGCGTCCCCCATTGTCATAGTGAGTAACTCTTGGCACATACCCGCATACCAGCGCCACATAACCGCTCTCGGGCACATACATGCATGTCCACATGTTACGAAAAACGTAGTATGGCGTCATTATCACGCTCTCGATGTTAACAAGGCGCTGGCAGCAGATTTGCGGTACATACTCTCCTTTAGTTCTTGAATTGTCCGCTGGGTGGTGGTACTTGTATATAACGAATGTATAATAAAATTCACAGCGTTTCCGCGGATTGAATGATCATTGGGGGGGCGAAGGTTTCTTCAGTCCGTCCGTGCTCCTGTCCACTCATTGGTTCTTGCTTCCGTCCGTCCATGCTTCCATCCGCGCGTACGTTCATGCGTCCATGTGACCATCGGGGCGTCAATTTGTGCGCCCGTCCATGTGCCCATCCGAACTTCTATTCTTTTGTCCATCCATTAATTTGTCTTTCTGTCCATCTGTCCGTTCATGCTTTTGTTCTTCAGGCCATCCCTATATCAGTCTTTCCGTCAGTTCGTGTGTCCGTGCTTCCGCCCCTCTGTCTGCCTGTTCAACCGTACGTACTTCAGTCCGTCGACTTTTCTGTATGTCCATCCGTCTATCTAGTGAACACTACAGGTACCACCGTCTCACATCTTTTCATCATGTATTCATCATATAGAAGTACCGCCATCCAGCGGACATTCTAAAAACTGCTCTCTTGGGTATGCGCCATGGGTGATTACACACAAAAACGGGATACCAACTAGCCACGCCACAAGAAACTTCGCCCCTAAAAGAAGTGAGATGGCGGTACTTAAAGAGTTGACTAGATGAGTGGACGGACGCACAAATGGATGCACGGATGGACAGACAAGCAGACGGACAGACAGACGAACGGATGCATGGACGCCGCACAGACGGACGCACGGGTGGACGCACAAACAGAAGCTCGAATGGGTGCACGTATGGATGGACTAACACATGAACGCATGTACGGACGCACGAACGGATGCACATATGAATGGACGGACGCATGGATAGAAGCACTGACAGACTGATCAACGCTTCGCCCAATTCACCATCATTCATTCCGTGGATATGCTGTGATTTTTTATGCCCCTGTCGATTTGTTGACGCCATGGAGTAGCAACCTTCTCTCTAGCCTCGCCGCTTGTCGACACCGCGCTCGCCTGAATACCGAGGCAAATCAGCAGGACCGGAAAACTCGCTATGATGAATCTCACCGCATCATTGAGTTTATTACTGGAAACGAAGAACTGATGTGGACCCCAGTGCGAGTCCCGGCCTGTCCGAGAAGTTTCAGTCACGTTTTATCGACCCCTACGCTACTTTCGAGCGCAATTCTCCAGTAAATTATCGTGTGGACCCCGCTGACATGGGTTTTAACAACCACTGCCGTGGCACGGGGGTTGTCCAAGCTTCTCGGCTGAAATCCCTCCTAAAACGTACAGCACAATAAACAGCGGCCAGGGTGCCCACTTCCGCGCGAGGGGGAAAGTAGTGTGAGCACAATATGTTTTTTCCTGTTCACCTGTTGCGCGTGGCGCATACCCACTGTGGCGGATTGGCCAAGAATTGAGTGGCTTAAAAAAAGTTGTGCACGTTTAGAATTATGAAGACATAACAAAATAGTTACCAACCACCTAGGAATTTGTGCTACATGATCTAATGCGTATATATATTTAAATAAATTACCGAACGTAATCTTAAAGTAGAGCAATGCTCCTATTCACCTGTACATAACCATCATCACTGTGATCATCTTCTTCCTCCGAACATTTTGCCTGGCTGTTCTGCTGAATAAACGGTGTCGAGACAAAGATAACGCTGCAGTCTTTCAATACTTAGGAATCATCGGCAAGCGTTCTCCGCTTGCCGACGCACCCATCAGTGGGTTTAGTATCCATGTCCGATGCGGAGGTTGTGGATGAGGGAAGCGCAGATAAGCAGTCGATCACTGCCTCGAGCTTCTGTTCAAGCGTGCTCATCTGGGCTTGAAAAGTCCTCAATCAATCAATCAATCAATCAATCAATCAGGATTTATATTCAGCTTCAAAGACATTCAATGGAGCTTGGTGGGCTTGGACAAAAAGCCATTCGCAAGTTTTGTAGAGTGTTACACCGCCCCGCGGCCACCGGCGGAATTTTTTCAGAGTATCGGTCGGTGAAGCGGAGCCGCTCCTGGGTGTATTTGCTTTTTGTTGTTCGATTTGCCATCGCGGCCACGAAATGTGAAAATATAAAGGCTTTAAAAACAATCGCATGTGCTGCGTGCCGCAGTGTACAAACAAAGCATCGACGACAGTCAGCCTCAATTCCTTCCGAAGAGATGAAGCGAGGAAAAGGAATGGGTATTGAAATGGAGAATTGGCAAGTCGGTCACATTACTGATGAAAGTGCGCCGCGCACACTTTATCAGCACTCACTACTTCTGCGCCAATGTAGGTATGAAAACGAGAATATTTGATTTTTGCTTGCGTCAATAAGCCCCAGTTTATGGTCACCGGTACATCTTACTTCGTGAGAAACGCATATGTTTACGTCTTGGGCTGCACCTGGTATTCCATCACTAGGGTGAGCTGCACAGCTGTAGCCAGAACAGCGGGAATGAGCAGCTTAGGCCATCCCATATGCTTTAGAAAGGCGTAACTGTTTGTTAAAGACGCACTCAGCGCCTTGTGAAAGACGCCGAGTGCTAGGACATAACTTTGTGAAACCGAGAGAAAGACATAACTGTTTGCAAGAAATGAACTTGGCATCTTGTGAAAGACGCACTCTAATACTCTCTGTGGGCGCCATATCGAATCACCCACTGCGCCCGCTATAGGCGATGAAACTGGCAAATAGATCAGGCTTGACAGGGTCTGTACCCCCGGGCTTGGCGAACGTTGCATACAGAGTGTACAGTAAGGCGAAAACGGGTACATGCCAATACTATTCACTGAAACAACATAAATGAGCTAATAAAACTGATAAATTATACACAATAAAAAAACACTAGTAGAGAACATTAAGATGCACTCAATAAAAAAAGGTAGATGGGAGAGACATTCACAGATACTTTCATAATCATACAGATGCGAAATAAATACATGAATTAGGTACGTATGTTCCTCAGAAATATTGAGTAGTAGTGGTAACTGGCAATTAACATGAAGCACTTCTTAGCGAACTTCGGAGACTTTGAGCGTATCTATCTATCTATCTATCTATCTATCTATCTATCTATCTATCTATCTATCTATCTATCTATCTATCTATCTATCTATCTATCTATCTCTATCTATCTATCTATCTATCTATCTATCTATCTATCTATCTATCTATCTATCTATCTATCTATCTATCTAGCTGCCTACGACTTTAAGCTCTGCTGGCCGTTTCGATAATGCTATCAATACCAAAATTGGTATGAGAAAACATGACTGTATGATATACATATTTGACTATTCATAACATCAAAATCATGATATGTATGTCATTTATGTCATGATTTACATTCTATAGTCCTGCCGCTCTTGCGGTGGTTTCGTTCATATGACATGTTGCAAAACTGGTATGGTATGACATAATTGCATGCCGAACACAAGCGACTGACCCTAACATGAAACTCATGACATGCGTGTCATGTAATACGAATACATACCACGCTCATGATGCGGTGTCGGCCATTTCACTAGCATCACATATACCAGAGTTGGAATTACGGTACGTGAACAGATGACGAAGGAATGTGACTGGTGCGAACATGATGATCATTATATGCATGACATGTAACAGCATGACGACATGCCACGGTCATGACGTGCTCGCGGCCGTTTTGTTAGCTTCACATATACCAAATTCAGTATAACAAGACGTCAACGGCAGACATAGGTAAATGGCACATCCAAACATTGTAATTACGACATGCGTGACATGTAACAACATCAATACACGCGACAATCATAATGCACTCGCGGCCGTATCTCTAGCTTCACGTATGCCAAATTCGGTATTACGTGATGTAAATGGATTACGTGTGTATGAGACTGGTACAAACATGACGATTATGAGATGCATGTCATGCGAGAACATGGCTATATGCCACAGTCAAGGCACCAATACGAATTTTAGCGCTCCTCGCCGTCTCGATAATGGTATCCATACCAAACTTGCTATGCCGAAACATGACTGTATGAAGGACATATTTGACTAGTCATGACATGAAAATCATGACATGCATGTTATGAACGTCATGATTAACATTTCATGGTCCTGTAGCTCTTGTGGTGTTTTCTTCACATGGCATGTCTCAAAACTGATATTGTACGACAAGATTGCATGGCGAACACAAGCGACTTGCTTCCTGGCGTTTTGCAAGCATCACATATACCCAATTTCGTATCACAGTACATGAATGGATGACGAAGGTATGTGACTGGAGCAAACATTATAATCTTGGGACGAGTGTCATGTAACAACATGAATACACGCGACGCTCATGATGCGCTGTGGGTCATTTTGCTAGCTTCAATTATACCAAATTTGGTAATAAATGACGTGCATTAATGATGAAGGTATGATACTGGTGCAAATATGATAAACATTCCATGCGTGCCATGTAACAACATGACTACATGCCACATTCATAATGCGCTGGTGGTCGCCTCGCTAGCTTTACCTATACCAAATTTGGTAATAATTTACTTGAATGGATGACGAAGGTATGACACTGCTGCAAACGTGATACCCATGAGATGTGTGTCATGTAAAAACATGACTACATGCTAAGCTAATGATGCGCTTGCCGCCGTTTTGCTAGCTTCACGTGTACCAAACATGGTATTACGCGACGCAAACGGACAAAATAGGTAAGTGACACATACAAATATGACAATCACGACATGCGTTTCATGTAACAACACGACTACATGCAATACTCATGATGCGCTCGCGGCCGTTTAGCCAACTTCACCTATGCCAAATTTGCTATTACGTGACGTCAATTGATGACGAAGATATGTGACTGGTGCAAACATGATAATCACGAGATGCGTGTCATGTGAGAACATGTCTACGTGCCAGAGCCAAGGCGTCATTACATTTTGACGTGACGCGGTGCGCGTGCTCACTGGCGTTCACTTCGTCTGGTCACACCGGCGTTGCCACGCCAGGCACCGGTTCTGCCATATACTCGCTGGCGCGTACCGCACTGTGTTGCTTGGACGCATGCGCGTTTCATCGCGTCTGGCGTTCCTCCGTCACGATAACAGAGACGCCGTGTTGTCTGGGTAACTCATCGGCGCGAAATGCAGCATGTCGCAATTCGCGCCGGTTGCCGTCGTCGTGCGCCGACGGACGCTGGTAGAGGTGGTCGCGCCCGGCGTCAGACTATATAGTGCTCGCGTTTTGCCAACGTAGCGTCGCTGTGCCCAGCCTGCGCACACGTCAACGCTACATTGGAGTATATTGGCCTCTTCATGATGCGCTCGTGGCCGTTTAGCTAGCTCCACATATACGGAACTTGGTGTTGTGTGACGCCAATGAATGATGAAAGTCGATGACTTGTGCAAATATTATAATCCTGACACGCATGTCATGTAAGAACGAGGCAACATACCACGCACATAGAGCACGCTCGTGGTCTATTTGCTCGCTCCACGTATATTGAACTTGGTATCACGTGACGTGAATAGATGACGAAGGTAAACGACACATCGAAACATGATAATCATGACACGGAAGTCGTGTACGACATCACTTGCATCAACTTCATAATGCTGCGTTGATTGTAAAGTGACATATCAAGCTTTCTCATTCGGGCTTCGCATGTCATTGATTCCCACACTACGTGGGATCTGCCCATTTTTCGAACAACCGAGTTCCGCAATGGGTTCGCATTCTGGGTAACCTCCAGACTTCACGAACCCTCCAAGTCCGAACATGTTCAGAGTTAGTTAGCCCTGACGATTCTGTGAAAAATGTGTCGTTATTTTTTGTTGCCGACTTGTAGCGGTTGTTTAAAATTTTGCGATAAATCTGTTTTACTGAAAATAGCTTCAGAGCCTTGAAAAATGGTTCTGTATGGGCAACGTATGCACCACTAACAATGTTTTTAGTGGCTTTATTTCGAAGTTTTCGTAATTTGTAGACGTTGCTTCTAGTGGCCGTGCCCCAGACTAAGGGACAAAAAGATAAATTTGACTAAAAATAATGATTCGTAAACTAACAAGTCTATGTTCTGTGGTAGAACGTGACCAAATTTAGATAGTATCTCCACATTTGTTAAAGGTTTTTTAAGGTTGCCTTCACTTTATCTGTCCACGTCATATGTTCTTCGAAAATGACTCCTAGGCTTCTAGCAAAGCGTATAAATTCTACTGTAGACGTACATAACCTACCACTCTTTGGGATGCTCAGTGCTTTATTCTAAAGTCGAAATATGCCAGTTTTCACTTTTGCCGTGTTTAGGTTAAAAGAAATGGCGATGCTCGAAAGCGTGAATTTTGTTTATGGCGACGTTTCTTTTTCCTATGAGGTTTGAAGTGTCACGTCCTGTAACAAAAATACTGGTATTTTTTGCATAGTTGGTAAAATTAGTGATACACAAATATTTACTATATCATTCACATTTATAATGATGAGCAACGGGCCGAAAATGCTGCCCTGAGGTACACTAGCCTTAATAGGATTGAATTCAGATAAAAACCACTAAAAATGGCTTGCTGGGGGCGATGATTAAAGTAAGAAATTACAAGTTTTAAGAAAGTTCTCTCCAGCCATAGTGCTGTTGTTTTTCGGACAAGGAAACGTGATTATTTGATTCAAATCCTTTAGTAGTCAATAAGTATGCCTAGTGTACAAATATAATCTTCAAAGAACTATAATATAAGCTCATTTTGGCTCAGAATAGCCCTGTGAGATGAAATCCTTTTCGGAAACCTATTTGACAAGGCGTAGTAATGTTATGTTTTGTTTAAAAATTTGACATGCGTTTATTTATCAATTCCTCAATACATTTAGAAATGAGTGGACTAATAGGAATTTGCTTACAGTTGGAAAAATTACTGATGTCACCACCTTTGAATATAACAGTAACTTATGACATCTGTAGTTGTTTTGGACATTTGCCAAGAGAAAACATAAGAGAAATGATGTGTTTCAGATGTGGCGCCATAATGTTAATTACATACTTTATAGGATGGATCTGCAAGTCGCGAACATCCGTAGACATGCTGTTTGTTAGTAATAAAACATATGTTATAATCTCATGCGCAGTAGTTGAACACAATAACGCGCTTTTCTGTATTTGTGCTGTGAAATACTGAATGCAGGTTATATCGCGCTAACTACTCACAAATGATGTGAAAAAGTCGCTGAAAGAATTCACTGAGCGTGCATCTGTTAACGCTTCACAGTTAATACTATTTGATAAAATAGGTTGTTCTTAGGGTTCACTCTGCAGTACACTGTTCATTCGTTTCCACATAAGGTGCGGCTTTTTAAGCACTTCGGGGGTAAAAAGGAAATGCTTATGTACATTCGTTCCGCTTCTCGGAGCAGTTTGTTCAGTTTGTTCGCGAAATGTTGAAAAGCTTGTAAATCTGTCAAACGCCCTTCTTTTCACAAAGACCTGGTACAGTTTGTCCTTTTCGTTTATGCTGTTGAGGTGTTCCCCCAAGGCCCAAGGACTACTCAGGCTCGTTTCAGTGTTTACGTAGAAAAAAAATTGTTCCTACCGTGTCTTAAAAACGTTTATGAACCCATCATAAGCTGTCCAGCAGCTTCTAACACTTGGCTCTATTCTGTTAGACACATATGAGAGGGAAAGCTTCCCGAATGGAAACAGTTATCAGTCTGCACGATTTAGTGGACGGGTATTGTGACGTTGTGGAGGGCTTCATTTGCGCCGATAGTAGATGAATGTTACGCGATCGCTCACAAAAGAACTGATGACACCATAACCGAGACGCTCGGGTGAAATATTCGTAATAAATACGTCTAGTAGAGTCGGAAAAGTTGGTTGTACTTATGTAGGTGAAGTGAAGCATTATTAAGGCTGTTCTTGTCCAAGACCCTGCGGCGGCTGCATTTCCGATGGAGGCGGAAATGTTGTAGGCCCGTGGGCTCAGATATGAAAGCACGGTAAGGAACCCCAGGTGGTCGAAATTTCAGGGGCCCTCCACTAAGGCGTCTCTCATAATCATATAGTGGTTTTAGGACGTTAAGTCCCACAAATCAATCAATCAAATTCTTACAAACTTCATCACGGCCTGTTAATTGTAGCAAAAAGCCTGTATTTATGTCATCTTCTAGAATTACAGTGCTGGCATTCTCGTTAAAATAACCAAGGTATTCGGCCTTCTGTTCCTCTGGCAGAGAACCTTGGGAAGCGAGTTGCTCTCATAGAAAGGCATTTCTCTGGTGCAGTGTGGAGAGCTGTGGCAAGAAGAGCACTGGTGGAGCCCCGTGAGATCTGTGCAGAGAGGGTAGGCTGAGGGGCGGCTTTCGGCGCCGCCACGGTGAGGGGTGGGAAGCTAATTGTCTTGCCTGGAGGAAGGCGCAATTGTCGTGGTGGCGCAGGGCCCTGTTCTATGTACATAGCATTCTTAAGAATCTATGCAGCCTCGGCGCGTTGCTGAAATGAGGAGCAATTATAGCCGATGGCAGAGTATTCTGGTATTTTGGCCTCTTTGCATAGCGATACGTGCATCTAGACCTGCGCGTCGAATGATTCCTATTAAAAACGATACAGCGAGGTGTGCAGGTGGTTGGTTAGGCGTCGGAGGGCGCGGGATTTGTCGCACCGCAATGGTTGCACGGATTTTGTCAAGGCTGGGGCACACATCGGTTTTGTGGTCGGTCTCGCGTCATTTGAAACAAGTATCAACCTTGTTGCGTAAAGAAAAGAGGTAAATCTCGACACCATAGTAATAATTCCATCGAGGTACCTTTTGTTTGGTTAGGGTGACAAGAATGTGAGGAGTTTGGCTCGTTTTGTGGCCTCCAAAAATGGTAGAAGTTGCATTACAAGACTGTATATTCGAGAGCATGGCATCATCCGTGAAGTCATTGAATGCATGGTATAGAATGCCTCGAAGAAGTCGTCCAGTGGTGGAGCGTAAAGGTGCAAAGTGAATGTAGTGCCGAACACCGTTAGACATGTGATGAAGGGGCAGGCTTGTGCTCAAGATTAGAGCGCGGCGCTGAGCATGAATGTATTGTTGACTGGGTGGATGAGCATGAATGTATTGTTGACCATTTATAGGCGGAAGATTTAAGCTCGCTGCTTGCAGTAGCGCCTAGTTCACATTGGAGCATCTGCTTTTTGCTGTGAGCGAAATTCTCCTGTCGCCGAAACGCAGCATCGCTCACACTGGACGCTCACCGCACCACCGAGTCCGTCGCATAGTCATAGCGCAATCTGCCGAGTAAACAGTGAACCACGCGACGAGCGTGGGATTGATACTCTGTTCACCGGATGTTGTCGGCGGCTCGCAAATTCAGCGCGCCCGTGAAGAGTTAGATCTTTTTCTTTTGTGCGTTTCAACGCTCGTTGCAACAACGGAGAGAAAAGCAACATCACAGTGCGCCTGCGATTTAAGGAGCGAAACAACAATGAAAGGGAAACTCGTACTTACCAGTCAATACGAGCTCGTTCCCTATTTGGTTCCACAGGTCTTCCTTTAGCAAGCTGTCCTTGAGTTCGGGGGGGGGGGGGGTTCATAAAACACGGATAGTTGTGCACTAATTGTATGAGTACTTCTGCTAAGCGCACGCTACTTTACTGTGACATGGTGAGCGAGTCAGACTTAGCTGCCATTATTCTTTTCAAATTTCTCGGCTAGCCCTTCTATTGGTTCACGGCGAGCCATTTCGATGGTAGACGTCACAAAAATCAATCCGAGAGTGATCGCCGTGGAAAAGGCTCTTTCGGTGGATCTCGCCGCTGCCGAATCAGATTTGGAGCCTTTTTGGCAGCTGGAATTCTCAGTGTGAGGGAGCTGTAATGCGAAAATAAAAGCGTCAAGGCTGATGCTCATTGAAGGGGCAATGACACAAAATGCTTTTCTGGTCATTTTCTTTTTTGTGTGTCAAATGATAGGCGGAAACCCTGAAAGCGCAGAAAATGTATTCGCAAGCGTGAGTCTGCCCTTAAAAATGAATTATTCATCATCAACATCAACATCATCATCATCATCATTATTATCAGCCTGACTACGTCCACTGCAGGACAAAGGCCTCTCCCATGTTCCGCCAGTCAACTCGGTCCTGTGCTTGCTGCTGCCAATTTATACCCGCAAACTTCTTAATCTAATCTGCCCGCCTAACCTTCTGCCTCCCTCTAATCTGCTTGCCTTCTCTGGGAATCCAATTAGTTACCCATGATGACCAGCGGTTATCCTGTCTACGCGCTACATGCCCGGCCAATATGCATTTGCTCTTGTTGATTTCAACTATGATATCCTTCACCCCCGTTTGTTCCCTAATACACTCTGCTCTCTTCTTGTCTAATAGGGTTACACCTACCATTTCTCTCTCCATTGCTCGATGCGTCGTCCTCAATGTACGCTCAACCCTCTTTGTAAGTCTCCAGGTTTCTGCTTCATAGCTAAATACTGGCAAGATGCAGCTGGTATATACCTTTCTCTTGAGGGATAATGGCAATCTACCTGTCATAATTTCAGAGTGCTTGCCGAATGTGCTCCACCCCATTCTTATTCTTCAACTTACTTCAGTCTCGTGGTTCGGCTCCGCGGTTATTACCTGTTCTAAGTATAGATAGTCTTTTACAACTTCAAGTGCCGTATTACCTATCTCGAAGCGCTGTTTTCTTTCGAGGATGTTGCGCATTGCTTTCGTTTTCGGAAGATTATTTTAAGACTCACTTTTCTGCTCTCCTTGTCTAACTCAGTAATCATGAGTTACAATTCGTACCCTGAGTTACTCAGCAATGCAATGTCACCGGCGAAGTGGCACCTGTTAAGGGATTCTTCATCAACTCTTATCCTTAACTGTTCAGAGTCTCACTTCAGAACAGGTACTCGGCTTTTATCAAGTAAACCAGCCCTAGCGTTGACGCAATGAATGATAATCTGACAAGTATCATTACGCAGTGTTCGGTGGTCCCAGAGAAGCGGTCCCAGGAGACGAAGAACCTTATTAAAAAGCGCCAAAGCATGAAAGTCTGTAGTAAAACAGGAAATAGAACTGGCAGAGCTTTCTAAGTTGATTAATAAGCGTAATGTATCCGATGTAAGAAGGCATAACATGGAGAGAATTGAACACGCTCTGAAAAACAGAGGAAGCGTCAAAGCAGTAAAGAAGAAACTTGGAATAGACAAAAATCGGTTGTATGCACTAAAGGACAAAGAAGGCAAAATAACTGCTAAAATTGATAGGATAGCCTGAATAACGAAGAGTTTTACAGAGACCTAAACAGTAGCCGGGACAACCCCGACCTAAATGCTATAAGAACTAGCAGTAACGCAGATGACACCTCCCCAGTAATTATAGACGAAGTCGGAAAAGCATTAGGGAGCATGCGAATAGGTAAAGCTACTGGGGAGGACGAGGTAATATCAGATCTGCTGAAAGACAGAGGACAGATTGTATTAGAAAACTAGCCACCCTTTTTACGAGGTGCATCCCGACGGTGAGAGTACCAGAGTCTTGGAAGAATGCTAACATCATTTTATTACGTAAGAAATGAGATGGCAAGGACTTGAAGAAAACAGGCCGATCAGCTTGCTCTCCACAGTATACAAGCGATTTACAAAGGTAATTGCTAACAGAGTTAAGAAAACATTAAAATTCAATCAACCAAGAGAACATGCAGGATTTCGAACAGGCTACTCAACAATCGACCACATTCATACTATCAGTCAGGTAATAGAGAAATGCTCAGAATATAGCGAACCACTATACAAAGGCTTCACAGAATACGAGAAAGCGTTTGATACAGTAGAAGTAGCAGCAGTCACGCAGACACTGCAGAAACAGGGCGTCGATAAAGTATATACAAACATCCTGGAAGAAATATAGAAGGGATCAACTGCTACCATATTGCTTCATGAAGAAAGCAACAGAATACCAATTAAGAAGCGTGTAAGGCAGGGAGATACAACCTTTTCGATGCTATTTACCGCGTGCTTACAGGAGGTTTTCGGTGGCCTAGAATGGGGACAGTTAGAGATAAATGAATAACAGAATGCTTTTAAACGCTAGTTTTGGTTCCTCCTGTCCTCTGACGTCATGACACCTTGTGCGTAGCTCTAAAAAGTGGTAGTATGTTCACGCGCAAGTTTTCGTGCCGTGTCCTCGTTCACTACGCATCGCTCCTGGGATCGTGAGCTTCGTCTGTTGCACGCCGTACAATTGGAAACTATCGTGGCAGGGGGCACAACGTTGCGGTGACATCATTTTAAGGCGCAGGTTCTTGGTCGACAATTCGAAGTCAGTCAGCAAATGCATGTTACGTCAGTATGAGTCCCGAGTGAAGTGCAGCGAATGCGTTTATTTCCGCTTGGTTGGAGTCCAGTATTCACCTCTGCCGTACCACACGAAGTCGACCCACGCATTTCTGATTGCCGGATTGGAAGAAAACCATTGAACCTTGGTTGTATTGTCTCCCGTTTCATTGGCGCAATAGCCGACAAGGCAAAATGTTGGTGTAATGCCGAAAATATTGGAATATAACGATTAAATTTAATTCTGATAAGCGTATTCTTGTATTCGCGTGCTGGTTCTCCATTCGAAACTCATCGAGCTCGCTTCACAAGTATACGCTGGGCGACAGTGACCGAACGACCGCACAAGAGCAGACAATCGAGAAGGTGACTCGCAAACTGCTCTTTTTGTGTTTTAGTGCTTGACGTCATCACAAGTAACTAGCCATGACTGCTGCGTAAAGTCACCAGGATTCGTTCTGTAGGCTGACGTTAAGTTAGAGTCGATGTTGGTCGGTGCAATGTGAAAAAATCAACTTTCATGTCAATATAAAACACCTCATCAGCATTTCCTGAGTATCACACGTGCTCAGAGCCGTCTCTGCGCATATATAAATATTGTATGCAAGAGTGAACTCACCTCCAAAAAAAGGTGTTAGTATCCTTTAAGGTAGAAGAAAGTTTTAACCCTTTAGGACGCCACCTTCGAAGAACTGTTTACAAATCTATTAAATCGCTACAACGTTACTTCAAGGTACCCAATATGCTATTGCAACAAGAATAATGAAATACCTGTAGTATTTATCAGTGTTATAGTGACTCATCATAATAACTTGTAATTAAATATCTCTTTACCCTGAACTCCTTGATGCTTACTTTTGGGAGAGCGCAGAGTGAGAGACTCAACTCGATGATGCGAGAGAAAATATTCTGAAAAGGTTTCACTACCTCTTGTCAGAACAGTTCTGTCTGAGGAGTATAAAATATCATCATCAAACACCAAAAGAACAAGAAAGAAGACTGCTGCCTCGAGCGAGCACGTGCTACTTCACTTCTTCTAATAAACCGTATTCGTTCGAAGCAGTCCCTGGTCTCGATTGTTTTAATAATCGTGCCGTGACTAGGGGACTACCTCCTCACCGGCAAGAAATGTCAACCTGCCACGAAGCAGCAGAAAATAACACGGTGGAGGAGCAGAGGATTGGCTAGATCGAGTGACGAGACCACGGTGGACAGTACGAGCATCAGAACGAACGAATGACAAGTAAGGAGTCATTGTTAACCGCCTAAATATGGGCAAGGAAATGATAATGAAAAAAAGGAAAGCGCTTCGCTCCAAGATCAGACGACTGATTCATGCAGCCGAGCAGCAAATAATGAGGTAGCTAACCGGGAGCAGCTGCTTACAATGCAGGCGCGGATTAAAGGAATAAGCGACAATCTCAAGAGTGCGCACGAGCAAATATAAAAGTTTCTGACAGTAGAAAATGACGAAGCTGAATTCGAAAGGGTCATAGAGTGCGACATGAAATTAACGACGACCTTGTGTGGAATAGAATGCACACTTCGACAGCCTGCACAATTGAATTCACATGATAGGACAAGGCAGGTGAATCCGTGAAGTACAGGACAGGCAGCAACGTAACTAGTTAGGGTACCAAAGCTTGAAATGGTAAAGTTCGGGGGAAAGCCTAGGAGTGGAATCGCTTTTCAGCTTAGTATCAGTCGGCAGTTCACCTGAGACAGAACATGAGCAAGGAACAGAAGCTCAATTCTTTGTTAGCATCGGTAACCGGAAAAGTGGCGTCTGATATTGAAGCACTTCAGTACTTGGCAGAGGAAAATTATGATGACTCAATCAAAATATTGCGAAAAACGTTCGGCAATTTCGAACATTCCATTGAGACGCACATGAACGAGCTCTTGAGTTCGGAAAAAGCGAGGCCTGCTCAAGATACTGATGACTTGAATGGGCTAGTACAGAGGGTTCAAGTTAATATATAAGCACTGAAGTCCTTAAAGGTGGAAATTGAGAGCTATGTGCCGTTGTTCTTACCAGTATTAAAAAGAACAATTCCACCAGAATTATCAGTCCAGTTCAAGTCGAAACAGGCTATGAAAAACAGCTCAGCTTCCGAACACGGCGAGCAAAGCAACCCAACAGGAAAAGCGTGCAAGAAAAACCTAGACAGGCTTATGTTTTTCCCAAGAGAGCAAGCAGCTTTTCAGAAAGAAACACAACGGGAACAAGAGAGGATAACTGTGAAACCCGAAAAAGAACGGCCGACAAATACGCACATCTTCAAGTTTCTACGGCTCAGTGAACAGAATATGCTTATTCTGCAAGCAGAAAGCCCGCGCAACCAAAAATTGTCATCGGAGCATTACAACGGATGTAAAGAAAGCTATGCTCACCGAAAATGAAGCCTGCTTCAGATGCATGCGACCAAACCACACTGCACGCATTTACAAAGCCCAAGTAAAATGCAAGCAATATAAGGAAGGACATGCCACGTCAGTGTGTCAAACTGTGATGCAGGAAACAAGGGCAGAGCTGGTCTTAACAGCGCAAGCAGAAGCGGCGACTTCTACGCTACACGGAACCGAAAACATCAAGCATAAGTTTGTGCTTTTGCAGACGACTGTATCATGCGAAGAAGAAGAAACATGTAGCGGACATTGCCTTTTGCTATTAGACGACAGGAACGGCAGACGATTGGTTCACTTGGAGCAGACAAAAAGGCGAAGCTAATGAGTGTGGTGCTATTGACTATCAGATCACAATAAACAAGAACGACCACAGTGATTGAAGTGTTACAAGTCGACGTTATCTCGCACAGTTGTATACCAACTCCAAGTCCGAAACTCAGCGAGAAAATGAAACAGCAAGTGATACAAGTGGCTGATCACAGGACCCAAGGCGGCTCCAATTGATTCTGTAGGACAACTGATCTGCGGAGTATTATGGGGAAATCTTTACTGCTTTACTGCTAGAACTCGAAGAATCGAGGACAGACTGATGGCTGCAGAAACTCTACTGGGATGGGTACTGCAAAGGCCATCATAGCAAAACAAGACAAAACTAACTCATAATGAAGCAGTCATGGTTCCGATGATTGAGGCTGCGGAGACAGAACTCCAGCAAGAGCTTTGGAGAACTCCAGACAGAACTCCAGTGAAAGTTTTGGAGCCTGGAGTTAATGGGGATTACATGAAATAGATTGGATAATACAGAAAATGAAGTAGAAGAACTAGAGTGCAAGATTGTAGAAGGAAACGGTCGCTATCAAGTCAGCTTGTTATGAAAACAGGACGTAAACTTTGAAAGCAAGTAGGAAAACGCGATAAAGAGACTACACCAACTTACAAAAATGCGGCAGAAAAATGAAGACATGCTGCATCGCTACGACAAAGCTATAACAGAGAAAATGGCATTAGGAGTCGCAGAGGAGGTCTAAGAGCCATCAGAACAGCCAAATACACTTTGCTACTACACGCCACATCAAGCGAGTAGTTGAGAAGACCGAGCCACAACAAAGGTTCGAGTAGTGTTCGATGCCTTATCACATTCTTGAAAACGCATGTCTTTAAACGATATTCTGGAGGCAGGACCCAATTCGAATGAAGATATGCTATCGCTGCTCATTAATTTCTGAAAAGAAAAGATGGCATTCGTAGGATATGTCAAATAGGCATGTCTATGAATCTCTATACACGAACATGACAGGGATGCAATCAGGTTTCTGATGTAGAAGCTAGATGCTGGGGGAAGGTTATTGAATGAAGTGCAAACATGGCGCATGACAAGAGTAACGTTCGGAACAGCATCAAGCACGTTTCTACTGGAAGCAGCAATTAAAGAGCAATAAAAGAAGTGGAAGACCGGTTTCCTGATACGACAAGGACACTGGAGAAAGCTATCTACGCGGATGATGTCATTATGGGAGCAGCAACGCTTGAGGAAGCAGTGAAGTTGTACAAACAGGCAAAGCAAGTGTTCACAGAGGCAGCGTTGAATTTGAGAAAATGAACACAGAATAAAGAGCGATTAAACGAAATATTAGATGAAAACGAAAGGGACGATTCCTACATGGAAATTTGATCTGAAGGATTTACAATGTTTCTGAGCTTTATATAGCAACACTCTATCAACATGATTTCCAGCCCTGTTGAAAAGTAGAAATAAATAACAAACACAACGTACTAGGCAAAAAGGATCGTGTTACAAGCCACAGCAAAGATATTTGACCGACTCATTTCGTAGTCGCCATTCACAGTACGCGCGAAAGTATGACTGCAGAGATTGTAGAAAAAGAACGTCACGTGGGACGACCAGCTCCCTAAAGAACAATGCGACAAATGAAAGGACCTCATGTTTGAAGTGGAGGACGTTCGTGTCCTAGAAACAATCCAGTGCTACGCAAGCAAGAATCAACCAGTACAAGCATACAAGCTGCATGTATTTGTCGACGCGAGCCCATCAGCATATGGAGTGGCAGCACGCTTAATAGCAGTATATCACAATGGAATCAAAGAATCAAGGCTGGTAACAGCAAAAAGCGGCGTAGCTCCAATTAAAGAGCTGACATTGGCGTGACTTGACCTGATGGCAGTGGCGGTAGCATCAAGATTATGCGACTACATCAAAGGTCACTTCAACGAAATATTTCAGGAAATACACTGCTGGATGGACTCGATGATTGTGCTTTAATGAATCAAGGGAACAAGCAAAAGGGATTTGTTTGTAGCCAACAAAATCGCAGAAATTAGAGAAAGCTAGAACACTTCAAGCAATCTGGTTATTCGTTCAAAGTGACGACAACCCTGCTGACCTACTTACGTGAGGTGCTATTTACGTGAGGAATAAACGCAAAGGCATTCATAACATCAAAGTTACGGTGGAACGGTGCCGGATAGATAACACCACTAGAAAACAACTCCGCAAGCATAATTGGCACGAATACAAATGTTGAAGACCAGCATAAAATACAATGTCATCAATGCATGAGAAGAGCCGTAATGGAGCCAATCTTGGAAATCGAAAGGTATTCATCATTTGGATGGCTTATAAGAGTGACAGCAAGGGTGCTCAGATATATAGACAACACAAGAAAGGAAAAACACAAAGGGCTGTTGACAGGAAAATAGGTAACAAATGCAGATAAATATTGGATAAGACAGAACCAAATATCACTGAGACAAACAAACCGGGAGGCCTATTTAAACACTCAATCATTTGAAATTAGAGGACACGAAGTATACCTTGATGAGGATGGAATCATCAGACAGAAGGGACGATTGCACTGCAGCCAAGAATTCAACAAGCAAGTTATAGTAATTCCAAAGGACGGGCATTTCACGGAACTGCTACTACGTCACGTGCATAAAATGGTATTACACGGAGGCGTTCAAGTGACGTTAGCGCAACTTCGAACTAAGTTCTGGATATTACTGGGTGAAAAGAGTTCTGAACAGATGTGTCGTCTGCAAGAGGCATAACTCCAGACTGGCGACTCAAAACATACCTCCACTCCCGTCAGACAGAGCCGCCAAAGCAGAGCCCTTCAATGTTACTGGAATTGACTTCACAGGACCTCTTTACGCAAAGCAGAAGTACCAGATTGTGAAGCAATATGTTCTGATAATCACCTGCGAGGTAACGAGAAGAGTACACTTGAGTGTGTTTGTCATCTTCATGTGCTCTACAAGCATCCTGACCATTATTAACAGCTCGACGGAAGATGCCAGTATTAATCTACTCGGACAACGCCAAAACATTTTTAAAAGCTGAAAAGGGAATTAACAGAATGCTCATAACTTTTAAACACAACGTAATAAAGGATTACTGCAGTGGCCAACAAATTCAGTGGAAAACGATAGCCAAGTGCGCACCGTGATTTTATGGGCGCCTCATAAGAAGGCGGAAGGCGTTGATGCGAAAAATAATATAGAAAAGTACAGCTTTGGTAGAGAAGCTACACACTACTGTAGCAGAAGTTAAAGGAACATTCAACAATCGACCGTTGACTTACGTGTATGGAGAACCCTACGAGTCAATGCCACCAACGCTGGCAGACATTATAGGCGCATGGCGACAGTTCCAAGAAGAACTTACAAGACTGTACAACAGTGACATTGAAGACGCATGGCGAAGCAGATGAAACTCATGCGAGCTTGGTGGAAAAGATGGCATCGACAATACATTAAGGATTATAGGAGCTATTGTCAAAGCCGAGCCGCGGCAAGCAAAACCTTTCTCATAGGGTGACATGGTGTTGGTTGAGAGCAAGGCTACAAGAATATTTTTGAAAATGTGCGGGATTGAAAAACTCTACCCTGGGCGAGACAGAATAACAAGAGCTTGTCCCCTTCGCACAGGCAAAAAAGATTTTTTAAGAAGACCTGTGAACCACATATACCCTATGGAGGTTTGTTTTAAATAGCTCACAACAGCTTAACCTATTGCACGTTGGGCGGGCGGGAGCCTATCAAAATATCATCATCAAACGCCAGAAGAAAGAATACTGCTGCCTGGAGTGAGCACGTGCTACTTCACTTCTTCTAATAAACCGTATTTGTTCGAAGTAGTCCCTGGTCTCAATCGTCTTAACCAGGAGCGGCCTCAAATACCTAGAAAAGACAAGGAACGCATATACGTCGCACGTATCCCAAGAATTTACACTACAGGGTTAATGAATGCCGGCTGCAGACAAGCAAGGGTGCCGGCACTGAAAGGGTTACTCAATGACCTTGACGCTTGCTATGGAGACTGCAATTTATACCCAATGAGGCAAAACGCATTCGCTGTAGTCATTACCAACCGCAGCAAAGCGATCACGTCAGCGACACTGCGTAGAAAATCACGGCCGTAGCAGTAGCGGCAGCCATAGCATTAGCCATCTGTGCAGCTGAGTGCAAGAGACAGTCTTCGTACGTTCTCACAAACTCCCAAGAAGCTTGCCGGCTGTTCTCAGAGACGTCCTTCCCCAGAACATCCTTCGCATGGTTGAGCCCAACCTCCAAGAAGACCACGGCATCATATGGCGCCCCCCTTACAATCATGTAGGTGGAAACGAACGGGTGGAACACTTAGCTTGAGCATTAACTTTCCAAAGCGCGGACATGCCGACCCGAGTGGATTACTTCGTACACGGTTGTGGCTCTGAAAAATGTCAAGCTGCCCCGTGATATCTTTCAGAGCCAAAGACTGGCCCTGCACACGATGGCACCACCCCGCCTTCAACTCAAACGCGGGCAATCTAGGAATTGGAGACTAGTTCAGATGAACACATATTCAAACATGCACACACTCAGCAAAATGCGGCCACCCCAGTTTTCTGAGTGTTGCTCTTGATGCGCCGACACACCAATACCCCCGCACATCACTTGGACTTGGCCAAAAAGACCAGGAGAGGGCACTTTACTCCTCATCACATGAAACAAGTTTGAAAGGTTGCGAGAGGTGGGACTCACACAGCAGGCCCTTGGAAGCCAGCGGGCAACTATGGACCAGGCCAAGCGAGCCACTCGGGCTAGTGGGTCCCCGAAATAAGGGCTCCGCTTACGGAAACTTCAGTTTGCCTTTCAAATAAAATATGTTTATTTCTGTTCGGTGACCAGCGTGCAAAAACCCCAGAACGTGGGAACGTGCTGAGCCTGGTACGATATTCTAGACAAGCAGCAGTCACTTCAGGTGAAATGCTAGTCTGGTCGCTCTTCATCGATGAGGTGCGAACTCGTGGCCAGTGGGGATCTTCAATTTTGAGACCTTTAGCATGTTTCTGGCAGCCAGAGCTAGCCAGGAGATAAGCCATATAGCTTCGGTCGGGACAAAAAATAGCGTCGTCATGATTACGTGTGTAATGAACCCGAGACAAGCAGAAGCTGCCCGAAGATTGCTAAATTGAACGCCGGGGCAACCAGCGTCAACGTAAACAAACCTGGCAGTCGCGGCAGCAAACGAAACACTGCGCCGCGTGCTTGTTGATTTTTCTGCATTGTCCATTTGGAAATATGTGACTAAGTTGGAAAAAAACCATAATAGCATGATCAAGCGTACGCATTTGGGGTATGACATCGTACGCTTGCAAGATCACTTGTGATTCGCCCAGCCCGTGAACAAAACAAGCTGAAACACGACGTATCAAGAACTATGCAAGGTGAGCCGCCGCACCACTTAACAAGCTAACCTACTCTTAGTACATATAACGATCAGGTCACATTACAACGCGAAACTTTGCGACAATGACGTGTCCCCCCCCTCCCCACCAAAAAAGGGACCGAAGATATTTCTGCTCAGTTATCGCGTACTACGTCGCACAAACGCATTGACAAACTTGCGTTTTTTTTCAACTTCAGACATGCAGTGGTATTGGTACCACGAGTGCGTGTCATATCTCAAATAAACATCTGTGTCATGCGTTTTCGGCGCGCTGTGGTACTTGTGTCCTAGGCCTATTTCATAGTCTGAAATGGCACTTCCGAAATATTATGCAGCTCACCTTTCATTTTAGCTACATAAAAGCAATGTATAACTGGACTACATTAGTACTAACAAGTAAAAAAGACAGAGCCCATGATGGCATATGCAACCGAACGTTGCACGCCTTTCTTAAACTATATTCGTATTTTTTTTACGTTGACGTGCCGTAGCGTAACATATTACCATACCACCACATATAATAGCCAGTAAGCAGGGTTCGCAACCAGTGAGCATCACACACCTAAAAAGAACTATCGCGATCTTTATTATTCAATCAAGGCCTCAAATCACTACTAAAGAGCGAATTTCCGAGTTCTTATGAGGCTCACGCATGCAAACATGCAAAAGAACGAGCTAGTTCAACCAGATAGGTTACGCCAAGGGCACAAAAAGCAGGCAAGGTGTCACTAGTGACTACCACGAAAAAAAAAACAACTGGAAAGTTGTCCCCATGCGTGCGTCCAGATGTGCATACATAACTTTGAGACATGTGCAAGAAGCAGCTAGCAGAGAACAGTTCAACGCGTTGTTCACGCTAGGATGTGTCACGGAAAACATAGCAAAAGCGATGAACAGCAGCTTCAAATGATCGCCACCACTCCGAATCGCCCCACCTTGCACAGCGGAACAGGCTTTGGAGGATAACGCCATGCGTAATGAGAAGCGAAGGCACAGTCCCCAAAGATCACGCTGCTATCTGTCGAATCTTCCCAAGGCTATCGGTGAGCACGTGTCCTACTTTTTGGCGTCTTCTTGCTCACAATCTTCTAGAGAGGTTTCAGGCCTAAATTGTCCTCCATGCTTTTCGCGAACCTCGGGGTCCCTGCGGGTCGTCACAATTATCAAACCCGAGAAAAACAAGCGCGCAATGGCTGCCTCTGACAGCCCATGGGTAGCGAGAAGTACAAAATCTAAGGGTGCAGTGAGATGCTCCAGTGTGCCAACCTGTGTTGCCTTTTAAAGCCTCTGCAAAATTCTGTTTGTTGTGTCAGAGACGTGCTTTTTCGTACGGTAAATGAAGGTCTTGAAGTTCACGTGAGCGGCATTGCCAGAATTTTTTTTTCAGGGAAAGAAGGGGATGCTCTCACTGACCTTACGGGGGGGGGCGGGGGGAAAGGCATTAGCATTCTTCTGTGGCATGACTATTGAATGTAGTCTGAGCAGATTTCGTGCTGGAACTCAAACTCATAAGCCCCTCCCACCTCCCCTCGCGTGTGCTTGTGAAGAGAGTAAGTAAAAGTAATCTAAGTGCAACACCATTAATGGCAGTACAGTGATCGTTCAGAGAAACGACTCTTCGTCTCACCATTGAACTAACTAGTCTTCAAAAACGCATCACCGCGTGGACGCACCCGATCGGAGCAGGCATCGTTAATCAATCACTGTTGAGCGTAGATGACGAAGTCCTCGTCGGGGGAAGTGCGATTCAGAAGTGAAGGACGGCTCTGCTTACAACAAAGAATGAGAGTTATGCGCAGCATGTTTTTGTAAATTCGTAATATGTTGGTTTTGCTTACTTTGCTTAGAAATAAATTTTTACTGTCGATGTTTGTGACTGCATTCTGATGAAAAGAATTTTTATGTTACGCTCCATATGTCAAGCAACCCTGCCGCAGTGATAGCTCTTAGTCAGCATTTTTTAATATTGCAGCGCATCAAAGCATGCTTGCGCTCCAATAAGTAATCTTTTGTAAGTTATGCTGCACGTTGGCATTTAAATTTCGCACGCGTTATTTTTCAGGCAGACTTTCTTGAAACCTTGATTGACATTGCAGTTGCACTCTGACTTTGATAACAATGAAGTGCCTGAATCGTAGAGATTTTATTGTGAATTTGTGAGGGCAAGGTAATTGTTGTTGAGTATTGTTATTTTGGTATTATTCGAAAATGCATCTGGGACCATACTATGCCTACTGACATCTAAATAGCACCTTTGCTGCGTACATGCACCACAAAACCTAAATATGCCCAAAACGCGTCATGTTCTTGTTTTTTTTAAGGTTTCATTCCTCTGATCCCAGAAACCACAGTGTTCTGCCCAGGTGTCTTCTGTTTGTTATTTTCGAGCGTGCAGCTTGTCAACAGATTTTGAATTATACAACACGCAGCATGGATATGTCATGTATACGCTGTTCTAACTAACGCGTGTATTCATGTTTGCAGCCCTTACGCCAGCGCAAACAAGAGCAGCCTCGTACCACACTCAATCTCGAGAAATCGATGCAATAGTGACAAAAGAATGAACTCCGGTCTGCTTCCGAGCATAGTGCACCATGATCGAATTCTCAGAACGTGTGAACTCCGAAGAGAACTGCCAGAGCATGCAACACCAGTTTACTTACGCCGTACTGTGCACCATTCATGCCGGTTGGTTGTTATTTTCGGGCATTCTGGTGTGAGTCGCAGCATTTTCAATGCTAGAATCAACTCCTTAGCGTTGACTACTGATTTTGGTATGGCATCACAACCCAATAAAAACTACCAGCCTTCAGGAGCGGTGCAAAACAAACGTGACACGTCTTCCGTGCAGGGCAAAAATACCGGGCAAGCGCGACCTTACCGGCACCTGAAAGGAAGCAAGAAAAATGTATGCCTGCGAATATTTCCGCCCATGGAAAAATGGACGCTAATGTTTAAGGTGGAACTTTACCAGCTGACATATATCGTCAATCTAAAGTTATCGTTTCTCGCATTCAGTGTCACTGCTCAAACTTAGATCAGCGTGTTGCTTCCTAGCAATGCAAAGTCACCACTTGATATACGCTGCTGGCCCGTAGTCGTGGGTAGTTCTTGTTCTGAGTCAGTCAGCTCGCCTCTATGAGATTCGATGGCCTTAAGTGGAAAACATGTTTCTGATATCTCAATGACCACACTCTATCAGTATTTTCAGCGGCAGAACGAAGTTTTGACGTGCATTTCCAACGCCGGGCTTCAATCAGAGACCTAAATTTGCGATTTCGCCAGAAAAGACATCATAATATTCGGCCACCTTCTTAGCAAAGGGGACGTCTGATAAAATCCTGACAAGATCCCTGCTCCGATGCACTTCCTTCGCCCTGCAAATCAAAAACAATTACGCAGATTTTTGGGCCTCTTGTCCTAATTTGCGTCCGCGATTTCACCTTCATCGCGATGCTGTTGCGCAAGCTGCATACGCCGGGTAGAGCTTTCACGTAAACAAATAATTGCGACATCGCTTATGCGGCACTGACATGTGACCACGTCCTCAGTAACTTCGACGAGCGTATGCCCCTACAAGTCTCCGCACCAACGCTAACATCCGCGGCATCGGCGTATTTTTGTACAGCGGTATAGAAGTGGTCGCGAATGAGTCGTCGCCTACTCCAACCGCGCACTAACGAATGCTCAACAAAACCAGGTAATTAGCTGTAATTTGGGCCATACAGAAGTTTCGCCGAATCCTCTACGATCGTCACTTCACCTTAATTACGCACGATCGCGTGTTATGCTGGTTGTGATTACTAGAGAATTCGTCCGGACGCCTTTGCCGCTCAGTGCTCCGACTGCAGGAATACATATTGCTACGTTTGAAAGAGACCAGTAGAGGTTGAAAGGGGCCGTTTATTAGGTCGTGAGGGGCAGCTCAGAAGCAGCTGACTGGTTAGAGATCCTCCTGATCCTCCTCTTCTCTTCTCGCTCCGGGCGACAAGTGCGTTCACCGCATACGCTTCGTTGTCTTCGTGCATGTGTACAATATTCCTGTCCGCGCAGACGAAGGCCGCCGGACGAGTCAGTCGAGTTGTCGTGGCGTGTACAGTTTCAGGCGGGCAACATGAATCACTTGAGTTTTGGCAGCTCATCGACCACTCGCCGTGAGACGAGCTATTACATAGTTGATCTTTGTAAGTCTGTCGGTAATGACAAAAGGTCCATCGTAAGTGGCAAAAAGCTTTTGAAGTAACCCGCGCTTGCGCATCGGAGTCCACAAACACACCAGATCACCACGGCGATAAATAACTGGTCGATCGTGAATGTCATAGCGTGCTTTCGTTTTGTCTTGCGGTGCCAATGTGCTAGTCGAGCTAAGTGACGCGCCTCTTCGGTGAGGCAGAGAGTCTCGGTGACAGTGACGTTATCGTGATCAGAGAAAGGTAATATTGGGTCGATTGTATGCCGGGGTGAACGTCCATAGTTAAGTAAAAAGAAAGGGCTATATCCTTTAGTTTCATGCTTCGCGGTGTTGAATGCGTAAGTAATGAACGGAAGTACGTCATCCCAGTTCTTGTGGTCGCATGAGACATACACAGACATGTTGATATTGGTGCGGTTGGTACACTCCGTCAGCCCATTAGTTTGAGGGTGGTGTGGTGTCGTGTGACGCAGGCGGGATTGATACAAACGGAGTAGCTCCTCCACGACATCTGCCGTGAATTGTCGTTCACGTTCGCTGATAATCAGGCGAGGTTGGCCGTGTCTGTGGATGACGTGCAGTAGCAAAAACGACGAGACTTCACTGGCAGTAGCGGGGGGGGGGGTGGCCGCGGTCTCGCAGTAGAGTGTGTGGTAGTCTACGCAAACAATCATCTATCGGTTGCCCTTAGCCGATTTTGGAAAGGGGCCCAGATTTTCAATTCCCCCTTGTTCGAAAGGTGCGCTTGGAGACGGCATTGGCTGTAGAAGACCAGCTGGACCAGTTAATAGACCTTTGTGACGCTGACATTGCATGAAGCTTGCCACATAACTCTCAACGTACTTCTGCTTACCAGGTCAATAAAAGCGCTCTTTAGTCCGGTGAAGCGTCCGCGCCAAACCTAAATGTCCAGATATAGGGTCGTCGTGCAGGACACTCATAATAACTCTTCGCAGGCTCTTCGGGACCACTAGAAGGAAACGCGCGCCACTGCTGGAGAGGTTCTTTTTGAACAACAGTCCATCACGCATACAGAAACGGCATGCAATGGTGGAAGCGGATGTATCGGCGAATAGTGGTGCTAGTTTAGCGTCTTTCCGCAGTTCTGCTCTGAAACTGGGGTAGTTCGGGAATGTGGGAGACACAGACCCTACAAGCTGGTCAAAGTCATCGGATTCGCAGTCTGTACTGCTGAGTGGTATACGTGAAAGACAGTCCGCGTCAGCATGCCGACGATCATTCTTGTAAGCGATGGTAAAATTGCATTCTTGTTGCCGGAGTGCCCAGCGCGCAAGGCGGCCACAAGGGTCACGAAGGTTGACAAGCCGACACAACGAGCGGTGGTCGGTTACGACTGTGAATGGGCGTTCGTACAGGTAAGACCTAAAACGCTGAATTGCAAATATCACCACCAGGCATTCTTGTTCCGAGACGGTGTAGTTTCGTTCTGGCCTGCTTAGGGAGTGACTTGCGTATGCGATGACGTGTTCGTGGTCACCGTAACGTTGTATTAGGATGGCTCTCATACATATGCCGTTAGCTTCCGTATGAAGCTCTGTCGGAGCAGAAGGATTGAAGTGCTGAAGGACGGGTCGTGACTTCAGCAAAAACTTCAATTGACGGAATGAATAATCGCACTCCGGAGTTTACTTAAAGGAATTGTCCTTTCGTAAGAGGCATGTGAGAGGATACGCAACGTCGGCAAACTTCAAAATAAAGTGGCGGAAATACGAACAAAGTCCCAAGAAACTACGAAGCGCCTTGGCGGAACGCGGCGCATTTAACGCCTCAACTGCTGCTGTCTTTTGGGGGTCAGGGCGGATGCCATCCTTGTGAACGAGATGCCTAAGCACAAGCGTCCGGTGGTCTCCGAAGTGGCATTTCTTCTTGCATGATTTGGCCGCAAATAATACACACAGAAAGTAAAGAAACACTAAACGACAAGCACAATCGGCACTTCCAACTAAAGTAGACCGGGCGAAAATCGAGACTTAGGTCTCGATTTTCGCCCGGTCTACTCGAGACTTTAATTCATGCGCTGTATTAATGAACGGGTTAGGGAGCATGAAAAAAATTTAATGAAAGATGGCTCAGCGCATTTGCCTATGCATTGTAAAGCCTGCGGCTGTGTACCACGTTTTAACGAGGTTAAGATTCTAGGTAGAAGTAGGTATAAAACTGCGCGTGAGTTGATGGAAGCATATTACATTAAAAAGAAAGGTGAGAATTGTATCAGCGAACCGTCGGTGATGTTGTACTTATCGGAAGAGTGTTCGATAGCTGGATAGCGTAAGGCTGTGGGAAGACTGCGCTTAGCTGTATGTTGTTACTTAAGCCTGGATTTTCGCCCGGTCTACTTTAGTTGAAAGTGCCTCTTGTGTTTGTCGTTGAGTGTTTCTTTACTTTGTAAGTGTATTATTTGTGGCGAAATCATGTCAGTAAGCAGGTACCAACTAGGTCAACAATCAGTATTGTGGCATTTATTCGAGTTTAGAACTAGGCCAGCGTTTCCAATGCAGTTCACAACTGTATACAGACGAAAGTTGTGTTCACTGAACGTGCGGCCAAAGATGACGACGTCGTCGAGGTAGCACATGCAGATGTTCCACTTCAAGCCATGCAGATTAGTGTCCATAAACCTCTCGAACGTTGCTGGTGCATTGCATAGTACAAGTGGCGTCACGTTGAATTCAAAGAGTCCATCAGGGTTTACAAAGGCAGTCTATTCCTTGCATTCTGGGTGCATCGTAATTCGCTAATAACCGGATCGTAAGGCTACGGAGGAAAAATAAGAGGCCGAATTTAAACAGTTCATTGCGTCCTCTATACGGGGCAGCGGGTATACATCCTTTTTAGTCACGGCATTCAGTCGGTGATAGTCGACTCAAAATCTCCAAGATCCATCTTTCTTCTTAACAAGCATTACCGGTGCTGCCCACGGACTGGCTGACTCTTGTACCACTCCCTTTTGCATCATTTCCTGCACTTGGTCGTTGATAATTTGTCTTTCTGACGGGAAACACAATATGGTTGTTTGCGAGCCGGACTTGCCGCGTCAGTGTTGATGGTATGGAGCGTTCGAGACAGGAGAATAGGGATTACTTTGCCCTTCTGCGCAAAGTCAAATACCGAAACGTGCTTCAACAGCACATTCATTAAAGTTCGGCGCTCGCTTGAGCTAAGCGACTCATTTATCGTTGCCATAAGCACGCTGTCCAAATCGTGAAAACCAGTATCATCCCGTTTTTCTGGCACGTCTGTGAGCCCTACCACTGATAAGGTCACGTTTTCTTTGCTGACCGAAGCTAATTTCAAACCATTGGGTAGTGTCACGGGCTCAGAGGAACAGTTTACAGTCCATAGGCTAGTTTGTCTGCCATTGATCGACACCACACAATGAGGAACCAACACATTCGTCTTCACGCAGTTTATGTGCACTGGTTCTACGCTTGCATCAAAACTGTCAGAATCCACGCCGCGACGAACAACAGAAACATGAACGGTAGACAACGCAGTTATGAACGTACCGCCACAGACATACAGCGCAGCTTGGTCGTCCGCTGAAGTTTCCAGAAGTTCTGACGACATTTGGCCACTCACAAAGACTTTTCCCGTGCGACAATCTACAGTGGCACCCCATTCTCACAAGAAGTTCATGCTGAGATTGACGTCATGTATCGACGGAGGAATAATCGCAAACTCTGTCGTTATCACAAGGCCTCCCAAAAATACTTCAGCACTACACACACCAATAAGGTGCAACAGCTCTCCACTCACTCCACAGGACGTCGAACTTTCAACCCAGACAAAAACAACTTTCCGCCCTAACACGTCTTTAAAGGAAGCACTCATCACGGAAATCCTTGTACCTTTGTCCACCAAGGCCATCGCAGGCACAAAATTTACCAAAACACGCACTTTGTTTTCAAAAATTCACACAGCAGGTATTTTTGTTAGTAGCGCGTTTCCAGCGACCTCACCCCCTTTGGCCGCGCTGGCTACTTTTCGGGTGGCGAAGAGGGCACTTTGCGAGGCAGCGGTGAAGGAGAACGATGAGCGCGAGGTCGCGGTGGGGGCGTTAAACTCCTGTCAGATGCCGTGGAGTGGTTGCAGAAGTTGCTGGGGCAATAGTTGCCATCAGGTGGTATGTGGGCCAGCCGCCGGACACCATGATACTGTTCGAAGGGTCGTGAAAAGTCGGATGGTTGGTGATACCGAGGAGTCCCCTGATGGTTGCAAAACCGCGATATGTGGCCTGGCCCACCGCAGGAATAGCACACCGACCGAGGTCGAAGCGTTGATGAATCGAAACGCTCGTCGATGAATCGAGCATCATCATTTGTTCTTTTGTAACGGATGTACTGGTCGGGTACGTCGTAACGAGACGTCGGGTGTCGAGGAGGCATGCGCTGAGAGCGTTGGTCATACCGCGACGCGGGAAACCTGGTTGTCATCCTCGACTGTGGGGCTGGGCTCTACTTCACAGTTGCCACACTCATCGACGGTTGCCATGGGGTCAAAGGAGGCACATTCATAGCCTCACGTGGCAGACACAACTCGGGATTATCAGCTGTCGAACACGACATTTTTCGGTGGGACAGTTCCTCGCAAACAATCTGTCGAATGGTAGAAAAGAGGTCGAGACCAGAATTCGTGTCCACACTGCCAACAGTTGTAACGTTAGCCAGCCGACTAAACTTGGGGGCAATTCGACGAATCTTGAGCGCTTCAAACGTTCGGCAACGCTGATTGACGTCGGACACAGAACTGAGGCTTTCTTTTCCAATTAGAAAATTATACACGTCTTCATCAATCCCTTTGAGCAGATGACCAACTTTGTCCTCTTCTGACATGGTAGCACAGACCACCTTGCACAACCTTAACACTTCTATGTAAGTGGTGCATGTCTCACCTGGTAGCTGTGCCAGTTGCGGCAGTGTTTGTTCAGCCCGCTTCTTTCTAGCAACCGAGTTGCCGAAACACGCCATGAGCTCTTCAACAAAAAGGTCCCACGTCGTGAGTGAGTCCTCGTGATTCTCGTACCATACCTGTGCGGTTTTGGTCAGGAAGAACACTACGTTGGCTAGCATAGCGGCTGCATCCCAACCGTTGGACCTGCCCACACGTTTGTAATTGGCGAGCCAGGCGTCAACATCTTCTTCGGCTTTTCCTCCGAAGGGCTTTGGAACTCGGTAGTACGAAAGCAGACCAGACGGTGCTGTCCTGGGAACGCCTGCTTCTACGGGCATGTCGAAGTCACTCATGGCAGATGGTGGGAGACCGGCATGTCGACGACTTCGTCGAAGCGGTGGTAGTGATCGATGCGTAGTTGAAGAGCTTACCCAGCACCTCCACCACTCTGTTACGTTTGAAAGAGACCGGTAGAGGTTGAAAGGGGCCGTTTATTAGGTCGTGAGTGGTCGCTTAGAAGCGGCCGACTGGTTAGAGATTCTCCTGATCCTCTTCTTACTTTCTCACTCCGGTTGACAATGCATTCACCGTATACGCTTCGTTGTCTTCGTGCATGTGCGCAACAATATATGACGTTCTTTACAAATTCGGGGAAAAAGAAATCCTAAGATGGCGATGCCCTCTCCCACTGCCATCTACTTCAAGCAAGCCTGTTTCAATGCTCGCCCCATGATGATGCTGCTGCAAAAACGTTATCGAAAATAGCGATTGCTGGCCCGGTGTTGCCCCATCTCTACGCGTAGTCGAACCCCTATCAAAACCAAGATTCATAATGTTGTCCCATGGTTCAATACCTCTGCGGAACTTCTACGCCACCTAATCTCAAAAAGCGCCGAAAACTCAGGCAATTCAAAAGTTGAACAACGTCTTTCATCAATACTTTTCAAATAATAATGAACACCGATGGGTTACTGTCTTTCCACGTTCACTTCATGAGCAGATCTTTGAGGCATCTCACGATTACCCATCCGCCGGCCACTAGGGATTCGACAAAACATACAACCGCATCACGAGCCGCTTCTTCTGGGCTGGCCTCTTCACCTGTGTCACAAAGCATATTTTTTGCTTCACCTCTATGTCAACGGTGCAAAGAATCAACTTTACATCTTGCTGGCTTGATACTACCGATTCCATGTCCCGAGGAACCTTTTGTCTCTTTTGGAATTGGCCCATATTTGGTTTGAGCTTTTGCCACAACGCCTGCAAAACACCAGTGGATCGTGACAGCAATTTACCACCTCACGCGGTACGCGGATTCCGCTCCTTTACAAGCTTCAATGCTGCCTTTGACGTGGCTACCTTCTTTCTGGAAGGCGTTGTCTTGCGTCGTGGTGCGCGTCGCGTCATTTTTAGCTATCTCGGCAGGACTTTCCTGGCCGAGGTACTTGACAAACTGAATAAAATTTGCTGCACAGTTTACAAGACAACGTCGCATACCAACCTCAAACTAGCAGCATTATGGAGCGATTTTATCACACCAATCTTACCTTTTGTCACTTTTGCGCAAAATACTGCCACCCGACGCACTACTTGCTTCTCGCCCTTCTATCTCGTTTATGGCATTTCGGTGAATTTCATGATTGAAGCTTCATTCTTACGCGCTACCACTGATAATCTTCTAGCTACGCCCGAACTATTGATTTCGATATTTCAAAAGTACCGGCAACTTGATCGCTAACAACGGAAGCCGGTCAACATGATCGCAAGCAGCAGTATGACTTCTTTCATCTGTACGCCTCTGACCGACTTGGTTACGAAGTGCTCCTTTGGATACCTAATCGTGCTCCTGGATTAAGCGAGGAGTTTCGGTCGTGGTTCATTGGTTTTTACAAAATCATTAAGCAAACACCCCCTCCTAACTACTACGCAACTACCATTGATCTTCCTGCCGACCGTTGCTGCCGTGACCCTGAAGTAGTTCACATTGCGCGCTTGAAGCCTTTCATTCCACGTCTCTCCCTAGCCTAAGTCATGGCCAAGCTGACCACTTTGGCGCGTGGGAAAAACAGGGAGCATTATTCATGCGCTTCAGCTTTTCATCTGTAAATACCCATCATCATTGCTTCGGTCTGAGCAGCGAGGCTCTGTGTGGAGTTCTAAACAAGAGTCTTGCGGCTTGAACGTCGTCTCGCAATGATTTTAACTGTACTACAATTTTTTCTTCTTTATGTTTTTTATCGTGGAATATTTTACAGCGCAACGGTTTAAATGCGGACAGAAAAGGGACACACCGCTGTGTCCCTTCTTTGTCTGTATTTAAGCCGTCGCACTGTAAAATATTCCACGATGCACATCCACCAACTCGCCCAACTCGCGATTCTGCTCCTTATTCTAGCACTGTTTGCCACACTGGTGAACAATAAAACTTCTCCTTCCGACAGCTGATCCTACTTCTTATTACATTGATTTAGGTTTATAACCCCCATCTTTGTATTTATCAGTTTGAGTCACATGATGAGTATGTTAGTAGGCCTTTCTAAAGTTGTGATTGGCCTGTACGTTTGCCTGTGTGGCACCTTCATGATTTGACGACACTTAGGAGTGTATTTAGCCGTAAGGACATAGTAAAGATATGTGTTCATATAATGCACATTTGCATACAAGTGAAGTTTGGCGGAGAAGCCAATTGTTCGGTTGCGTGCGCTTGTGCATTTGTGTGTGTGTGTGTGTGTGTTGAATCGATATCAGCAGAACGTGCAAAGGTTCAAGAGAAGTTTTATTCTCCGACATGAGTATATCTTAGCACACATGCGTAGAATTACACTGTAATCATTGATTGATTGATGTGTGGGGTCTAACTTCCCAAAACCACCATTTCATTATGAGAGACGCCGTAATGGAGGGCTCCGGAAATTTTGACCACCTGGGGTTCTTTACCGTGCACCCAAATCTGAGCACACGGGCCTACATTTCTGCCTCCATCGGAAATGCAGCCGCCACAGCAGGGATTCGAACCCGCGACATGCGGGTCAGCAAGAATCGCACTGTATTATGCTTGAATGTGGCGTATCGAATCTTGGAACTCTGTGTGGCTTTTACCGATAAAACGAATGTCTACCTAGTGAAAATTATCGTAATGATGGAGTCCTGTGAGATCTGTTCCAGCGGGTACAACCAAGATCGCCGCGGCAGCTTTATTCTATCGCCGAAACAACTAAAACGCTCACAGCCGAGATTTCTGCCCAAAATCTCTCAAAGTGCTGAATTCTAGACAAACACCCTGGCACGTTTTTTTGTGTACAGACATTATTGACTGTGAAAGAGCCCAATATTGATCTTGTGATAGTAGCACCGCTTAGTTTGTAAATCATGTCAGAGCGAAGCGGCGAGAAAAAGGTGGGTAAATGGAAGAGGGGGGATGCGTGGAAAAGTTTGAGAGAGGGGGATTTGAAACTTCTAACCCCCTTCCGCACATCTTGGCTACGGCACCGGTTCGGATAATGCAATCGACTCAAGACATTCGTGTTTCGATGGTTCTTGATATGACGGTAGAACATGCTGCAGTCGTACGCCGTTAACTTGATTCTTTTTATCTTTATGCTGAGATGAGGAAAGTAATTTTATCCAAGGAGATTACAACCTTCTTTCTTGGTGACAACAACCGGAAATGTTAAGATTCGGTTCTTGTGCGTAGCATCTACCGTTGCGCTTCCGATAACTCGAAGAGACTATACGGATTATGTGCGTAGGAGAATGTCGTCCGTCTCAAACAGTAGTAGATTCGTGGTTGTGAAAGTAACCTCGCAGATGAGTATGCAGGCTGTGCCAGAGTCGACATTCAACTTCGAAGACCCTCCATGTACACGTAGCTTAGTCATGGCTTTATGTTTCGTTCACATGTAGACTGAACAGACTGGACAGTTGGGTTGTCAAGAAACAAATGAACGCCATCGTTTATTCTGCGTTAGTAGTTGAAGTCGAAGGTGGAAAAGGTTAGCAAAGATGATGACTAGGTGAGTGTACTGTGGATGTATATAGCACGTGTGGTTCGATCAGATATGATACATCCTCCTTCTAAACAGTTGACGAAATTAACACCGCTGACTTGTCTGCTGAAGCGGCTAATCATAACCAAGACACTCTGGCGGCCGCGTCTGTCGTTGACTGCGTCTCAGTGGTTGAGGCGACGGCTGCTGAGTTTCCTTGGGTGAGGCTGCGGTGGTCGATAACGTCACACCTTGAAATGGGGCGTGGTTGGCAATGTCTTCATCGTATGATGAATCAACACTATATGGCTCCTTTGTCGCCAGAAGATGCGGATGGTTTTGCTTCAGCATGGTGCTGTTCTTTGTATGTACCTAGAAGGATCGTGGGCAGGCCGATCTGACTACCGTAGCTTTCGTTGTCCATGATGTCCCATTCGCGCGTACCACGTCATTGTCGCAGAGGCCAGGTAGGGTGCACCTATGATGACTTCTTTGCCGGTGTTTCTTGACGAGAGTTGCCAACATTGGATTGAAGTCCGCCAGTGTGCGCAGGCGCCTTCCTTGCAAGAGTACACCCGGATACTGGCCACCTTCAACAGGACTCGCCTTTTAATTCAACAAGCTGAGCCAAAAACACTCTCCTGCAGCTTTTGTTTTCTTTAGGACATGTTTTTACCTTGTACACCCTTTCCTGCAAGCCCGTTCAACTGAGGATACTGCGGGATTGATTTCACATGCTCAAAGTAGTAACGCTTTGCGAAAATACTAAAGCCTTGGCTGCTAGACTAAGGGCTATTGTCAGTGGTAACCTCAGCTGAAATGCCGTACTTTGAAAATACTGCACTCAGTCTTTCGATGACGGTAGTTACTGTTCTATCAGGCAGTAGCTCCACCTTGAGGAAATCGTACATCAAGACATAGGCGCACAAATAATGTCTTCCCGACTGTTGAAATCGATCGACACCATCTCGGCTGAATCGGCGTTGGTTGCATTATTGAAGGCTCCGATGGCTGCTTATAAGCATACGTCTTGCAAGTTGGACATCTTCCGATTAAGGACTGAATGTCTGCGTTTGTATTCGGTCAATAAATCATCTGCCTTGCTCTAGCTTTGCACTTTATCTGGCCAAGATGGCCTGCGTAAATTCGTTTCAACATGTCACTACGCATTCTTGTCGGTATGTTGGTATCACCGCTTCAGAGCGTTTCAATGATATGTCATTTACTACAGATAGCTCGGTGGCCACTGGTTTCAAGAGGCCGTCGACAGGCTCTCTCTTAGCAATCTTTCTCAACACTTTGCCCAGGTGTGAATCGAGAGCGGTTTCCTGTGCCAGTTACCTAGCGGTCGTTTCCCTTACGAGTGATGATACGACCTTGACTGCATGAATCTCGACGTCGCTCATGCAGGCAGCTGCCTTGAATCAAGGAACAGGTGATCGGGATAGCATATCAGCAAGAACCATCTGTTTGGCAAGAATGTACGTCAGCGTGTAATCGCATTTCATCAACCTCAAAAAAAAAATCGTTGCACTCTGGGTGGCATATCACTTATGCCTTTCTTCGATATGTTTATGAGCAGACTGTGATCATTCTCGAGGATGATGGAGTGGCCATAAACAAAATGTCTGAATTTTTCACAACAAAAAACTAAAGCGAAAGCCTCTTTTTTGATCTGCGAGTATCTTTATTCTAATTCTGTTAAAGCTCTCGATGCATAGGCCACCGGCTGCCAGCAGTCTCCAATCGGCTGCACAAGTGCCGCACCAACACCGCTTTAAGAGGCATCTGCACTAACTTTTGCCCTCAGATTTGGATCAAATATAGCAAGCAATGGCGCGCTACTTAAATACCGGCATATAGCCTGCCATTTGCTTTCGTGGTTTGGTGTCCATTCACAGAGTGCACCGTGTTTAATGAGGAAACGTTAAGTATACAGACGCTATGCAAGATGTGGCAGGTACTTGCTGAAGTAGATAACTACTCCAAGAGACATTTGGACAGCAAATTTGTCCTGAGGACTTGGGATTTTCAAAAGACTGTCAAAAAGATCAGGATTTTGTCTGATACCCTTGTCGCTAATGATGTCACTCCAGAAGAGAACTTCTTGTAGTCCTAAGGGACATCTGGAGGCATTAAAGGTAAGGCCTGCTTTTTCAGCTGTTTCCAATTCTCTACACAGCCTTTCATAATGCTCGGCCTTGGTGTTTCCCCAAATAACACATTGTCAACATACACAAGTAAACCGCCAAGATTATCAAAAACCTCGTTAAGGGCTTTTTGTTAGAGAGAGAGAGGTAAAGGATAAAAAAGAGATAAAAATGACGTTATTTTCTGCCTGCGTCATGGGGGCACGGCTCATGCCTTTAGAGATGGAGAAATGGGGTAGTGAAGATGATAGGAAGAAGAGAGGGTAGAAGGTAAATGTGAATGGAATAACAAGAAATTGTCTTGCAAGCACAGTCAGTAGTGTGAAGCAAAAGCGTTCGTCTATGAGGCGGCACGGTCCGCACACGCACAGAAGTCGATGAAGGCTTGGAGTGCTTGCGTCTTTGAGCGCGTTGGAACAAGTGTGCCTTCCATCGTTGTGGCAGATAGACCGAGCACATGTTAACCTTTTGAAACACCTTGCTAGCTGAAGCTGTACCGAACGGCAGACAAAGAAAGAGATGACGACCGAAAGGCGTCGGGAATGTGCATATCTTTGATGATTGTTCGTCTAATGCAATTTGATGAAATCCCACATTTGCGTCGAGAGGCGAAAAAACTTCGCGCTTACTAAGTCCGCCCCAATATCTTCTCGGCGCGGCCTTTGGTAGTGTTCCCTGTTGAAGTTTTCATTGAGACGTTTTGGGACTATGCATACCCGCAATTTGCCGTCCTTCTTCAGTACAATCGCCAGGGGGCTTACCCAATCTGTGGGGCTGCTGACTTTCTGGAGGATGTCTTTCTTTTCTATTCTGTTCAGTTTAGTGCAGAGTGACACCCGCAAGAACAGAGCAACCCTACGAGCTGGCTGGACGACTGGTACGGCGTCCCTGTGCAGCGCAATTTCGTATTTACGTTGGGCGCATTTTGTTCCTTGAAAAAGGCGTGAAAACTCTATGACAATTTCTTCAGTGTCGTTCGTCGTTACGCTCTCAGCAGCCCGCTGTACGATTACAAGCTTCTCGATGGTGTCCAAGCCTAAGATAATGCTGTGGTTCTTTTTTACTACAAAAAATTATGCGTTCGCCTGGCGGTAACCAATCTCAATGAGTGCTGAAAACTTGCCGATATGCTTGATCTTGTTGCCATCGTAGGATCTCAGAACAGCGCTACTGGGCATCAGAGTTGTCATCTTGACCTTCCGATACATTGAAAATGGCGAAAAGGTTGCCTGAAATCCTGTGTCTATCCGAAAGATTATGTACTTGCCGTCAATGCAAGCGTTCATACGCCAATCTTTTTCTCTGCTTGCGCTGCTGTTGGCGACATTCAGTACGTTGAAGTCATCACTCTGATGTTGCACTTCATACACGTGCTCTTTTTTGCTGCAACAAGACATGAAGTGGTTTCAGCTACCACACGGGTAACATTCTTTTCGTACGCCAGGCAGCGTCTGAAGGCATGCTTTCGATTGAATTGGATGCAATTTAGGTCGTTCCTGGACCCTCTGGGGGAGCCCTTACTGGCTGTGACAGCGCTCATATTGAGTTCTTTTTTTGCTTTCTGCCAAAATTCATTTTGACGAGCTGATGTTTCCGGCGCCTTCCAAAGGACGATAAATTTTCCAACGCCAAGTTTTTGTCTCTCAGCATTTTTTCTCGAAGTCTTGAGGAGTTCGTTCCAAAAACACTTTGGGTCTCACCCCAAGTCGTCTGCCATGGTCCCGAAGTTGCAGTGCTGTGCTTGAGTTTCAGCTAACCTAGAAACTGCTCAAAGGGCTCCACCTCACCTTGACTGCGGGAATGGAAAATGTGTACTTCTTTTGTTGCTTCAAGCAGTACCCTTCAAATTTGGCAATAACGGCGCTGAAGTCTTCCTTGTTTTCTGTGCCGCTGAATACAAAACTGTTGAAAGCGCCAAGGCCTCCTCTTCTGCCACACTGAGGAGCAGAGTCGTTTTCGCCGCTTCCAACCACGGATTGACTTTGCATGTCGTCGCTTGCAGAAAAAACTCGAATCGTTTACGAAACCTCTTTCAGTTCCTTCCTCTATCAGCTGTAAAACGTAACGGTTAGGGCGACCTCAGGTGCTCGATGTCGTTGCTTCTTGCGTTCACTTATATCGGGAACCATTTGTTCACGCTGGTTGACCTCAGCCCACTTATGACACCATGTTTCATTCGCGTGTAAACTGAACAGACTGGACAGCTGAGTTGTCGAAACACAAATTAATGCCATCGTTTATTCTGCATTGGTAGCTATAGTCGACGGTCGAAAGGGTTAGCAAAGGTGAGGGCCAGGTGAGTGTATGCGCGAGGCAATTGTGCATGTAGATAGCACATGTGCTTTGATCAGATATGATATAGCCTCCTGTGTGTCGAACGCTTCAATTGAGCTATTGAGGTCGTAGTGACATGTCTAATGACCCCTGCAGAGTCGCGAGTGGTGCTGAGGCCACTGTCGAATTTCTTGTCGGGGATATTCTTTGCGTGCAGAAGAAGATATACACGTGCAGAAGCCCATTGTCTTCACCTGGATCACTCAGCTGTTCGCTCCCTGGCTACGCCTTCCCTGCTGTTGCTGCTATCGTGTCGATCATTGTGTACTTTAATAAATCCCTGTAACAAGTGGTGGAACTACTGGGTAGCGCAAACCTGTAACTTCGTGACTGAAATCTCAAGCCAGCCTCTGCAATGTCGGATGAAGTACAAATTCAACCACAGGAACAACCTGCAGTCCTGGTGCCTACGTTGTTCTGCCCTGGCCCATCGTGTCAAAGCGACCGACCAATGTTCAGCGGTACAGAAGAGAGGGATGCTGAACACTGGCCTATTAAATACGAATAGGTAAGCGTGATCAACAACTGCGACACCGCCACGATGCTCGACTGTGTGTTATTTTATTTGAGTGGCATCGCCATTTTGTGGCATTGAAACCATATAGGTGGCTTCCCGAAATGTGATGCTTTCAAAACGTAGGTGACGGAGATATTCGAGCGCTGCGCTGTTCGCAAGCTTCGAGCCAAGCAACGGTTGCGTGGCCGTGTGCGGTGAAACGGTGAATAATTTACTAGCTACATTGAAGACGTTGTCGAGCTGTGTAACCACGTTGATGTCGCAATGTCCGGTGCCGATGAAATCAGGCATATCTTGAAAGGGATCTAAGACGATGCCTTTCATGTGTGGCTTGCAAATAACCCGTTCACAGTGTCTGAACTTTTCTGTCTTTGTCCAAGTTTTGATGAGCTGCGCAAACAATGTGCAGCCATCCGCCACCTTTATACACAGGCGACTTCAATTTCGCGAATGGTTATTGCTTCTAACAACTCAGCTCTTCTGCTACTGATTGAGGATTTCATCCGAGAAGAGGTCACTCGCCAGCTTTTGCTGATGTTGCTTAGTCACAACCAGTTGAATTCCCTGTTAGCGCCTTCTCTCCAAAATATCATCAGGAACCACTTCGCCAAAGAAGTCCCGCCTTCTTTCAATTAGGCTCTGACTCCTGCTTCCCTGACGTACGCCGCAGTCGCTTCCAGGCCTCTGCCAGGTTACAGCCCACGAGGTCCACCTATTCGCCCGCCAGTATCGCGACCCGGCCGACCAGTCGTACAGTACGCATGAGCCGATGACTCTGGGCGCACAGAAGACGATCATTCTATTTGTTTTTATTGTAGCCTAGTTGGCCCATTGCTGTCGCTTCGTGTGCCGACCATCTCCAACAATGTGCATCTACCTTGGGTCGCGTATGCGCCACGTCGACCCTGCCACAGTTATTCAGACGACTACGGATCTGCTCCTAACTCCGCAAAACCACCCTGCCTGTCACCGCTCGCCTTCTCCTCGCCGCCGCGCCTTTTCTCGCAAGCTCCATTGGCAGAACCTTGCACGCCAGGAAAACTAAGTAGCGCAGTTCAGGAGGCAAGAACTACGGTTCCGGTGAAGTGCATCAGACTTCAAACTTTTCCCAAAAACGTTATTGAAGTCGTCATAGAAGGAACATGAACGCTTATCCTTGTCGACATCAGCGCGCCGCCCTTTCAGCGATTGATGCCCGAATATGCCACCATATCGGAAAAGTCACGACGCTTGTTTCTAGGCTATCCCTTTGTACAGCCAATGCGCAACACGTCGAGTGATCCGGTGCCTGCACAGCCCATGTCGTCATTCAGAATGTTGTATATCATTGAATTCACTGTGTTGTCATCTTGTTCTCATGACGTCATATTAGAGTGAGATTTCCTTTCAACACATCGTGCGATCATCAATTGCGCCCGCGCTGTACCCCAGTTGTTTCCGTTTTCGACAGACGTCATCGATGACAAGGACACATGTCGCGAAATCACAGTTTCTGATTACACCACTTTGCCTGCCCAGTCTACTGTTCTTGTCTGCATCTCTTGTGACTCTGTAAACGGTGGTTCAGTGCAGCATCTGAACTTCTAATTCGCCGCAAATCACTGCCATTTAGATTTGCTGTCCTCGAGGTAAATTCAGGCGTCTTTGTTATGGACATCTCTAATCCATCGCCCAAGCCACTTAATTTGCACCGCCGCGAAATCCTCGGCCATGCCGAGCCGCTGGCGTCATCTTCGATATTCGGCACCATGATCGACCTCACTGATATGGCCACCTTCGAGACGTTAATTAATCGTCCACTACCACAATATTTCACACCTATTATAGCGAGGTATTTTATGACGACGCAATTAAACCAACTTCATCGCTCACTCAACACTTTCCTTTTTTTTACCGCCAAGCAGGGACACTTGGCCGCACAACGGCTGTGTCGCATACTATCGGCACCGGAAGTTATGCGCCCCTTGAAAAGCGTTCCTACCGAGTATCGGAAAGTGAAAAGCGCGTTATTGATGAATGGGTAATTTATGTGCTTCAACGTGGTGTCGTTAAAGCTTCTAAAACACCCTGGGCACAACCTGTCGTCCTTGTTTGAAAAAAAAAGATGACACGACACGCTTTTGCGTCGAATATTGCAGGCTTAACAAGATTACCCAAAAGGATGTGTGCCCGTTGCCACGATATGACTACGCACTCGACTCATTGCGAGAAGTGGAGTTTTTTTCTTCCTTGGATTTCCGGCAATTGCCCATGGCTGAGATTGACTGCTCCAAAACCGCGTTTGTAACACAAGATGGACTGTACGAATTCGCTGTAATGCCCTTCGGTTTCTGTAACGCGCCCACTCCCTTTAAACGCGTGATGGACGACATCTTATGCGGCCCGAAGTGGCGCACTTGTATTTGATATTTCGATAACATTGTCGTCTTTTCGGCAGATTTTCTTACATATCTATACCAATTACTTCATGTTTTGTCCTGCCTCCGGAAAGCCGGCCTCCGGCTTAACTTGAGAAAGTGCCTATTCGCCGCTCGCACTTACTATACAAGGCCATGTCCTCTCCAAAGAAGACATTATCCCTGATCCTGCCAAACTTCGCGCCATATACGAGTTCCCAAAGCCTATACTAAACTGAAAGCACTACGCACCTTCCTCGGTCTGTGCTATTTTCGACGCTTCGCTCGAGATTTTGCTACTGCTATCGCACCTCTCTTATGCACTCCTCCACGGCGACAACGAGCTATCTACTTGGTCAGAAGCTTATGACGATGCGTTTACGACACATTGCTGCCTGCTTACGTATCCACCAGTCTTGCGTCACTGCAATTCGATGCACGCACAGAAATTCACACTGATGCCACTGGCGTCGGCCTTGGTGCTGTGTTCGCACACGCAATGATGGCAACCCCAAATACGTCGTCGCGTATGCCAGTCATGCACTGACAAAACCTGAGATCAATTACGCCGTAAACAAGGAAGGGGGCCTGGCCATCATATGGGCTGTTCAGAAATTTCGCCCCTATTTTTACGGTCGGCCTTTCGTCGTCGTACCAGATCACCACACTGTGTGATCGTTGTCAAACCTCAAGTACCCTTCAGGTTGCCTCACCCGATGGGCCCTCCAGCTCCAGGAGTACGAAATTCACGTCGTATATTGTTATCACCACCGACACTCTGATGCTGACGCCCTGTCACGCTTCCCACTCATTCAGGCGCCGACGCATCTAGTAACCATCACCGTATTTCCCCACTTCACATCTTGGACGCGGCCTGAAAGCAACGGAATGACTCATGGATCGTCCCGATCCTGAACGTTTGGTCATGCTCCCTTGCCGCCCCTGCTTCGCGAGTGCTAAGCTGTAAGACGCAGCATTAAGCTATGCGCGACAGCTTTTTATACCGCCGTAACTACCACAACAATGGTCAAAAAGGTTTATTGGTCGTGCCCCGCCATCTTCGTCGGGATTTGTGTCCCGCTTTCCAAAATGACCAGCTGTGTGGTCATGGCGGTATGTTCAAGACGTACACACACCTTCGTCTGCGCTAGTATTGGTGCGGAATGAACAGCTTCTTGTGAAAATACGCCCTCTTTTGCCTCACTGGCCAACGACGCAAACCAGTCTCACACCACTCTGCAGCGCCTCTCCAGCCATTTGATCGTGTCGGCAATGATTTTTAAGTGGCTCTCCCATGTACTGGAAGCCGCTTCATTACCTGCCCCAACAGCAGAAGACGTTGCCTCGTTTTATAATTGCGATAGCAATTATATGGACACTGGGCTGAATTCTGCCGCTGGCGTCGGCGTCGACGATGGCGTTGACGTCGCAGTAACTCACCTTATATGTACACCTATCTATATATATATAAATGCAAGAACGAAAAATAACCCAGTAAATGACTCCGGTGCGTAGAATTGAAATTGCGTCCTCTGAATCATCAGTGCGAGTCGTTCACCACTGAGCCACCGAAGAGCACGTTCGTCACCTTTCAAATGGCAAGCTAATTATACCTATCATTGACCACTCCTGACTGGCATCTCGGCTGAAATTATGATGTTTTCAGCATCACCAGCAAGATGGCGCAATAAGCACACGTCGCCACACTGCGCGACGGCACGCGCCCTAATCTCCCACACGTACTTTTCTTTGCTTAGAGAAGTGGAGTGCTCTTATCTCGCGGTGGGGAGGATCGCACGCCTTGGCTGGCCTCGGGCTTTACCTGGAACTATTCTGTCGTAGTTAGCCGGTGCCCAGAGGTCCCTGCCGTCTGCTGTCTCTGTTTGCGAAAAGTGCGCGCTTTTAAGGCACAGTGATATAATAAATAGACGCCTATTCACGTGCATATATACCTGTGAGTACGTTTCCTGCGTCATTTTTGCGTGAGAAAGAAATGGCACATTTCAATCTGCTTTCCTTTCAGCGCGTGACCTTCCAATTTGTTGCTAACACGTTCGTTGCCTTGCCTTTGCGGCCAAGCTGTAAATTTTTTACGCAGCTTTGTCCTCTGCCACTGTGCCCCTCATGAACTTCTCAGTGATTGCAGCCGTGTATTTTTATCAGACCTGTTTCTATCACTCCTATCTCAATGCATTATAATTCACAGCACCACTACTGCATATCACCCAACCACAGATGGATTAACGGAACAATTTAACCGAACACTTGGTGACATGTTGTAGACCTACGTTGCGTCAGACCACGGCAATTAGGATCTTGTTCTTCCATTTGTCACATTTGCGTACAACACCACCTTCCAAACCACCATCCTATTATCACCACTATTTCTCTATACGGTCGTGAACCCTCTAGCACCATTGATGCGTTTTTACCATACCCACCGAATGCTGAAGACTGCCAGCCTGTGTCTGCAGTGAATCAGCAGGTCGAGAAAAGCCGGCAACTGGCCCGTTATTTCTCCTTACAATGTCGCCAAAAACAGCGTAACGTCTCCCACATTCCTCCCGACCTTTTCACCATCGACTCTCTCGTGTGGCTATAGGTCTCGCAAGTTGCTGCTCACGGCCTTTCTTGTAACCTTCTTTTGCAGTACCACGGACCCTATCACGTGGTTGCGGAGACTTCTCGTGTTAATTATGTGGTTGAAATCTTTACGTCATCTTCCGATCTTCGTCGTCGGGTGCGATAAACAGTCTACTATAACCCTATCAAGCCGCAGTATGCTCCTCTGACTTCTCTTTTGGTTGCCAGGATAGCTACCTCATGATACCGGGGGTGATTATGAGGAAGAAGATAGACACGTGTAGAAGCTCAATGCCTGCTGTTGCTGCTATCGTTTCGGTCACTGCGTACCCTATAAACCCCTGTAACAGTTGTTTTTACCCGGTTTGACCTCTTTCTTTTTCATCATGCAGGCCGTTACAATGAGTCCGGATTTCTTGTAGGAGTTCCACAAGGCTGTCTGAAACTTGAAAATGTTTGTACTCATGCGGACTCATGGACGCATGGATTCAAGCGACCTGCTACTCTCGCGGCTTTGAGGATTACTTTGAACACATTTTATGTCGTTGCCCATCTTATAAGAGTGAACAACGTGTTTTTGGATTGAAACTCAGTCAACCTAATTCAAGACCACTGTCCGAAAAGAAAGTCAGGAGGTCTTTTCGCATGGTTTCTGACGTGTACAAGGCCGAGAAAGCCACTGAGCTACTTGAAGGCGACTTGACTTCCCGAGCATCCGTGAAATACCAGTGCGAGTTTGCTGCTGTGTGTGCTCTCGCTAACTGCATGTTCATTTCATTTTCTTTGTTTTTGAATTCTTTTTTATATTCTTCTTCTTTGCCCCACCCGACATATAGCGTAGCCAGCCAGGCTTATTTTGGTGAACATGTCTGCCTTTCTTTTTCGTTCTATATTTCAGGCCCTTCCCTGTGAACAGTCGTTACTGAACCTGCGTGCTGTGTAAAGAACGTAAACGAAATGATCACGCAATATTACGTCATGAGGCAACATGGTCAGAATCGCCACTTTGTCTGCGCTTGTTTCAATCTTCCAGTTTGCTGGTAGCTTCTTGAGCACTGCGACGTAATCACTAACCGCTTCGTCGTGGCCTTAGTGACATCATAGGAAAGGTTTTTTGCAGAATACCTCACACGGCAGGGAATCGGAGTTAGCCAGGAGCATCTCGACTATGTCCTCGTAGCTGACTCAGTTGAGGTGCTTGTGTTGAACGAGGGCTCAGGTAATGTCCTAAGTTTGTTCCCCGCACATTGTTAGTACACGAGCACGTTTTTTTCGATGCGTCCTTGATATTGTTAGGCTCGAATAAGAACATTATGCTCCAATATTAAGATTTTCTGGAGTGAGGGCTCCTGCTGAAATCAGGCCACCCACGAAAGTCAGGCGCTGCCATGTCGTTTTCTTGATGTTAGTGGAGTGCTGATGAGTATTCATCATAACCAATCGTTACCCCTGAACAGCTGCTAGTGGCTGCCGACAATTTATTCAACTCAAGAAAACATGAACAAGTTGGCAGGCGTAGCTCAGGTGGTGGAGCTACTACTAGCAAGCGTTAAGGGAGGCTCGCGCTCGCCCCACAGCGCGAGCCCACAGCGCGAGCCTCCCATTGCACGAGCCTCCTATTGCCCGAGCCTCCCTCACAGTTTGTTCACGCTTGCCCTTCATTTTTTCTGTATTGTGAGACGACTGGTCAGTAAATGAGGGTGATAGATACGCCGAAGTAGAGAAAAAACCTCTGCAGCGAAATGAGAGAGGAATGCTGTTATAATGAACCAAAAAGCGTGTTGCGGACACAATACGTACGAGGTGATTCGAGGTCTGCGGACAGGTTTAATGGTTACAGAGGAACATTTAGGAAGACAGTGTAGTTCATTAGGTCAGAGGCGCAATCAGCAATCGATGTGAATTGAATCACTGTGAGGCGCCTGGCATTGGGTGCTCACAAGAGGACAACATATGAAGCTGGAAAGGGCGGTATGTGGCGGATAAGTTATGAAGCGAGGACAACTTAGTACGATATGAGGTTCGGAAGCGGCTAAGAAGCATGAAAATATTACATGTTTAAAGAAAGTGTTCACTTATTTACATAAAAGCACAGACCCGAAGTCGAGAATAATAAGCTAGGGGGCCGGACAATGATTGCACGGCTGGTAGTGTACGCGATATGGCAATAAAGACCATGAAGCAAAAAGTCGGCAAGAATTTACCGGAACGCGGCGATGGAGAAACGACTGGGGCTGATTTCCTACCGCAGGTTTAAAAAAATAAGGAAGGGGCATTTTCTTATATTACAAAAGGAAGTGCTTTTCTTGTAGCGAGGTTGGGTCAGATCGCCATAAAACACAAAGTTATAAAGTGAGATGAAGTGAACATGAATGATAATTATCATGCCGTAGGGAAGCTAATAAACAGCAGAGAAAGTTCTGAATCATTGTAGAGATACCAACCCCGGTGTACGTTTGGACACAAGCCTTTGGTTTTAGGCCCAACAGTGGAAAGGCGAACCTGCCACAGTAAGAGTGTGGGCGACACCACAGAAACACGCACATAAAAACAAGGTCGTACACACAAACACCAGCATTTGTGTTGGTGTACCACCTTCTTCTTGTCTACGTGTTCTTGTGCTTTCGCTGACACCCTGTCTCTGAAAGTCATGACGCACTAGCTGGGCCAACATCTAGCGCTAATACACGGTTAGACTCTTGGCGGTGAAAACTAGAGAGATGGTACAAAAATGCGTGGTTGAAAAAATAAAGAGAACCTCAGTAGAAAAACTTTCAAATAGTGCATTTTAATAAGGTAAGAGTTATTTTTTTTAACTAGATAATCAAGCAATTACGCCAATTTAAGACAAAGTTTTTGTTTTAGTTTTTCGAGACTGGTGGCACACTTCCTAAAACCCGATGATGAAGGAGACACTCAAAGCACTCATTCCTTTTGTAATAGAGGGATAAGACTGCTGTGGTAGAGTAATGGCAGCGGTCTCACAATATAATGTCCTGAAATCAATGTATAAAATTTCGGTCGCCTAAATAAGACGTTACTATTTTCAGAGGCGGTGGAATGAGTCTCCTGCGTATTGGGTTAATATATTCTTCAGCAACAATGCGGTGTTGTGGACAGCTTCAAAAGTTGTAATGTGAGAAGAGAAGCAGATTGGGCGAGTTGGTGGGTTTCCATGATGAAACTAGAAAACAGAGCTGAGACGCAGGACGAATGAAGAAAATGAACCTGCACTGCGTTTATAAAAAAAAACATGTACGTTCCTTAGAGGTGACTGCGCATGCTCATTGTTAAAAGTGATGTCAAGGATTACATACCTACCAAACCCTCACTCAGCTTCATGTGAGCTCTATGATCACCCCTGTTTAACAAGCCATATAGCTTTAGTGATTGTGCCAGAGAATGTTGGCCAACCAAATCACTCGCTTTTCAAATTACAGACAAAGCTTCAACTACTTTTGTTGTGTAGACCTCGCTACGGACAAATTAGATTTTTGTGTGTACAAAGAACGACATACACTCACACTGAAAGCAATGCTTGAACAAATTTGTTGATTTCTTTTTTAATGGATCCTTGTGCTCCAAAAGCTCACGTCAGCACACCATGGTTTCTCAATAAACCAGTTGCAAGTTCAGCGTCGTATGTGCCACTTTCTTCATTCGACGTGTGCATAAGCGCTGCTTTATATTTTTATTATGAAAGTGTACAAAACGAACCCCCCAACTCACTCGCGTATTCATGCCTGCGATGCCACTACCGGATCCATAGCAATGGCATTGATCTGACGGTTGTCGAGTGTAAAAAGAAATATGGCATTCGGCTATTTTTCCACCATTTGTATCAGAAAGAGGTCCCAGTAATGAATAAACTGTATGTTATTAACTGCGAGAGAAAAAACGAGCAGAGCAAAGAAAAATTACTTTCAACCCTGCTGAAGCCACTGTTTTCCTCATAGGTTCATCTTGAAACAATTTTTCGTCAACGCATTTGACTTTGTTTAGAATATCAATTGCGGCATTTACCTTCATTCATGCACGCTCTGCCTATCTTTCTGTTCACAGCCAGAATACTTCGACATACCCGAATCAGAGCAGCCCCCAGGATCCAGCATGATTGCGCGACTTCAGCTTAAAGATCCAAATTCAGAGTGAGTGTTTACATTATGTATAAATTATGATTTTCAATGCCGACAAAGAAAAGCTCTCTTTCGCAATACCATGTTCGCACAAACGCGTTTAGAGTAGATTTTATATTGCCTAAAATGCACGCTTTTTTGCAATTGAAGAGAGATAACAAGATTTTACATTTGAAACTTAAAATAAATGCTTGCAGACGACATGCTGGCAAAGCACTGAGATGCACAGAGATGTGAAAACAACTCAAATTGCACATATCAACTTTAAGAGCACGCGGCAATTGGAAAGATGAAAAACTAATCTGCTCAAACACACGCACTCATACGAGTGTACGCTTCGATCATCATGACAGTTCTGTCAGATATACATCAAGGACTTGCTGAGGACTGAGCTGCGACTAATTACCAAAGCCTGCTTCAGGCACTACTGAGAAATGTTACTTTCCACTTTCTTTTGTCGGCATAAAACGAGGCATTCAAGAATTGCGGGCGTATAATCCGAATAGTAAAAACACCACTGAACATCAGACAGGAATTCAGCGGTTTCAATTTTTCATATCCTTTTTATACTTATAATCGCGACGGCCTATCTGTTCACGTAGTTGTTACCAAAGCTTAAAGACCACCTCGCCAGCGCGGAACGCGCATCACTGTCACAGCGAAAGCAGCAAGAGCGGTTTTTCAGAGCTTTTCCTAAACAATTGTTGGGTAGCTGCTAGAAGCACACTTGCATGGTACTAACTACGCCATAAATCATTGTAGAATTTGCGTGGTACCAGGCAATATTTAAGATAATATTCGTCATTTTTCGGAGAAGCGTAGTATCCACTTCATACCTCCAAGAAATTTTGTGCTATTCGTTTATGCTCTGGCTGACGAAAACGATGATCTGCCTGAAAAAATTCTAGTGAGTTAGAGCACTCGATGACACGCGAATTACGCAATTTGAATTCTGTGACACCTGTCTCTTGGTGTGCTGGTAAAAATGCTTCATTACACATAATAACGTGATTACTTTCCCGATCTTACGTCTGCCTACGACCAGCCTGCAATGGAATTTTAAGCAGTGGCATAGCTTAGTGGTGTTGCGACTCCAGGTCCCATGGGTCTCCTTAAGGTACCGGGTTCGCGTCCTAGGACTCATCGTCCAACAAGTAAGATAAGGCGCTCGTAAGAACAACCTATTTACATGGTTAGTAACTAGTATTTGAATAGAGGTGATCAAGTGATCACGGAGTACTAAAAAAGTCGAACTGAACAGGAGAGCTGAAAATATACAAAAGTTTTCCGCTTATATAGCGCCGCCTTGCCAACCTTGGGCGCATTGTCCACGACTTCAGCCAATACGATGCTCGAGGGTCTAGGGGCTCCACCCATGAAGGCGGAGAAAGACACTTCACAATGCACGTGGACAGGGCACAATCTACACAATGCCTAAATATGTCAGAAACGCACTACACAAAGGTTTTGCACACGTCACCAAGAATTTGTGCACGTCCGTTGGTCTTAAATGACCTTGGTTTCCAAGAACTGTTCTGGCAGTTTGAGAGAGATTCAAAAGACCGGCTCCCGGTACACGTGCCAAGCTTACCTGACTGAATGGGACAATGTAGTGGCCCGACAGCTTATCGCCCAACATGTCACTCCATTTAGCTAATCCTGTGGAGAGAGAGGAAAAGAATAGTGGTCGACTAATGAGCCTCGAAATCGAGGTGCTGAGGCGTGCTCCCGCAAGGGCAGGAGAAGATAGGGCCGTTTCTCTTCCCTTCAACCACACTGTAGCGAGAGAGAAAGACGGGATGGCGGCCAACGTGGTCGTGTCGTTCTCTCGCCACGTTATTCCACGCCTGAAGCGGAGCCGCGTGGCTTTCCACGTCCGACACACCAAGTGCGCTAGCTTGTTTTAATCCTCGCGCAGCTCGAGCTAGCATCAGCTGCGCAACAGGCGCGGCGCAGTGATTGAGAAATTATGATGGTGATGACGGCTCCCCCCTTAGCGCTTTGCGCGATTTGAAGGCATATGAAAAAAAAAAGAGAGCGACAAGTGCTATATACATGAACGACAATCCATAAAGTGTTCATTTGGCAAGTCTAGGTTGTCAACGTTTATGGGCCATCGGTAAGCAGTGTGTCTCCGGTGGGCGACTCTGGGAGAAGCGCAAGGGACGAAGAATGAAGTGCCGGGTTGCTGTGGTCGCCGACAAGCGGGTCTCACGATGACCTGGTCGGACAGGCCGAGTGTGGACCGTGTGTCGCGAGGTCATGCTGCTAACGTCAGCAGAGAGGCGGCAGTGCGGGTTTTGACGTTGGGGTCGACGCAACACCGACCTCAAAGTCGAGCGGCGTCTGACGTGCCGGTATAGATAGACGTGCCGACGCACGCAGGAACGTGTCCTAACAATGCCGCCAAGTGTACGGTGGGTAGTCGGGTACACGACTAGTGGTGGGACATTGCGTCGGATAGGCCTTGTAGGCGCTTGCGCCGTCTTCAGGGCTGTGACTGCAACTCGTGGCTGCGTAGCAGGGCGGCTCAAATGTTGCCGCAATGTGTGACGCCAAGCACGTTGTCGTCGCCGACGTAGGGTAATGGGTGGTAGACACGTATGAGGTATGAGCGTCGTCGCGGTTGTGACACACGAGCTGGCGTTGTGGACACACGTCTGGTTGTTGCCGTCCGGAGGTAAAGGCTCCGGGGAATGGTGGTGGTGGGACCCAGTCAGCGTGGGCACGCCCGGAGTATTGGACGGGATACCTGTGCTCGTGTGATGACCTCCGGTAGTCCGCGCACGAGGGTTGGCGTGCAGGTCGGCATAATTGATGGCTGCTTCTAGCCAACATCCCCTCGATTGCTCCACCACAGGCGTGGTATGCCTGGTGAGCCCTGTCTGAAGCGGACCGGGCACGTCGTCCTCAAGCGCGTCAGTCATAGTCGCAGCGTCTTGGAAGCTTGGCCAGGTTGATGGCTGGTGGCTTTAACTTCAGCTGCGGGAAACTGCGAGGACGATGATGGTCGTTGCTGGCAGGACGTGCAGAGCATTGAGGCTGGTCGACAGTCGCCTTCGGACATCGGGGAGGGTGAAGGTTCCGCAACCAGGAGGTGAATAGCGGGCGTGACAATGCCCATAGTCGTTGTAGCCACCAGGGTGTTCGGTGATGCTGTCGTCATAGAACCTGACGTGTCAGTTGTGTTGTGAGCCATGGAGGTCGGCCGAGACGAGCCGGTGGTAAGCATGCCTGCAGCGTCGTCGGCCGAGGACGATGAAAACACAAACCTCGTGGCTGACTGGTTGCATTCAGCCCAAATGTCGAGAACCTTCGGACTCATTTATCGGACGTTGTTGAAGGCGAAAGCTTCGAGGTTGGGAAGTCGAAAACGGGTGAAAGGTCACTTGTGCCAGACTCCGATGCGGGCGGCAAGGTAGTCGTCATGGAGTCTGGTGGGGCCACGGTTGGTAGCACACATTGCGACGCAGTGACAGCCCCAAAGTCGCGGTTCCCTGGAAGCGGTCGATACGTGAGGCCGTTGCGGGCGAGCACCGCAGTGCAGAAGGCATCGTAAGGCTGCGGGCTGGTGCTTCAAGTGGCAGCGAGATGGCGCAACTCTACCGGAAGTGCGTCGAGAGGAATGGGGTGCATCAGCAGCTGGTCCGTAATGCCATTCACCGCAAGAACGGCGTCGAGCGGCATAAACTATACCTTGGGGTAAGTCGATTGGAACGGTGGCACTGGCGGGCAGAGTCGCGGAAACATGGCAGCCGATGGCGCGTCGAATGGCGCGTTCTCCGGGTCACCAATGTAGCGAGGGAGGAAGACGGGACGGCGGCCAACGTGGTCGTGTCGTCCTCTTGCCACTTTAGTCCACGCCTGAAGCGGAGCCGCGTGGCTTTCCACGTCCGACACACCAAGTGCGCTAGCTTGTTCTAATCCTCGCGCAGCTCGAGCTAGCATCAGCTGCGCGAAAGGCGCGGCGCGGTGATTGAGAAATTATGATGGTGATCATGGCACTACAACACATTCAATGCATCTTCGTTTGCTCAAGGTTACGGCTTAAGTGAGAATTTTCGGGACTTCGCTTTTCTTCAAGCAAGCTTTTGCTTCTCCTCGCAAGCTGCAGCTGCACTTCGGCTTTAGCTTTCAGCACAAAGTGCAAACACCACGCTAGTTCTGGTTTCTCCAGACCCACGGTGACCTCAAAAGTCGCCCTGTTACCTCCTTGCTTCCCTGGAAAGCCTTGACTGGAGTCGAGTTCAAAATGACGTTGCTTTGCTCGTGCGTTTTCTTTGCGCGAACTGGTCTGGGAACCCTTGTGCACGTTTCCTGACAGGAAACAAACCCGTCTTGACGACACAGCCTTGCTCAGAATGTGTCGAAATATTTTCGTGCAGTTCACAAGAACCGAAAGGCTTCAATACTGATGACAGCCATAACAGTGGTACAATACTGCGCTGGCGCACAGGAAACCCAGCTGCGAGTCTTATTTTGTCCTAAGTGTTTTTCCTTCACTTGTTTTTTTATTTCTAGCTATAGTGATTACGGACACCAGCGGTGGAAAACTACAACACACGGGACCTGTGTTGTGAATTTTGTGACACCTTTCGCTGTAAAAACAAGAATTGCACAAGATAAACCATAGAAATGTTCTTCAACAATAATGGTGCGTCTCGGGGAACGCAGCTGCATTGCTACTTTGTGTTTAACGGCCGATGTTTCCTATTTACGGAAGCGCAGGACTTTCTCTTTGTGCTGGTAGACGAAAAGATTGGCAGATCACATATACTACGGGAATTATTAATATGTGAAGCGCGAATGACCAACTTTGATATGTCACTTTAAAACCAGCACAGCGTTACAAGGCGCACGTAAATAAGGCTGTATATGACTTCCATGACATGATTATTGTGTTTAGATGTGTCATTAACCTTTGTCATCTATTTACGTCACGTAATATCAAATTAGTACCACGTGGCGTCATATGTGGAGGTAGCAAAACGGCTGCGAGAACGCGATCAGCATAGCATGCAGTCATGTTTAAGATCTCACGCATGTTATAAGTATCACGTTCAGACGTGGCATGTAGCTTTATCACCTATGCGTGTCTTGTAATGCCCAATATGGTATATGAGGAGCTAGGGAAAGGGTCGAGAGTGCATCATCGGAGTGGTATGTTGTCATGTTCTTATATGACACTCATGTCGTGATTATCATGTTTGCCCCAGTTATGCACCTTCATCATTCATTCACGTCTCATGATGCCAAGTTTAGTATGTGGGAGCTAGCGAAACGACCACGAGTGCACCATAAGCATGACGTGTAGTCATTTCTAATCACACCATAAAAATCATGAAATGCAAATCATGGTTTTCACGTTACAATTTGTCGCATATGTTTGTCAGGCAGCCATGTTATTCCGGATCAGTTTCGCAAAATGTCATCTGAACGACACCACTGCATAAGCAGCAAGAGCAAGAAATGTAAATAATGGTATGCGTGACATACATATGATGGGTTTTATGTATTGACTAATCAATCATGCGCGTCTCACAGTCATGTTGAGCCATACGAATTTCTATATCGATTCCAATATCAAGACAGCCAGAAGTCGCGGGTGGATAGATAGATAGATAGATAGATAGATAGATAGATAGATAGATAGATAGATAGATAGATAGATAGATAGATAGATAGATAGATAGATACGTTTAAAGCCACTGAAGTTTGGTGAGAAATGCTTCACACCTAAATTTGCAAGGTCTCCCGTGTAACTGCCTCAAAAGCGGATGGCGTCTTTTTCCTAAAACAATGTGTTCGGCACCTTTTCATTCACAAAATTATGAAAGGCTGTTCAGTGTAAAATTTGTTTAACAATTTCTAGAGCGAAAACATGCGCAACAATGCGCCAAGTGCTAAATGCGTTAGTGCACCCAATTTGTGGTTTGAAAAGTGCGCGAGTGCATCGGCGCTAGAAAGAAGACGACGACGACTGCATGGGTGGAAGCGAGCTCGTTTCGTGTATTCAGCGGGGAAACTAAGATGGAGGTGGAGTGCGTGAGGTGACGTTGGCATACGGTGTCAATGAGAGGCTCCCACGCTGTTTAGGAAAACAGCCGAAACAAAGAACATGAGAGACGTGGTGAGGCAAGCAGGCTACCAGGGGACGGGAATGACAACCGTGCTCCGGTGGCAAGGCTGCCACGGGCTCCCACCTAGACGTGTCCCCGAACGTGAACCACCATCCGGCGTCGGCTAAGCTGCTCGTCCTCAAGCGCTCACCAGGCATTTTGTCTGGCGTTGGCCGGACACTTCCTGTCCGTCTACGGTTCCACGTCTAAGCATTGGAGGAGGCACGTCGACAGGGCGCTGAACTCAGGCCCACCTCACTACCAGTCCCCCGAGTTACACCGTGACCCCGACGGCGTTCCCCCAGTTCAAGCCTGGCTGTGTTAATGTGTGCCTCAACAGAACAGCGACCGTCGTTGCTTGTCATTTTTTCCAAAAGCTTTTATTTATTTGTCAGCTTGTGGAGCCTTGTTAATTTTAGCTCTTTAGTATTTTCAGGTTTTATTTGCTATCAATTTTACTTTTCTCCTTTTTTAAATCTGCCGAGTGTCGGGTTTTTATTTTTTTTCACACAAAGAGCTCTTCTTCCCTGATGACAGTTCCGCCACCGGTTTAGTTTCACAAGAACCTAACCGAGAGCATCTTGCTAAACAGCCTCGTAACAAACTGGCATCAACTACGGGGAGGTACAGGACAAAGCCATTTGCTTTATATACATGAGTAACACGTCATCACTATGAGTACGCTGAATTTGTAAGGAGTTCTTTGGTTTAGAGGACACGAAATGAAAAGAATGGGTGGAAAAGAAAGAACCTCATGAGTCTTCGAACTTCGAAGTGCACCGGCCATGAAGGGAAAAGTAAAGCACTAGTAAATCCGTTAGATCGAAGAACTAAAGCGAAGCGCACTTCTGCTCAAGCTAATGCTGGGACAATGCTACGTTCCTTTCCTCACGTTTTGTTATCACCCCGTCGCACTACGTTCAGCGCAAACCACACATATGATGTTAGAGACGCTTCGAAGTTACAGCAGACCGTTTTGTTAAGATTATGCCCTCTTCGCGAACGTCACAGATTGTTTGGCAACCTACGTCGCCACTAGGTATAACGCTAAAATATTTGATGGCAAGTGTATAAACACCGACATGCTTCGCCACTTGTTCGTTGATCAACGGCCGACGCTGCATTTGCCGCTATCAGCGCAGGTGTGCTACTGTAACCCGATGTTCCGTTTACGGAGGTCAGGTTCACCCAAATAAACAATTTAATCTGACCATCCAGTCTCCTGCCTTCAAGCACGTCACGACCATTTCACATCTGGTGGAGGTGCTTCCCAGCCCATGTAACTAACGCCTCCCTCCAGCCGTGAGCCGAGTCCATACCGTCATCGGTCATCGACGCTAACGCTGAGCAGCAAGCCAGCCAGCGGCAGCAAGGGATCCCGCCAGACTTTGGGCCCCTACCGGACTCAACGGGGAAAACTAAAAAGCTGAACTCGGCCACTGAGACGATTACAATCCCTGTGCAGTCTGTATCGATACTGCTCCGGCAACTCAAGGAGCCACCAACTTTCCTTGGTTTGCCGCTGGAAAACCCAAAAAGCTGGCTTGAAAGGTTTGACCGAGTCACTCTGTTCAATGACTGTACCGACAGTGACAAGTTGAGGCACGCCTATTTCACCTCGGATATTTTGTGTCGCATTTCTTGACACTTTCACAACCGTCGTCCGAAAGCGAAGAGCTGAATCCTTACTGGAGACCTGTGCACAGCTCCCCAACGAGAACATTGGAATGCACGCAGAGGAAATGACGCTCCTGTTTCGTCAGGCCGATGCCATTATGTACGAGGAGAAGAAGCTTCATTTCCTGATGCGGGGACTTAAGCAGGGACGTTTCTTCGGCCATGTAACAACCCTCCAAAGACGGTCTCGGAATTCGTTTTGGAGGCCACGATGATTGAAAAGGCCCTGGAAATGCGTACGAGGGAGTAAAATGGCCACTTTCCGGCGATGACCAACGGGGAGGTTCAGTCGTTTCAAACTGGAGACCTGTACTAGGCTATCCAAGCCATCGTATGGAAAAAGCTCCGTGAATAGCTCTTTGCCTTTCAGTACTCAGTGGACTCCATCGCAGACGTCATATGCCAGAAGATCCAGCAATTTCTGGGCGTTTCTCAGTCTCCAGAGCCGCAGGTGCAAGTCATGAGCTATGCTGCTGCAGCTCGCCGTCAAGACCCTTCCCTTACGTCCACGCGAAAACGCCACCCCGTCGCACTTCCGTCATCAGACACCACGTTTGCTACCACCGCCACCAACGTCCTACCGTTTGCCAGTGGGCCAGCGCAGCGCGCCGAGGAAAACCGACGTTTGGCATGCACCAGACAACCGCCCACTCTGCTAACACTGCGGCAAAACCGGACACACTGCCATTGCCAGTACCGAGAAATGGGTCTACGGGGCTTCGACATCAATGCGCAATGCCCACAACGGGGTGAACGACCGCATGAAATTGCCGACTACCTTGTGAGAGCGCAGTTGACACCTCAAATATCTTATCGTTTCTGTTGTTCGAGGTATAGAGCATCCAAGACGGGACAGAGATGAAGACACAGAACACATACACGGCACCGTGTATGTGTTCTGTGTCTTCTTGTCTTTCCTGTTTTAGATGCGCTATACTTCGAACAACATGAATAACTAACAAGCCCGCCGTGCAACCTTATCGTTCCCTTTTGCCAGGCCGATATGCCCCACCACACCGCGGGAAGTTCACCGGCCCTGTTCGGGGCCGATCTCCGAGCCCTTAGTTGGAAAAATAAGGGCAGCAACCGATGGAGGTGCGGTTGCTGTACGATGATCCACCGAAGATCTTCTACCGCCGACGACAATGACGCCACCGAGAAATCTAAAGCACACGCCGCAACACGAAAAGGGTCTTTAAGTCGAACCTTCGCTACCTGCAGAAAACGTCACAACGCAACTTGAAAGCTGTGGACCAAATAGAAGTAGCCAGGACCCGACGCCACGACCTAACCACAACACACGACGACGAACCGGCGACCTCGACGTAATATTCGATGGCCAACTCGTCATTGCTGTCGTCAATACTGGAGCTGACTTTTCCGTCGTCAGTGGGTCTTTTACGACGAATTCCAAAAAAAAGTGATTTACTGCATGGCAAGGCCCCAAAGTTTGGACCGCTGGAGGTCATTTAGTAACGCCTACTAGAGCTTCACAGCACGAATCACCATCAATAACAAGATTTATGCAGCGAGCTAATCTTTCGAAATCGCTCGAGGGATGTAATACTTGGAATGGAATTTCTAACTCAACATGGCGCTACCATCGACCTCAGGTCTCAGTCAATCACACTAATCTCAAAAAACACGCTTCCGACTCCTACAGCCAAGGAATCACGCATTGCATGTGCTAGAAGAGCAGGTAACCGTGCTGCTTTTCTTCAGCATCGTCGTTTCCTTTGGCACCGAAAAAGTCGAAAACTTTGAAGGCGTCGTCGAGGTCGATCAGCACCTTATCCTGAACCGTCAAATTCGCGTCGTAAGAGGGATGGCTGCGTTGTGAGATGGAAAAGCAAAGGTGGGGCTGACAAACTTCAGTCGCGAATACAGGCACGTTAACCTAGTACGGCGGTCACACACATCAACAAATTCGTGAATATCAGCAATTCCTCGCCCCCTTCGATGCTGTCATTGCTGCTTCGACGAATCGAGGTGCCCGACCAGATTTTGATGTCGATTCGCGCCTTTCAAAGTGGAAGCGAGACCCGCTCAAGTCCCTGCTCTTGCATTTTAAGGACTGCTTCTTGTCATCATCGCGAAGTCGACAAACCCCAACTCAATCAGGAAACATCGCATCATAACATAAGAAAAGGCCCGACCAGTTCGAAAAAGCCCGTACCGAGTCTCAACGCGCGAAGGCGATGTCGTAAAAAAACAAGTCGACGAAATGCTACGCGCCGACATCGTTCAGCTACCTCAGACTCCTTGGGCGACATCCACGGTATTTATGAAGAAAAAGACGGGACCCTACGTTTTTGCGTTGATGACTACCACTTGAAAAGAATCGCAAAAAAAAAGACGTTCACCTTCTCCCACTTATAGAAGACGCACATGGCCGTCTCCACAACGCGAAGTACTTTTCATCAATGGACCTCAAACAGGCTATTGGCAAATTTAAGTTTACGAGAGAGATTTAGAGAAGATAGCCTTCATCACACCAGATGGCCTCTTCGAATTTGAGGTCTTTCCATTTGTTCTTTGCTCAGCATCTACGGCGTTCCAGCGCGTTATGGACACCGTGCTGACTGGATTGAAATGGCAGACTTGCCTCGTGCACTTAGATGATGTCGCCGTGTTTTTCTCAAGCTTCGACAAGCATCTCCGGCGCCTTGAAGCTGTACTTTAAGCTATCAGCACCTCTTGATTTATCCTGAAGCCAGAAAAGTGCCACGTCACGTACGAGGCGATGTTGTTCCTGGGACACGTGATAAGCAAGTCTGGAGTTCATTTCGACTAGTGGAAAATATCTGCCATTGCTTATTTCTCGCAGCCCAATTACAAGAAGGCTGTACGCCGATTCCTCGGATTGTGCGCCTCTAACAGGCGTTTCGTCAACCATTTTTCACAGATCACCAAGCCACTAACTCACCTCAAGAAAATCAACGTTGAATTCCGGTTGGAAGTGGCACAGGAGGAAGCATTTCAGGCACTTAAACGACGCCTCGAAACGCCACCGACACTTGCACATTTAGACAAATACGCCGAAACAGAAGTACACACCGACGAAAGCAGCGTAGGACTTGGTGCTGTCTTTGTGCAAAGGGCTGGTGGCGTAGAAATGCTCATCATTTAAGCTAGCCGGTCGCTATCCAAGGCCGAGGCTAACTATTCAACAGAAAAGGAGTTTCTTGCCATCATCTCCGAAGCGTCGAAATTTTGCCACTACATCTACAGTAGGCCTTTCAAAGTTGTGAGCGACCCCCACGCCTGGTGTTGGCTAGCTAACTTGAAAGGCCTTTGGGGTTGCCTCGCGCGATGGAGCCTCAGACTTCAAGAATTCGAAGTCACCGTCATTTACTAGTCTGAAAAAACACAGTCTGACTCTCACTGCTTGTCTCGTGCCCCGCCGAACCACCACTCTGGCAGCCTGGATGAGGACAGCTTCTTAGGAATAATAACTGCCGACCACTTCACCGAACAACAGCGAGCTGACCCGGAACTCAGAAGCCTTGTAGAATACCTCAAGGGTAACAGCACGAGGGTTGAATGTTTTCAAGAGAGGACTGGAGTCGTTCTTCTTGCGAAACGGAGCTCTCCTAAAGACGAACGTTTCGCCACTTCGAGCCAACCACTTTCTCGTGGTTACTTCAGCAGTGAGGCCAGAAGTACTCAAGGCCCTGCACGTCGCACCGACGGCTGGGTACCTCGGCGTTTCCCGTACGCTCGCAACAACACAAAAAAGTGCTTCTGGCCACTTTCTACCGACGTCACTCGCTATATCAAAACCTGCCCGACTATCGATGACAAAAGGCACCACCGACTAGGCCAGCCGGACTTCTCCAGCCTATCGGGCCACCTCGCCGGCCGTTCCTGCACATTAGCATGCACTTACTGGAGTTGTTCCGGACGTCGAATTCTGGGAACACTTGGGTCATCGTAGCTACTGACTACATCACGCGCTACGTCGAAACAAAGGCCCTCGCCTAAGGCAGTGCCTCGGAGGTAGCACGGTTCTTCATCGAGAACAATGTGTTATGTCACGGAGCTCCACAGTTACTCGTTACTGATCGAAATACAGCCTTTACGGCGGACCTAACTCTGGTGATCATAAGGTACAGTCAAACAAGTCACCGCCGCACTACCACCTACTATCTGTGGCCTCACCAAACGTCCTAATAAGACTATCTCTAATATGCTGGCTATGTACGCCGACGTCGAGCCCACGACATGGGATGAAATGCACGCGAAGGTCCGTGACCTTCGCGTGCAATTCGACCATAAAAGAAATGACGCGGATGACGCCGTACAAGTTGGTTTATGGAAGGAGCCCAGCAACGACACTCAACGCTATGCTTCCAAACGTCACTCAAGGAGAGAACCTCCACGTCACCGCCTACGTTCAGCGCACGGAAGAAGCTGGTCAACGTGCATGCCTTCGAATGACGAATCAGCAGGCGACCGACAGCCGCCGTCACAAGCTTCGACGAAGCTTCGTTGAGTACCAGGTATGAACGCCGACACGCCGACCTCGGTTCAGTGAAAAACATCTGCGATGGTTCTTCGGACCGTACAGAGCAGTTCAATGTCTTGGCCAACTCGACTACTAGGTTATTACCAATAGTATTACGTACTTTCAATGGCACCGTGCTCGACCTGAAGTTGTCCATGCCATGCGCCTCAAGCTATTCAATGCACGAACCTCAGGACTCTATTTTGTTGTTGTTGCTGTACTTATTGTTTATGGCCCCTAATATTATACGCCCCGCCGTGTTGGTCTAGTGGCTAAGGTACTTCGCTGCTGACCCGCAGGTCACGGGATCGAATACCGGCTGCGGCGGCTGCATTTTCGATGGAGTCAAAAATGTTGTAGGCCCTCGAGCTCAGATGTGGGTGCACGTTTAAGAACCCCAGGTGGTCTAAATTTGCGGAGTCCTCCACTACGGCGTCTTTCAAAACCATATGGTGCTTTTGGGACATCGAACCCCACTTATCAATCAACCTAATATTGTACCCTTGACTTTGTCAAGAATCGGGACGATGCCTTTTTGAGAGAAGGGCAACGCCACTTTCCTTTCCTCAAGTTTCGTTATCCACCCGTTGCGCTACGTTCAACGGAAACCGCGCCTATGATATTCGAGAAGCTTCGAGGCTTTAGTCGATCATTTCGTTTAAGAATACGCCCTCTTCGGGAGCGTCACAGATTGTTCGGGAACCTGCGTAACCGCTAGCGATAACGCTAGAATATTCGATTTCAATGTGTGTAAATGCAGCCACACTTCACCGCTTTTCAGTTGATCGAGGGCCGGCGCTGCATTCGGCACTACCATTGCGTGTGCTACTGTACCCCGACTTTCCGTTTACCGGGCACAGGCTCGCCCAAATAAACAGTTTAATCTGACCATCCACTCTCCTGCCGTCAACCACGTCATAACACCATGGCATAATATTTCAGAGACGCGACGAAAACAGACAGCGAAGGTTTGTCGTTTGTTATTTTCACTAACGAGGAGCTCAAGGTGCCCTCTGTGAACGTTAGTAGCGAGAGAAAGTTTGACTCTTTTCCTATTGTTGCCAATGAGTCTTGTCATAATTGTTTGTTAGAGCCAGGTGTCTGGATTGAATATGGCATAGCAACAGACAGCTATGAAGCTAAGGAAAGCCTAGCTGCGTGTGGCGTGGTAAAGTATACCCTCGGTACCAAGAAACAGAAATTCTTATAAAAAACGAACTTTAGAAGCTCTGGGATGCCAAGTACTTATAATGAAAATGTTAGGGTATCTCGAAATGAATGTTTTGCAAGAACTCCAAGTGTTTTGTAGAGAAAAAAGGTGAGGGCCATAGGCAGAACTCTGAGAAGTTACACGCAAGTTCGGCAAGTGTTGCGTGTTTCAGCGTCAGCTCACTGGGGCTTGGTCGTGCGTGCAAAGAACAATCTCATTGAAAAGTAACGGTTCGCTTCTCGTCCTAGGGCAAGTGAAGTGTATCAGTGACAGGCAGAAGAGACTAGAGAAACACAAATAAACTAAAAAAAAGTAGAAGTAGACTCTTCAGCACATGGTGTTATTGAGTCTTGTGATGAGCCAGCTGGCATGGTCGTTAGTATTGAGGAGCCCTCCATTGAATGCATAGGAGATAACAGGAAGCTAGTGTATGTGTGAACAATGAGGAAGCCGATACGACCTCTCCGGCATCCTGGGAAGAAGAACGCCGAAAGTGTGACTTGAGCAACGTGGAGGAAGAGACGCTGGTGTCCGGTCCTGTGCCTTCGAGCTTCGGGTTAGAATACAAAAGGCTCGAAGGCGTCTGGCTACAGACGTCCTCGATAACGGGTGATCCTGGGTCGAGGTGTCACCTACATCCACGCACCTGGTTCAGGCAGCCAAACTTCCATGGCGTGCCGAGCCCTGCTTGCCAAGTGAGACCCGAGAACGCTACAGAGAAATACGACGCTTATGGCCGGGTCGGTACAGTCAACCTTCAGGGGCGAATATGAAGGGTCCAACAACGTCTAAGGCTCTCTGAAAAAGAGTCACTTGTGCTTCCTGCTGCCGCGTGCTTCGCCCAACACGACTAAGGGCCTGCAGCCTGCACCAGTGTGTAGGGAACGGGATCGTCGGCTTGCTGCGCCAGTGACCTCTCCGCCTACCCGCCTTCTCCTTCGCTTCACGAATGCCCGTGCCATCGACACACCGTGTCCGCAACTACTACGTCGTGCGAGCCACCGCAGGCATCACAACAACCAGTGACTTTTTTCTTTAGGACGTTCAACGGAAGTTTGTCTCGTGATGCTGGTCGCACTCGCGTTTTCGTGAACTGAGTTTAACCATAACTATTTGTACCATGCAGTTGCTGGTATTTTTCATCTTTGTCTTTTGTCGTAGGTTAAAACGTTATATATTTTAGGTTGTTTCGAAAATGGCTTCTTTTTTTCTTGCTTTGACGATTTGCCTGAAATTAACAAAATTGCAATTTTAAAACCTGCATAACAACCCAAAAGCACATATTTTGTTACGAACGTGTTTTGCAGGGTATTTTTATTCAGTTAAAGGCTAGCAAGCAGTCCATAATTAGGATTACTTGTCCATTCCCCACAGGCAGGTTCAACTTCAACTCGCAACTACACTCGTGAGCATCGTTCACTGTGGAATCTGCACTCCTTCGCGACCGACTAAGAGAGTAAACACGTCTTAATGTATACTTCCATGCACTCGAGTGGTATTCTTCTGCAAGCGGCGAGTGCTGCTAACGAGCCCGCGCACCATCAGAACTTTTTTCATATAAGAGAAATTGTGCCCGACTGTGAAACACACTGAGGTTGAAGCCATATCTGAGAGATTTTCTTGATGCTGGCTCTTGCCACCGCGAAACAGCGTCTTGGGCACCGGCAAGCCACATCGTCTGCTTTCGTCTCTCCGCGTCCCCTGCATCTGCTGCGGGACACTTCCAGCTGCTAGCTTTTTGCTTCTATTTATCACACATGTGAAGATGTTACCGGCGTCGCTGCCACCCATAGTTTAAGCAGTCAATAAATTGCCTTAGTCTGTTCGGTACTCTAAAAACCGTAGCATAAAACTGAACAACCTGTCCTCAAGCTGGCAGGCGTGAAAAAATGGCACTTGCTTTCGTGAATTGGAAGGCACTAACAACGCGTAATGCATTCTTTTCAAGAATCCATTGATCCGCGCTAAGCCTAAATAACCTATTGTATTAGCGGGGCTCTGAAATGCGGTGCTGATTTGGCGCGAATACTGTGTTCTTGAATCTTAAACATGAATCAAAAGGAAATGGAAGCATCAGTTCAGATCTTGTTAGCTAGAGTGCACGGCAGCCACTTGGTAGATTCCAAGTGAATGACCTTGCTGCCGGCAGTGCATCCTTATTTTTCTGACCCAATGCTAGTTCCTCCATGGCGATGTGGAGGCTTTGGCTGTGCCAACTACATTTATAAAAAAATTAGGCAATGTCATACTGATCGCTCGAACTTTAAAGTTGAAAACCTAATGCAATGAATGCCAGTTTCATCATTTTTATTCCACCATTTGCATGTTATAACACGAACCAATAAAAACTCTTGATTCAGTATCAGAGAGCCAACTCAGTTGTTTTATATAAAAACTGGGGAAAAATCGTCTGATAGATCACAGTTACAAAAGGCAGAGAAGTCTTCACGTACAAATCTTCTGAGGAGACCACCTGTAAAGGTCAAGGGGATGCAGAAATGGATCTAAACATAGGCATTGGCAGTTATTTTGCAGAAATCCCGGACCCTCTCTTATCAAATAAAATAAATATAAATTCTTTTATTTTCACGTTAATATATGGGGTTTGACATCCCAAAACCACCATTTGATTATTAGAGACGCCGTAGTTGAGGGCTCCGAAATTTTTGACCACCTGGGGCTCTTTAACGTGTACCCAAATATCAGCACACGGGCCTACAACATTTCCGCCTCCATCCAAAATGCAGCGGCCGCAGCCGGAATTTGATCCCGCGACTTGCGGGTAAGTAGCCGAGTACCTTAGCGACTTCACCATTGCGGCTGGGCATTTCGTATCAGGTTATTTCCTTCTGATACAGTGACTATAGGCTGAACCAGCCTGACGAGGTCTTTTCCTCCATTATATTCACACAGCGCATAAGAACATGTGCAATATTTTTTAGGTTATACCACAAAGACCGTTCCACTCAATAAATTTGGCAAGCCTACTCAAATAATGACTTGTACGTCGCCCATCGCTCGAGAGGAATTCATATAACAACTGCATTTTGTCGTAACTTACCTATGAAACAGAAACCTGAAGGCGCACAAAGAGGGTTTGATCTCTATCTAGGAAAAACAGCGAGCGATGGAAAGGAAAATGACAGGTGTAACAATAAAAGGCAGGTACATAGCAGAGAGGGTCCGGGAACAAATCAGCGTTCCGGATATCGGAGCTAAAATCGTTGATTCGATTTGATTGATATCTAGGGGTTTACGTCCAAACACCCCCATATGATTATGTGAGTAGCCGTAATGAAGGGCTCCACAAATTTCGGCAACCTGATTTCTTTAACCTGCTCTAAGAAGAAGAAATGGACATGGACCGGAAACGTAGCGCGTAGGCAGGTTAGCCGCTAGTCTCTAAGGGTAACTGATTTTATTCCCAGAGAAGACAGGCGGGTAAAAAGAAGACAGAAAGTTAGGTGGGCAGATGATATTAAAAGTTCGCTGAGGTAAAGTGAGAGTAGCAAGCACAGGACTGTGTTCTCTGGTGAAAGATGGTAAAGGCTTTTTGCCGGCATTGGGCGTAGTCAGTCTGATAAAGATGATACAAATAGGCACTGACCAGCAATGACGAAACCAGGGCGTACCCTATGTTGCTGAATCGTCTCTTTAGGGGCGAAGCTCTTTAAGGCGTGGGCCTGTTCATCTTCCGTCGTCGTTGTACGTAGCCATCGGGATGCGAGGTGGGAGAAGGTGGTACTTAGAGTGTTCACTAGATAGGCGCACGGGCAGACACATTGGCGGACAGACATACAGATTAGCAGGTGGACGGACGGATGGATGGACGCGTGGAGCTGGTGTGTGCCACAGGTAATTTGAGATGGCGGTACTTGGAGTGTTCACTAGATAGACGCGGAGCAGCACGGACAGACAGACTAGAAGATGGAGGAACATATGGAAACGTACAGACAGATGGACGCGTGGACATACAAACGGACACATGGATGGACGCACGGATTGTCGCTCGGATGGACGGAAGCAGGAAAAAACGGGTGGACAGAAGCACGAACGGGCTAAGAGAAACTTCGCCTTACTCATCATCACTCACTTCGTGGATATGCTGTGTTGTTTTTTTCTACACGACTAGCGTTTCTGGTACTGATGTAGTGCTGCTTTTGTCCGTAAAGCCCCAACCTCTTGAACGCGATTTCCTAGCGACAGAGAAAAGCGGAAGCGACAGACTTGCTCCGTCATGCCGTCGCATCGCGACGGCTGAAACCGCATGTCGAAGAGAAAGTGCCATTGTTGCTTGAATGAAAACTATCACGTGCATACCCATAAATTGCGAGTATATATTGAAAAGTTGTCGATGATAACTTGCCAAATTTATAACTGTCTTATGTGACACAACGAAGTCACAAGAGTTTTTCACGATTATTTTTTGCAATCTTTGGTTTAACAACAACCGGTGGACCAGATGCGTATGCTACGAGGCCAACAAGCCCATCGCGTGAGGATTTCGCAATGGAGCAAGCGGAAAATTGGCCGCATGCTACAATGCCTTGAGACATAAAAACAAACCTTCGATAATTTGATTTTGGACAAAATACGACTGCTTTTTCACTCTCCGCGTGAGATGAGAATGTAAAAAAGGAATTGATGCCTGGCATTCCTTTGGGTACACGCGTTTTACAAACATGGAGAGCATATTGCAACCGAAGCGAGGATCAGGCGCACACTCATGTTGCTGGAAATTACCTCGCTGGCTCCTGGGCGACAATCCATCCTTTCTAGTTTTCTAGAAACGCGTAACGCGACATGCGGCAGCAACGGATGGTTATCCGCGACAGCAAATCTCTCTCGTCACTGTCGTTTGTCGCTGTTGCGAGAAAATCACGTTTAAGTGGATAGGGCTTTTTGTTTACTTTCCCTCCGACAATGACCAGTGGTGGCGAATTACGGGATTTAAGAACACCAAGGCACAGTGATAGCGAGTCATTGGCAGGTCCGTATTTGCTATCTCATTCTTTGACATTGCTTATTAGCAGTGTTGGCGGTAATTCGTCGCAGTGAATGGTGTTACCGGTAACACGCTACTTTTTTCAGCAACTAAGGAACGCGCTCGTTGTGCTCCAGAACAGTCAAAGGGAGTATCACGTTACTCACAACATGTCATTCCAACTACACTCGCTGTCGTAAACAAAGTTCATTCATCTTGTAGAAGCACCTCAATGAGAGTTTGCCCCGACGTTATTATGCTGCTGCGGCAGACTGCTGCCAACCCAAAGACCGTTGACAAAGCGCCAGCACATGTAGTCATATTTCCCAATAGGGAGATTGATTTGGGCACAAAATTCCAGAATTTTTATGTGAAGCACTTTTTTGCGTATTTCAAGCACTCTTGACATCTATCTATCTATCTATCTATCTATCTATCTATCTATCTATCTATCTATCTATCTATCTATCTATCTATCTATTTATCTGTCTATCTATCTATGATCTATCTATATATCTATCTGTCTATCTATGTATCTATCATCTACCTATATATCTACCTATCTATCAAGCCGCCTGCGTCTAGTTGCTCTCATGATCACCCTCTTGGGGTAAACCAATTTTTGTATGAGAAAGTAAGATGATTTCACTAATACGACTCGTCATCATGATTTAAACTTTGCATGTAACAATCATGTCTTCCCCATTATTTGGACCTCTGAGCCTTTCCGCTGCGGCGCGGCTCATATCAAGCAAAAACACGTCTTGCCAGATGAAAGGCTTTAATAAAAGTAAAAAAGAAAGAAAAAGACAAGCGTGAGCCGGCGCTGCCACGAGGCCAAGCTTCAGCTCGTGAGGAGGCTCAATAATGATGATGACTGGTATTCTGCTGCGACGGATGAATAAAGGAAGTCACAACAGTCTCCCGCGCCGACATATAACGCTAGGTGGCTTCCAATGGGTACAGTAGCCGCACAGGACGCTTCACAACAGTGCCGTCGGGCAAGCGTATAAAGCAAGTCCTCACGATGCCGTCACGTCCACCGATCAGTTCTTCTATGCGAACCAAAGTCCACAGTTGCCTGGGACAATGTTTTCTCTGATTAGATCTACACTGCCTTCCTTCAATATGCGTTTCTTTTTGCTTGATTGAATGTGTAATTCCCGAGTTCATTGAGGTACTCCTTTAACCAACGAGACCTGAAATTTGGCAGATCATCTTCTCTCTTGCTCCAAAGTTTCTTCAGTTGATCGTTGGTCGACTCGGTTTTTATTTTGAGGTCATAAGAAGGTAGCGTTGTCATCGTTCTTCAAACGAGAAAATCTGCTGGAGATAGGGGGCACAGCTCATCCACACCATTGTACACATATGTTAAAGGCCGAGAATTTATGACTGCTTCCACTTCCGTTAGTAAAGTGACAAACTCTGTCTGATTTACCAAACGTCGATCAAGCATTTTCTTCAAGCAGATCTTCACAGAACGTACGAGTCTCTCTTAAAATCCGCCCCACCAAGGAGCACTCGGGCAAATGAATTTTCACTGAATCTTCGAGGAAGGTAAATGTGCAAGTACATCGGGATTCCGAATGGTTCGCCAGAGCTTCTCTAGAACTTTGGACGTTTTGACGAAGGTTCAAGCATTGTCGCTGTGCATTGTGTGACAGAGGCCTCGACGTGATACGAATCTCTGAAGTGCACAAAGGAAAGCCACCGTCGTCAAATCTTCAACAAATTCCAAGTGAACAGCTCTTGTTACCGCACAAAAAAAGAGTGATGTAAGAGCGCTGGCGAAGATGCCCTTTAATCTAAAGTGAAACCGCAAAATCTACTCCACTTACAAGAAACTGAGGCGTTTGTTCACAAAGATTCTGGGGCATACAAAGCGAAAGTTGTTCAACTGGTTTAGACTGTAGACGTTGGCAGATGACACACCTTCGTATTGTTTTTTCACCAGCTGTCGTAATTGTGTAATCCAGTATTGTTCCCTTATTTGAGTCCGTGTGTCTCGTACTCCTCCGTGGAAGACTTTTTAGTGAGCATGATTGATGATTAAAGTAACGAGGTGACAGTCTTTCAGTAGGAGGATTGGATGGCGAGAACCATACGAGTCGTCCGTAATCAGAATTTTTTCTTGTACTCGAAGCAGACTGTTGTTGTCGAGGAACAATCTTAATGGTCCAACTGGATTTGGGAAGGAATCGGATTCTCGTTTCCGACGCAGTTGCCTTCGTTACCAAAGTGAGCTCTCTGTTCTACGCGAATCAAGTAGCACTTCGCCTGTTGAATTTCTTCAGCAGACAGCTGCTCGAACCTATCGCTTTCCTTCTTCAACTTTTTAACATAACAGAAAACCCATGCCGATACTCTTACAAGTTTTGTGAGGCTGCTGAATCGTTCTTTAACAATCAGCGTTGGCATCGATGTTCTGATGTTAACAGCGTGGATATTGATTTCTGGCCCCGTCTCAGCTGCCTCGAGTTTTTCGTTTTCGAGGTCAAGGTTTCCCATGAATTCAGGTCAGAATGTATGAGACATGTCCAGCCATCGGGGTCCATACCACCACAACTGTGATTTACTCAGTTTGTGTACAGTCAAGCCTCGAGTGAGCAAATTTGCAGAGTTTTCTTTTTCGGGACAATATCGTCATCGAGAACATTCTGTCGAATTTCTGATCTCCAGCGTCCTGTTCCGTACGAATGCCCTCCAAGAAACGGGTTCCTTGTAAATCGAGCAAAAGGTAATCTGGGAATCTGACCAAAATGTTACTTCACAAATGCCCAGGTCGCAGTTCTTGATGATGTAGACATATAAGCGGGCTGCAAGCAAAGCTGACATTAATTCCAGCCTCGCCAAGGTGACCGTCTTTAACGGTGCAACTCTTGTCTTTGCCAATAATAGTATAGTGTGCACGGTACCACTTGAGTCAACGGTACGAAGGTTGGCTACAGCACGTATGCTGACTCACTAGCGTCAGAAAAGATGTGCTGTTCAGTCTTTTGATAAGCGCCTTCGCTGCCCGCTGCGAGGAACCTAGGAATTCTGATCTCATGTAGCATGGGTACCTTCTTGCTCTATTTCTTACAGACAGCTGACAGCTTCATTGGCATGGCATCATCTCAGCCGAGGTTTCTCCTCCAGAGATGTTGTAAAAAGATCTTTGCCCTTACTATAAAGAGTGACAGAAACACCAAAGGGTCGTAGATCCTTTCAACAGCTTGGAGCATAAAGCGTTTGGTAATTCGATGCTCCTCTATAAACTGTAGAATATCCTGGGGCCTAAAAAAAGGTATCCGTCTGCTTGTTCCAATAAAGTCCCAGGACTCTCACAGGTCCAAAGGGTGAGCAAAGTGATTTTTCGGAAGAAGTGATTCCTTGTACGAAGACGGCAGATACAACGGGGTCGTTGCTGTCCCATTTACGAATGGTAAATGAAGCTTATTTGAATATTTCACTCATCTCTTTATGCATTTGAATAGCTTGTTCAATGATGTAAGCGCCAATAAGAATATCATCCATATATATGGAGTATTGCAATAGCCGGGCTGTAGAAGAAAAGCAATTTTCTTTGGACCTGAAGTGGTGCTTTAAGGTTGCAGTCGATAGGAAAGGACTTGAAGTAGCTCCAAAGTGCACTCTCGTCATTCTCCAAACTTCTGTTTCCGGTAGTGCGCTGTCTATTTCAGGTGAAGTCTAGAACCACAAGAAGCGAAGTGCATCTCTGTCGTGTTCTTGCAGGCCAATTTGAAGGAACGCCTTCTCAACATCAGCATTCATTGCTATCTTGTAGCGTCGGAAACGAAGCAGTAGCGTCACTAAGTCGGGATTTAGCTTTGGGTCGGCTTCTAGATTGTCGTTTAAGAACTTCGTCCCGGATTCGTGAGACGAAGCGTCGAACACTATGCGTACCTTGGTAGTAGATCGGTCCTCTCGTATGATGGCTTGGTGTGGCATATAATACCGGGGTCCAATTGGTTGGTCTTCTTTTGAAGGTACTTTTTCATCATATTCCTCTTCGAGGTACATTCGAATAGTTGCTTCGTATTGTCTTAAGAGCTCACTGTCTTTGTTAAGCTTCTTCGTCAAACTGGGCAGACGTTTTAGTGGAACTGCGTAGTTTTCACTCAGATCAACTCTTTCCTTCTACGGGAGTGCCACTTCATATCGATTCTATTTCTCATTGATGTTGTTCTCAAAATTTGCCAGCACCGATTCAGCGACCGCCGTTTCTTCATTTTCGGCCTGAATACCGGTGCTTTCTATATCCCAGAACGAGTCAAAAGTGTCGAGATATCTTGCTTGGTCACTGTGGACCGTAGGACTGCAATACCGGCACACTTTGGAACATCGGCTGCAGTAGACAATGGTCTTTGCACAGTCCATCTCAGTTTCGTCTTGACAGCTTTCAGCTTTTCAAACACAGGCTTCACAGTACCTGTTACTATATCCCAATAATAGTCTGATCCAATAAAAACCCAATCTGTTTGTCTTTTACTTCTTGTAGAGAGAGAGCTCGTGTATCTAAGTGCATCTCGTCCATTTCTCTTATAAAGTTTCTTCTGGTACCGGAATGCATTCAGTGCATATCGTGTCCACCACCAGTGCGTCTATTGAAATCGGAAGCTTCTGGTTCACTGGGAGAATCGATACACGTACCTTCTTCATGGTTTTCCGTATGTTATTATCCTCGAACACACTGATGGCTAACGTTTCCTCTTCTATTATTTCGCATCCAAGTCTTCCATAAGCTTTGGTTGAAATGAAGCTTCGCTGGCTTCCGCCATCAAAAAGAACTCGGTAGCGACCAGATGATTTGGTGCCCAATACGGTGGCTGTCAGACTCTAGAGCATTATGACTGACCTTACCGATTGGACACCAGATTGACCGATGCAGATATCACCTTCTTGTCGTTTTTGATGTCGGCGGATGAGCAAATAGATGTTGCGTGCCTTCTTGCACACTTGCCGCATTTTAACTGCCTTCTGCAACCTTTTGCCAAGTGGCCCTGCTTCAGGCAACGAAAGCAACGTCCAGCTTTGATGAGCGTCTCCCTTTTGTTGGAGAAGTCGATATTCTCCGTATCACTGACTTCGGCAGAATGCTTTTCAGACCAGCAGAAAAGACATTGTTGTGGACTTTTTGTTGAGCTTTGTAGAGCAGCTGTCGTGGAAACGTCACGTCGATGACTGTGTTTTAATCCTCCCTTATCTGGGGCTTGACGAGTTTTTGTTACGCCTTGTTCAGCAACAGCTTCCCGACAAATGAGTTGAAGTTCGAAGAATTCCATAAACATTCGAAGATCGTAATGTTCTGAAACCATTACACGGTTTGAATTGCCTTGCGTATTCGAAGAGGATGCAGCCGTCAAGAATGCCTTGTGCATCTCACGAAAACGCAGCACCATGTCCATCGGTAGAACTCTTAGCAAGATTTCCCGAAGCATGGAGCAATTTGTTGTCAAGTTTGTGCCAAGCGCCTTGAGGCTTCGACTATGAACCTGTACCTTGTCGTAAAGTTGCCTCAGCTTACGAACGTCTGCTGACGACGACACCGGCTTTAGATCCAGCAAACCTTGCAAAAGGTCGTGCACTATGATCTGTTCATCTCCGAAACGCTTCTTCAAAATTTTAATAGCGTCTTTATAGCACTCTTCGGTAGCTTGTAATCCCGGTATGGCCGACGCGGCCGCTCCGGTAACCAAACTGTTCAAGTAGTTGAACTTGTCAGCTGTGCTTAACTCGCTGTTGTTGTGGACTGCTGATGTAAACTGCGTCCAAAATCTCGGCCATAGTCTGCGGTTACCATGAAATTTTACAAGTTCTAGTTGAGGAAGCTTGCTTTTGCCAGATGATAACGGGTGAACGTTCGTAAGTAGAGGGGGCTAGATGAGCCAGACACTCATTCAGTTGACTCGTAGATTCGCTGTGAGAGTAACAACCTTGTCGTGGTATTCTCCAGCGTCTAACGTCTCGCTGTCCAACAGGTAGTCTGGCGTCTCCTAAAAAATTGCCTCATCCACTTTCTCTATCTGACCATAAAATGAGCTTATTCGGTCGAGAAATACACATACTGCTGCTGCCGTGATAGCTTGATTTCCTCGCAAGTGGTCTTCCGCCTCGGACAACAGGACATCCAGTTGGGACCGCAGGCCGTGGCGTCATCTAAGATGTCGTTCCATTCTGACGCCCGCAGTCGACGTATCTCGCCAAGATCGCAGGCGCCGTCTTCTGAGGTGTTGCGGCTCCTAACGTCGATGAGGCTGGCGCCGTCAAAGGTCCCGGGTTTCGGGCACCATGTTTTTGGACTTCGGAGCCTTTCTGCTGCGGCGCGGCTCACATTAAGCAAAGACGCGTCTTGCCAGATGAAAGGCTTTAATGGAAACTAAAGAAGAAAGAAAAAGACAAGGGTGAGCTGGCGCTGCCTCGAGGCCAAGCGTCAGCTCGTGAGGAGGCTCCATAATGATCATGACTGCTATTCTGCTGCGAGGGATGAATAAAGCAAGTCACAACACCCATCATTTAACGCTTTGCACCACACAGTGGCCTATACTAACTGGTGGGTATGTGCCACTGATGTAGGAAATCGCGGGAAGAGACAGAGAAGAGGTTAATAGGGCAGTTGCTGTTTTTGGGACGCTTGGATCATTCAGCATTAATTACAATTGCGCGATCCCGAACCAGTTGAATGCTAGTTTTCAAAAAATGCTTAGCAAACCCTGTCTTTAAAGTTTTTCCAGAATATAGGCACTTATTATTTCCCTGGAACAGTGAGTATTCGCGGTCGAGAATAATGAAAGTAGCATAATCAAACTTCACTGGTGAGTTACCTCCATCAACTTTTACTTGCATAGAGCAAGTAAAGCGCTGTTTCATCTGTGTCTCTGTCTCTTCTGTAATCAGAAGGAAACTATCAGTCGTTACCTTATATCCTGTCGCCTGTACACGTCATTGTGGAGAAGAATCATAGCACCACCTCTTCGAAACTTGGGTCAGGAAATATTCGAATCAGTTGTTCCATAAGTTCGCGCCTCCTCTCTTGGCTACAGTCAAAGGGATGTTCAATATGCCATAGAAACATTTATCAGTCAAGCTAAAAGAAGATTAAGTTAAATTCTTCATCAATTTGAACATATCAATATAATAGTCGGTAATTAAATTTGTTGTGTTACCTATCTCTAACCTATACGAGAAGTATTGCGAGGAAACACTTTTACGAAAATTCACCTGACACTCGGCCGACTCCCTACATTGGGTAGGAGCCATCACAAGAAGAAGAAGAAGAAGAAGAAAAAGAAAAAAAAGAAGAAGAATGAAAAGAAAAAAAACAGAAAAGGAAAAGAAGAAGAAGAAGAAGAAGAAGAAGAAGAAGAAGAAGAAGAAGAAGAAGAAGAAGAAGAAGAATGTATGCCATGTTTGGATGATACGCTCGCAGCGCCACTTGAGGTTAAAGAAAGATTTTCCACAATTCACGTTTGCTTCATTAAAAAGTGGATGGCACTCTCAATAACAGTTAGCCGCAATGAATCTGCACCAGCTCGCCCAACAATTTTTCATCTCGCTTCGTATGATGTGTTGTGATTTCATGCTGGTGCCAAGAGGCGGTACCTGTAAGAGTATCACTCCCGGGATAGTAGCAATGAAAAGCCATGCAATATGACCTATGATAGAGGCGCCGAGTATATCATTTTGTGTACGTCTGAAATTATTAGTTTGAATTATCAAAGTTAGACACACATTATTGAGACGCTGTCACACAGTCCCGTTAATTAGGGAGGCGATCGCCGGGCTAACTCCAAGGGCCGAAGTATTGCCCCCCGAACCGCACCACGAAAGCGTGGACAATTTAGAAGTGGTTCTTTTTGGCGCGCCAGTGGACGCCGGCTGTGGCCCAAAGAACAAGTCAGAGCCGAGAGTTGATAAACAAAACAAATATCATATTCTCAAAAATGGCAGATCGAAAACAATACACAAGAATGCACACTCCACATTAGTTACATACAATACATCACCAATCAAACAACGTACTACACAGTACAATCAGCCACACTCAAAACAACGGCTACAGACAACAATACGCACTACAATGCAATCGCATGCATTGAACCACTAAGACACTTAAAGACTAAAGAGATAGAAAACCTATCCAGTCCAAAGTTCTTGGAACAAAAGTCTGGATGATACTCTTCCGAGAATCACTCACTCAAGGTACAGCGTTGTTGTCGTTCCGCGCCCTTGAAGTGTCTCTTCTAGGAAACCTCGCGTCTCCAATTCGCCACTCTCCAAGCTTCAAACTTCTTCGCCCGAACACGTCGGCTTCACACACGCAGCTGTCGCCACGCGTCTTCGCTCGACAGCGGTAAACACACACTCTTGCCTGTAGCTCGAGTCGTCACCCCTCAGGTGGAAATCGTCTTCTTCTCCCGCTTTGTCTCAACGGACAAAACCTTCGCCGACTGCTGGGCGGTATACCCTACGCGCTCTGGCGCTAACTTCCGTCTTCTCCTGATCTCTCGTCTCCCCTGCTCGGTTAAATACCTTTCGCCCGACATTCCAGAAGGTTCTCGTCATTTCGTCGGCGCGATGCGCAGCGGAGGCTGGGAAGAGGGCGAGACGGTTAGAATGCCCTCCGCGTTGGATGACTCAACTCGGTATGACCACGCCGCTTTCCTTCTAGAAAAATCCAGTGCTTGCTCGGCCGCCGTTGTGGGGTGAGGAGGTTCATCGGCGAAGCCACGCTTCCTAGGGGAGAGCGCGTTACCGGGGAGCCTTGGATGTTCGTTTTCTTTTTTTTCTTTTTTTGACCTCCTGGCCTCTCTCCCGCGCGTTATCGCAAAAATTTGGCGGCACGCCCATTTTTAGCGCTCGTTCTGTGACACTGCCCCCCACTTTAAGAATATTATCTCATAATATTCAAAACCACACAAACGAGCGCGAACAGACACCACACTCTCTGAAAGACTGTAACTCAAACCGTCACTCATGACTCTTCACACTCGGAATAGATCCTCAATACAACTGTACATTGTAATTCAATTCCACGACACATGAAATATAGCCACAGGTACATGAGTACAACGCTTCATCACACATTCCAAACAATACAAACGTACAAAGTTCTCTCATTACAACAATCATACAACACTATACATCACATCACAGCACAGACACTTCGACACTTGTGACACAGGATAACACAACATTAACACAACATATGGCACTCAGCACTGCCAAACACAATCTGATTCGACTTCAGCACTTATTCTGTGTACTTTGAGCGGCGCTTGCGCCCTTTCTTGCGGTGCTCGCTCGATCTCTTCTTGTGTTTCCACGTTCTTTTTCGGCGAGCCCTTTCCAACGACGATATCCGAGGCGGCGTCTCAGCCATCGTTGTCACTTCCGACCCTGCTAACGGGTCATGACGTTCGACGGGTCCTGTCTGTTTATTTACCAGCTTGTTCATGTCTCTACATTTGGCTCGGCTGGCCGACTCCGGCACCTTTACACTGCCGGTCGGTTGAGGTCGTGCCGACGTAAGTCCAGCTGCCCGGCCCGTGAACTCATTCAACACGATCATCTTCTCATTCGCTGTCTCTTGCGCCGCGGCTTCACCTTGGGCTCTAGTGAGATCCGTCACGTTGTGCTCCTCCACTGTATCTCGCGGTCACTGGGTTGGCGAGGGCTCTATCTTAGGGTCTTCTCCCAAACATTCCGGATCATTCGGTCCTCGCACCCCGGCGATGTTTCCGATGACAAGGTCGTAAAGGAGGGTCGTCATACATAGAGCGGTAACCTTCCCGCTGAAGTACGGGGTTGCCACCTCAATCTCTGCTTCGGGAAGCATCCGAACCGTACGGTCAATTAGGCAAACTGGTTTCGTTCTGCCTGTCAACTCACTTTCCCGTACCAAATTCCTCCGCACAATTACCGTGGAGCTACCGGTGTCTCTTAGAACCGCAATCTTTTTGCCTGCAAACTTTCCAGGCAGCGTTGGCATTCCCTTCGTAACACCGGTTGACTGTTTTGACATTACAGCACCCACAATAGGAATTTTCTCCCCATTCTTCAACTCTACAAATCAATCGGTGACGGCATTATTATCAGATTTCGGTGCCGCTTGCACACAGGATACCTGGTGAGTTTGACTCGCTTCGTTTCGACATGCGTCTGCTTTGTGCCCAGTCTGACCACACTTGAAACATTTTATAACCGTAGGGCTCATAAAGATCGTTCGACAGTTTTTCGCGCGATGACCCAGTCGGTTACACAGAAAACATCGCGGAATGTTCTCTGGTGCACGCTTCTTTTCTTCGGGAGCCAATTTCTTCGAATCTTCGGGACAATTCTTCTTGACCTTGGCCAAATTATAGCCACCTTGCGCTTCCAAGAATTGATCAGCCAATTCAAGCATGCCTTCAAGTTAGTCAGCCTTCCTCTCTTTCAAGTACAGCGACAGGCTTGGGTGGCAACTAGTGAGAAACTGTTCTCTAATTAGGAGCTCTCTAAGCTCATCGTACTCCTGCGCTGTCCCTGAAAGTTCAATCCATCTGTCGAAATAATGACAAAGTCGGGTGGCGTACTGTGTAGCCGTCTCACCATCAGCTGGCTTTCCTGACCGAAATCTGTTCCGGAATGCTTCTACAGTAAATCTAAATCACTTCAACAAAGCAGCTTTCACCTTTGCGTAGTTGGCTGCATCGGTCGGCGTCAGCCTGCCGTACACACTGAGCGCTTCACCACTCAAGCGAGTACTCAAAGCAGTTGCCCATTGATGTTCCGGCCAATTCTGGCTCCTCGCAATCGTCTCAAATTGGTGAAGGTACGCGTCAAGGTCGTCCTTCCTTTCATCAAACGCTACAAGCAGCTTGCTTGGGTTCAAGCGGAAACCATTATCTTCCCGTTCGCTGCTTTCAACTCTAGCTTGGACCGGACTTTCACTTCGCTGTTGCAAACGGAGCCGCTCGAGTTCCATCTCGTGCTGCCGCTGCCGTTCCCTTTCAGCCATCTCCGCTTCTCTTTCTTCTTTCAGCTGTCGCTCCCTCGCTTCTCTTTCTTCTTTCAGCTGTCGCTCCCTCGCTTCTCTTTCTCCTCTCGCCCTTTCGGCTGCTAACTTCTCTCTCTCCAACTCCAACTTCAATTGTTGCTCTCTTTCCTCCTTCGCCCTTTCAGCGGCCAGCCTTTCTCTCTGCAACTCAGCTGCTTTTTCTTCCTTGGCCCTCTACGCTGCCAACCTCTCTCTCTCCACCGCCTCTTTCTCCTTCTGGCCTACCCATTTTCGTAGTTCGGCGCCGGAAAGACCCACCTTCTCACCAAGAGCTACTAACTTTTCGAGATCCATGGTGTCTCGCAAATAAAGAGTTGCCGCGTGTAAAAAGTATCTGCCTAAATCAGTCTATCGGAACACTCCACTGCACTCGTTAACGAGAACACTGCACAACACACAAAATCGTTCCGATAGCACTATCAACACTCGAGGCTCTTTCTCACTACTTTGGACACACTGTGCACCAAAAGGTCCTGTCGCGGACGCCAGATTAATTGTCACACAGTCCCGTTAATTAGGGAGGCGATCGCCGGGCTAATTCCAAGGGCCGAAGTATTGCCCCCCCGAACCGCACCACGAAAGCGTGGACAATTTAGAAGTGGTCCTTTTTGGCACGCCAGCGGACGCCGGCTGTGGCCCAAAGAACAAGTCAGAGCCGAGAGTTGATAAACAAAACAAATATTATATTCTCAAAAATGGCAGATCGAAAACAATACACAAGAATGCACACTCCACAATAGTTACATACAATACGTCACCAATCAAACAACGTACTACACAGTGCAATCAGCCACACTCAAAACAACGGACACATACAACGATACGCACTACAATGCAGTCGCATGCATTGAACCACTAAGACACTTGAAGACTAAAGAGATAGAAAACCTATCCAGTCCAAAGTTCTTGGAACAAAAGTCTGGATGATACTCTTCCGAGAATCACTCACTGAAAGTCCAGCGTTGTTGTCGTTCCGCGCCCTCGAAGTTTCTCTTCCAGGAAACATCGCGTCTTCAATTGGCCGCTCTCCAAGCTTCAAACTTCTTCGCCCGAACACGTCAGCTTCACACACGCAGCTGTCGCCACGCGTCTTCACTCGATAGCGGTAAACACACACTCTTGCCTGTAGCTCGAGTCGTCACCCCTCAGGTGGAAATCGTCTTCTTCTCCCGCTTTGTCTCTACGGACAAAACCTTCGCCGACTACACGGCGGTATACTCTACGCGCTCTGGCGCTAACTTCCGTCTTCTCCTGATCTCTCGTCTCCGCTGCTCGGTTAAATACCTTCCGCGCGACATCGCAGAAGGTTCTCGTCATTTCGTCGGCGCGATGCGCAGCGGAGGCTGGGAAGAGGGCGAGACGGTTGGAATGCCCTCCGCGTTGGATGACTCAACTCGGTATGACCACGCCACTTTCCTTCTAGAAAAATCCAGTGCTTGCTCGGCCGCCGTTGTGGGGTGGGGAGGTTCGTCGGCGAAGCCACGCTTCCGAGGGGAGAGCGCGTTCCCGGGGAGCCTTGGATGTTTGTTTTCTTTTTTTTCTTTTTTTGACCTCCCGGCCTCTCTCCCGCGCGTTATCGCAAGAATTTGGCGGCGCGCCCATTTTTAGCGCTCGTTCTGTGACAGACGCGCAAAATAATTATCAAGAAAGACGTGCTCGTCTTTCTTGATATGAACGCACAATATATCGCGGAGCAAACGAATTAGTGAAATATAAAAATTTGAAGTTATCACCCGCAGGTTGAACGGTTATAATAAATATAGAGTAAAATTTTACAGAAATTGAAAGTATTTAAGCAAAAAAACTCTGCCTCATTTGAAATTGTGCGCTTGCTCAGGCAGGTTCTACTTTTAGACCTGCAAACTCAGCTAATAACTAACAGGTACACATGCACCAATGACATTCGAACACGTGTTGCTATGTCGCGGTGATCTAGTGGCTAAGGTATTCTACCGCTAACCCGCAGGCCACGGGATGAAATCCTGGCTTTGTCGGCTGCATTTTTGATGAAGGCGAAAACTGTGTAGGTGCGAGTGCTTAGATTTTGGTGCACATAAAGAACCGCAGGTAGTCGAAATTTCCAAGCCGTCCACTACACCACCTCACATAATCATATAGTGGTTTTGGGTCGTAAAACCCCACATGTAAATCAATCATCTGAACACGTGTTAGTTCAGCTTGGATATAACTGTGCATATACAAATTAAAATTTATACAGCTCTAGGCAATCGCATGATTTCATTGCCTAAGCAAAACATTGTCAATCAATGCCAGAGTCCCCGCGGGCTACGTCCAGTGAACTCTCTGTTCCGTCACCTTCTCCTTGTTGTCGCCATGGGAGCATCAACAATAATAAATAACCTGGCCTCTGTTTCCTTTAATGAATACTAAATACTACAACTGTGTGAGCACTCTTGCATGTATCGCTACGCATAAAATGCGAAAGCAATGGGTGTATATAATTGTATAATAAAGAGTCAGTATACACACACACATTGTATATATATATATATATATATATATTTACCACATGTGTAATTTAGGTATGTGCACCTGTGTAGCGGGGAACATGGTGGTAGCAGAAGAAGAGGACGTTCGGTTGGTGGCAAGAGCTCGCTGCTTCGCGTTCACTGTGGTATACCGTCGAGTCGACCGTTACGTCTGCTTCGAATAAACCCCTCGTAGACGTAACAGAGTGGTGGAAATGCTGGGTACGACACGTCGACGTACCACGGAGCCACATCTGTTCGGAGTTCGCCGGAGCCGTCGTCTCGCCGGTCTGCCGCCGACAACAGTCCTCATGGCCCAGAGCGAAGGTCAGGAATCAACCGCCTCGAATTCGCGCCAATCTACACTGGCTACACCTAGGCATCACTACATTGAACTCCGCCCGTTCGCGGGAATGGCAGGAGAAGATGTGGACGCGTGGCTAACACACTACAAAAGGGTGAGCCGGTACAACCACTGGAACTTTATCGATCAGCTGGAAAACGTCACGCTGTTTTTCACAGACACTGCGCTGATGTGGTATGAAAACCACGAAGTGTCCTTGACAACATGGGCTCTTTTTGCTCAAGAACTCAAGAAGTGTTTTGGTGACTCCGACTCAAAAAAGAAAAGCGCAGAGCGGACTCTTGCTGGAAGAGCCCAGACTCCTGGAGAAACCTGCACTGCTTATATAGAGGACGTCCTTAAGCTTCGCAAGATTATAAACCCGCAGATGTCTGAAGAAGACAGGGTCGGACACCTATTGAAAGGCATAGCGGAAGACGTTTACAATTTTCTGATAGGCAGGGATGACCTCACCTCTGCCTCCGACGTCCAACATCACTGCCGCACGTTTGAAAAATTGAAGACTCGTCGCATCGCCCCGAAATTTGGTAGGCTGGCAAATATGACAACGGTTTCCAGCGTTGACGTGAGCCCGCCCACCGACCTTGCGGCTACTATTGGGGCATTTGTGCGTGAAGTGCTGCAGCGACAAGGTGGTAGGGTTGACGAAACCATTCCTCATCCACCTACCAATCCACCCTACTACACGGCGGCACCATCAGCTCCTTTGCCACCATCGGTATGTGTGGCAGACGTCAGCGAAATTGGAAATCCGAGGCCACGTCGTTACTCATTCGCGGCCGACAAGCGATATGGCCAACGCCTTCGGCACAGCCCCGCCACACAGAGGTGGGCAGCCCCCGCTAAGCAAGCTTGTCACCGACCCTTCACAGCTGAGCGGTCTCAGCATTGGTTCAGCGAGCGTCCTCTACCAGTCTGCTACAACTGTGGCTTCGAAGGACACATTGCCAGGTATTGCAACTACCGGCAGCCGCCAAGGTACCACCGATCACCGAGATTTAACCGTTCTGGCGTTACTCGAGCACCGACATTCCCGGGAAGCACGTCTTACGAGATCCCAGGACCGCTACGAAACCAATCTCCGGCCTCTGACCGCAGTGTGACACCACCACCTGCCCCTCGCGCCAACCGATCACCGTCTCCTCGGCACCGCCACTCCTCGCCTCCTACGGAAAACTAGGCGCCGCGGCCATTGGAGGTGAGGTCGCCGGACAGTCTTCGATTTCAACAGATATACCTCCGTTAGCTTCTATGTTGAGAAATAAGGTTCGAGTGCTTATCGATGGTGTACCAACGATGGCGTTGGTGGACACAGGGGCAAGCGTGTCAGTGATGAGTTTAGTTTTCACCCGCCTTCTTGGACGAAAGGTTATGTTTTGTTGGGACCGTCCTGATACGTTTCGTCGGGTGAGCGGAGAGGTGTTACAAACTGTTGATGTCTGCACTGTGACGGTTAGTTTGGCATGCCAGAACTTTGTCGCAGAGTTTGCTGTTCTCCCTCATACTACGCATGACGTCATTCTGGGACTCGATTTCTTGAAGCTAGGTGGTGCTACTGTTGATTGCCGCACAGGACAAATTACAGTAGATTCTGATATCCCAGTTTCGTTTATGGAAAACTCGCCCTCTCAAGAAAGTGGTCTTTGCGCGTCTGTGAACACAACTGTGCCGCCGCTGTCTGCAAAATGCGTCCCTGTTACCTGTTCACCTGCAAGCGAGAAAACATTTGACGCAACTGTGGAGCCCGTGCATCTCAGTTGCATAAAGAAGACAGTTTTAGTACCCTACTGTACATTATCGGTTGCACAAGGGCATACTGGTTTATGGGCGATTAACTGCTCTAATGAACATACAGTGCTGCCGAAGGGTCCGAAACTTGCAGAGATTCGTGAACACCAAGTATTCTCGCTTGCCACCCTCGCATAAAGCAATGATTCCCCGGATAAGACCCATTACGATAATCTGCACGCCAGGGACACCACCATTATGGCTATGATTGATAAGTCACTCATCAACAAGGAACGTAATGAACTGGCGAGTATTTTGCGCGAACATGCCGGTATTTTTGATTTCGCTCAGCATGATTCACCGTCATTCCCTGCTTCTCGTATAAAGCACCGAATCGACACGACATCTCACCGACCTCTCTGACAGAAACCATATCGTGTATTGCCATCGGAACGCGCAGTGATCGATGAACAGGTTTGCGAGATGCTCAAGCAAAATGTAATTCAAGAATCATGTAGTCCGTTGGCCGCTCCAGTAATTCTAGTGAAGAAGAAAGATGGGACATGGCGATTTTGTGTTGACTACCGCCGTCTCAACGCCATCACTAAAAAAGACGTATACCCACTCCCACGGATTGATGATGCTATCGACTGTCTATCATCGGCCTCTTACTTTTCGTCTGTGGATCTGAGGTCAGGCTACTGGCTGATTCCAATGCACGAGGAAGACAAGGGGAAAACGGCATTTGTTACAACAGATGGACTATTTGAATTCGATGTAATCCCGTTTGGACTCTGCAATGGGCCCGCAACTTTTGAGCGATTTATGGACTACATTCTGCGTGTGTGTGTGTTACTTTGACGACGTTGTAAATTTTGGGCGCACCTTTTGTAAGCACAACACACGCCTTGGCCTCGTAATGGACTGTCTAAGCAAAGCACGCTTGGTGCTCAACTCAAAGAAATGTCGTTTTGGAGAGCGCCAAACACTCGTCCTTGGACACTTAGTAAACAAAGAAGGCATACGACCGGATCCCGCCAAGACGGCCGCAGTGGAGGCATTTAAGCAGCCAAGCTCGGTGAAAGAACTGCGCAGCTTTTTGGGGCTTTGTTCATCCTTTCGCAGATTCATTCCTGGCTTTGCCAATATCACATACCCGCTCACGTGTCTGCTTCAGAAATGTGCGCAGTTTGATTGGACCCCGGAATGCGAGTCTGCTTTTTCGAAGTTGAAGTTTCTTTTGACGTCCCATCCGATTCTTTGACACTTCAATCTTCTCGCTCTCACTGAGATTCACACAGACGCCAGCGGTATTGGTGTAGGTGCTGTTCTGGTTCAACGCTTGGATAATCAAGAACACGTCGTAGCGTATTCAAGTCGCTCGCTCAGCAAGTCCGAGCGTAACTACACTGTCACAGAGCAAGAATGTCTTGCAGTAGTCTTCGAAGTGCAGCGCTTCCGGTCCTACCTGTACGGACGCCCATTTACCGTCGTGACAGACCATCATTCTCTCTGCTGGTTGGTCCAGCTGCGTGACCCATCTGGTCGGCTGGCGCGCTGGGCACTTCATCTACAAGAATATGACTTCACGGTTTCCTATAAAAGCGGCCGACGTCACGATGACGCAGATTGTCTTTCGCGACTAGCGCTTCCAACAATGGAATGTGACGCAGACACCTTCGATACCTACATTGCATCACTCGACCAACCATTTCCTGATAACAAGACCTTTAAGGATGAGCAACAAAGAGACAGCACCATACAACAGCTTCTTGCTACCAAACCAAAATCATCGCCTACGCGCTTCTGCATCCGAGACGGGCTAGTTTACAAAAAGAACTACACCAACACCGGCTCACAATATCTTCTGGTTGTTTTGAAGAGTCTTCGAGTTTATGTTTTGTAGGCTATGCATGATGACCCAACATCCGGTCATCTAGGCACAGCGAAAACTCTGTGTCGTCTTCAAGAAAGATTCTACTGGCCCAAAATGCGCCAGACGACGGAACATTACGTGTATAGCTGTAACGAGTGTCAACGTCATAAGCGCCCAACAAGTGCTTCTTTAGGGCGACTACATCCGGTGCCGCCCCCTAGAACTCCATTCGAGCAAGTCGGGATTGACCTCCTTGGACTCTTTCCCCAGTCTTCTGATAGAAATCGCTGGATAGTCGTTTGCACCGACCAATTAACACGGTACTGCGAGGCAGCTGCCATACCATCGGCAACTGCAGCCGATGTGCCTTCCTTCATGCTATGTTTTGTAATTCTTCGACATGAACCTCCCAAAATCATAATCAGTGACCGTGGCCGACAGTTCACAGCAAACGTGATGGAAGAGATGCTTCGTGTCTCTGCTTCAAGGTTTCGGCACTCTACGCCATACCATCCCCAAACGAACGGTCTAACTGAACGAACGAACAGAACTCTCTCGAACATGCTGTCTATGTATCTTGCATCTGATCACAAGGACTGGGACAGTATTCTACCCTTTATCACATATGCATTCAACACCGCTCAGCATGAAACTACCGGCTACAGTCCTTTCTTTCTTTTATATGCTCGACCACCTCTTCATACCCCGAATACCATCTTCCCGTGTTTGGACCACCATGATCCCTGCATATCTGAGATCATCTGTCGGGCAAAAGAAGCTAGACGCCTTGCTTATTTGCGCACTCTTGCTTCGCAAGTTCGCCCGAAGGCACATTTTGACCGCCGACGCCGACACGTGACGTACAATCGCGGCGACCTAGTGTTGCTGTGGACACCAACTAGAAAACGCGGTTTGAGCGAGAAACTGCTAGCGCACTATGCGGGACCTTATCTTTTTGTAGACCGTATCAGTGATTTAGTTTACCGCATAGCGCGTCTTCATTCAAACGGCCGACGGTCTGCAAAAACTGAACTTGTCCATGTTGCACGTTTGAAGCGCTTTATTCCTCGAGAGACTGTTTGACTCGCCCAGTGGGCTTCGTCTGCGTGGAGGGAAGTGTTACCACATGGGTTATTTAGGTATGTGCACCTGTGTAGCGGGGAACATGGTGGTAGCAGAAGAAGAGGACGTTCGGTTGGTGGCAAGAGCTCGCTGCTTCACGTTCACTGCGGTATACCGTCGAGTCGACCGTTACTTCTGCTTCGAATAAACCCTTCGTGAACGTAACAATATATATATATATATATATATATATATATATATATATATATATATATATAGGCGAGAGATAAATCCAATGGTTCCGGTAGGAAATGCAGTCGAAAAAAGGAAGACGACAAACGTACGAAACGCAGTTTTTACTAACGTTTCGGCAGGTGGGCCTGCCTTCGTCGGAGTAAATGATGAGAGGCCGCGCAGGGCCTATTTGGGCGGCTGGCTCCAGTATCACGAGCATGCGTAATTTTTCGATTTTCATGCTAAGTTGCAGATCAAGAATACAAGTGAATCGAAAGATGTGATTGTATGAAATACACGTGACATTTCACAATAGTCATATGGCATATCTTACATACATGGTAAATTGTGTGCATCGAAGCAGGTTTATAAGACAGCACTAAAAAATAAAAAATAAAATAAAATTGGATGAATAGAAACACGCGCTGCGCAGATTCATACAGGGTACCAAAGGACACATAATTCTTGCATGAGAACACAAATCTCTAAGGATAATCTATGAAATGAGCAAAATAAGAAGTGAATAAACAGAAAATTGAAAAGGCAAAGTTGATAAAAAATATATATAATAACTCAATACAAGAATTTTCAAAGGTATGCATGACATAGAAAGGAGACAATGTGTACGCAATAATACGAAAATAGCTGAACAAGCACGGCAGACATCCACCAGTCATTGTTAAGTGTATTAACGAACTAAGGCAACATGCTAGTAAGTGTTCCCGGGCTTTCGTTCAATCCGTTTGAGAGAGTTTGGAATTTATGAATAAGGAATGACTCTCTAATTTCGCGATCATGGTGTGTCTTGAAACCAGATTCAATTATTGTGGCTTGGATGTTACTGAAGGAATGACCTGTGTCGGTGACATGTCTTGAAATTGGTAAGTGAGGAAGGGCATGTACATGAGCTCTATGATTGTTGAATCGGTACCTAAAAGCAGTTTCAGTCTGACCGAGATACTGTAGATGACAAATTGAGCACTCCAGCAGATAAATGGCGTTCTGTGTGTCACAATCGAAATTGCCTCTGATATTTATTTTGAAATCAGTCGCTGTGCTGGTGACACAGGTTGTCGTAGTCATGTGAGCGCACACTTTGCAGCGAGGTTTTTTACAAGGATGGCAACCAACCAGTTGAGTGTTGTCATCACATTTGGTTTTAGACGAAGTTAACAAATCGCGTAGATTTTTGCCTCGTCTGTATACAACTCGTGGTGGTTGTGGAAAGGCTCTTGTAAGGCGTTCACTCTGCTGAAGGATGTTGTGGTGTTTTCGGAGAATACTTGTGACATTAGGCGGAGAATACTTGTGACATATGACTATTGTGAAATGTCACGTGTATTTCATACAATCACATCTTTCGATTCACTTGTATTCTTGATCTGCAACTTAGCATGAAAATCGAAAAATTACGCATGCTCGTGATACTGGAGCCAGCCGCCCAAATAGGCCCTGCGCGGCCTCTCATCATTTACTCCGACGAAGGCAGGCCCACCTGCCGAAACGTTAGTAAAAACTGCGTTTCGTACGTTTGTCGTCTTCCTTTTTTTTTTCGACTATATATATATATATATATATATATATATATATATATATATATATATATATATATAGTATACCGGTGCATACTGGCGCAAGCTCTGTGCCAGCGTGACAGCAGGCGTTGAAGTCCGTGTGGCTCGTGCTTGCCAGGTTTCTGCCTGAGCCAGCTTGTTCCGGCTAACACTGCTTCAATAATAACGAGTGTTTGTACGTGAACTCGCTCGTTGCATTTGGTGGAAACGTGCTGGGTAATGTCACGACAGGGATCCGCACCAGCCTTTTGGAATGCCAATCACGATTCCCGTGGCCTATATTCCCGTTGCAGTACTCTTCCAACATACGAGGCACCACTGAACGCCATCCAGGCTTCCCTGTTCGTCAATGTCACCAGCGTGAGTGCTGCAACCACTACTTACTCGAAGACTACGATCACTGACTCTTCAGGCTTCGCGACCGACAGCGCCATGGACCTGCGGCGTACGATCGCGCTACTCCGCGTCGAGACTAACGAAATGACAGCGTCGAATTACAAGCGAGCTTCTACAATGCTGCCAGAATTGCGTGTCATTGACGCAGTGTTGGATGCAGCGGACTCAGATGACTTTGAGGCAGGCCCACCAGAGCGACACAGGGAGCTTCGGTCTTCTCTCACTGAGCTCTCACTCCAGCTCGGCTGCTTCGCGTCGATGATCTCTGCATTTCCACCTACCACCCAACCATCACTGGCCGTCAACTAACCAACAGAGTTCAACGGGCTCCAGAACGACGCCGACCACTGGGGGGCAACCGTCAATACGCACGCAGTGCATGTGTCCTGGAGAGAGCATAAGAAATGGTGAGTGGCTGTTGATCAGCTTCGGGCAAGTGCAGCGGCATGGCACCGGTATGAAGGCTCGAACCAGCTTTCATGGGCGGAGTGGAGCTCTAAGCCAATGGCTGCTTTGGGTCCGGTTTTCTGTGCTCTCTGCCAATGCAACTCGGCCTCCGCTGAGGATGAAGTCCAGGAGAAGCCCAATCTGAAGCCATATTACTTCCTATCCCGTTATTCCATATTACTGCCGATCCGAAGAATTCAACTCGGGCTTCTACCGTCCCGCCATCTCTCCGTGACCAAGATCAAAGGCACCATTACGACAGGGAAAATGTGCCTTTCACAGACATTTTCACTGTCGAGGAACAGTGTCCCGATGTTGCACCTGTGTCCGGTAGGTTTCTCGCTGCGAGCTTTGCGAAACGTCTAGCGACAGGCCCCAACGAACACAATCCGGAGTCGTCAGACCATTCGGTAGACGCTGAGGTGCCAGCCTCAATCTTACTGTACCTTTTACCACGTCATCAAGCTCACGTGCCTGTGGATTTCACCGTGCACATTTGTCAACAGACGGAAGTGGATCTGCACGCTTCAAATTATTCAGTAACTGGACGTGAGAGCATTTCTGCCTTGCGAAAAGATGCCTCTCCAAAAATGAAATACATCGAGGAGTTTCCCGCTGCTGACCCTGACCAAAGGTACCACAGTTGTCCTCTGCAGGTTGCTAACTTTGCATTGGTATTAGACCCGGGAACACCACTACCACAGCTTCCTCAAGAAATGCTACTCTCGGGCTCGTCCTTGTCTGAGGACGTGGAGGCGCTCCCCTCACTTGGGCCATACACCTCTGATTCCTACCAGACACAGCCATGTTTGCAGATGTCTCAGACATTTTCGAAAACTCACAGGCGCTCAGTCGTGCACATACTGGGTTCTCAAGGGATGCCTTCTTCAGGGAATACCAAGGTTATTGCCAATGAAAAATTGTCGCGGACCAGCTCTCCTGCTGTGACTTCCCTGGACAATGCCTGTGCACGTGGCACTTCGCTAGAAACCACCGCCCTAATCATATCTGTGAGTTCTGATCCGTGATTGCTGACCAACCATGAGCTGCACCTTATCTCATATTGAAAAGTGGCTCATGCGTTCACAAAGATAGTGCGCAGAGCATCCGTCTGCAGCTGTCTGTCCCTGCATTCGTCTGCAGAGCATCCGTCTGCAGGAACAGACACCAGCATTTCCAGGTTGGTCTACGACCTTGCCAAAACAGTCAGTGTCTCCCGCCAGAACCATCGTCGAGATTTCAGGCTGCTCCTCTCCATGGGCCAGAACATGAATCTCGAGCACCACGAAGCCTCCAAATCTACATGCTACAGAAGGAGGAGTGAGCCTTATCTGCAAGTTCATAGTGTGACCAAGGTTGTCAACGCCCACGGCACAGCCAATGGCGTCCACCAGAGTTGTCATCGACAGCTGTCTATGTCGGATGCCAGTGTGGTAGAGACCGACCACTGCAAAACCCACCAGTGGACCCACTTGCAGATCAACCAGACAGCTCGCAACGTGGCCGGCACCGACCACCTCGATTCAGCCACTGCCGGCCACCAGAAGCATCGACAGCACCTCCCCACGCTTCGCAGTCATGGCCGAGTGTCGTGACCAAGAAAGACGCTGGGGCTCGCGCGCTCGCGTAGCTAGAGCAAAGAAGACAAGGACGAAGCAGAATAAGAACCGCTGGCCCAGGATCGAGTGTTGTGTTCTGTTCTCTGTCAAGTTCATTACAATATATATATATATATTTATATTGAAGCTTAACGTACAATTATGCCAAGGAAAGTTTAGGGCAAGATATTAGGCGGAATTTTATTGTAAACATGAAGAAAAGCGGGTGAAAGGTTAACTTGCCGTGCACAGGAACCAAACCTGCGACCTTCGAATAACGCGTTCTATGCTCTATCTCGGTGCTTCGGTTCTTGCCTGACACTTTCACGTTTAAAATCACATATAAACCCAGTGGTTGGGGAAATAGCTGTCGTGGTAGCTCAGTTGTATAGCAGTGGTAGAATGCGTGGTAAAATCTCTGACAATGGCCTTATTGGTAGTAACCTGCTTAGTTCGGACACTTGTAGCACCAACGTCGGTTAGAGCCTGCATGTTAGCTGCATCCGGAGGCAAGTTGAGCTTATGCAGCTCCCTGAATCCGTGACATGTACCTTATTTGGCCGTAACCCGCTTAATTTTGACGCTCCGGGGACAACGAGAGTGAACTACTTATTATGTGCGAAATAGGAGCGTCATAACGGTTGTCACAGGTCCCGTTAATTTAGGAGGCGATCGCCGGGCTGATTTCAAGGGCCGAAGTATCGGCCCCCCAAACCGCACCACGAAAGCATGGACAATTTAGAAGTGGTCCTATTTGGCGCGCCAGTGGACGTCGGCTGTGGCCCAAAGAACAAGTCAGAGCCAAGAGTTGATAAACAAAACAAAATTATATTCTCAGTTAGGGCAGATCAAAACGATACACAAGTTTGCACACTCGACAATAGTTGAATACAATATGTCACCAATCAAACAATGTACTACACAGTACAATGAGCCAAACTCGAAACAACGGTCACAGACAACAATACGCACTAAATGCAGTCGCATTCATCGAACGACCAAGACACTTAAAAACTAAAGAGTTAGGAAACTTATCCAGTCCAAAGTCCTTGGAACAAAAGTCTGGATGATACTCTTTCGAGAATCACTCACTCAAAGTCCAGCGTTGTTGTCGTTCCGCTGCCCCCGACGTTTCTCTTCCAGGAAACCTCGCGTCTTCAATTGGCCGCTCTCCACGCTCCAAACTTCTTCGCCGGAAACACGTCGGCTTTACACACGCAGCTGTTGCCACGCGTCTTCGCTCGATAGCGGTAAACACACACTCTTGCCTGTAGCTCGAGCCTTCACCCCTCCGGTGGAAATCCTCTTCTTCTCCTCCTTTGTCACGGAAGACAAAAGGCTTCGCCCACAAGGCTGAACACCCTACGCACTCTGGCGCATACTTTCTTCTTCTCCTGCTTTGTCACTAAGGACAAAACCTTCACCGACAGACGCGGCAGGATACCCTACGCACTCTGGCGCTAACTTCCTTGTTCTCCTGATTTCCCATCTCGGTTGCTCGATTAAATACCTTCCGCGCGAGATTCAAGAAAGTTCTCATCATTGCGTCGGCGCGATACGGAGCGGAGGCTTGGGAAAGGGCGAGACGGTAAGTGGGCCGTCCGCGACGGATGATGCAACCCTGCATCACCACGCCCCTTTCCATCGAGAACGTTCTAGGGCTTGCTCAGCCGCCGATGCGAGGAGGTTCGTTGGCGAACCTACGCTTCCGAGGGGAGAGGGAAGCGCGCCTGGGGAGTCTTTGGATGCTTGTTTTCTTTTTTTTTATCGTTGAACTCTCGGCGCTTCGTCGCGAGAATTTGGCGGCGCGCCTTTTTTTGAGCTCTCGTGTTGTGACAATGGTGTTGATGAACAAACTATACGAGACAGTGTGGTCTGCATCACAGTCATCATCGCGAACCACGCGGTAAAGACAGAAAAGCCATAATTCACCGTGCCTATTCGCGCTCACCAATTACGCGTGACACCGCTAGGCACAGGCCATCTGAAAGGCGTGGTTGCCGTCCGCATTTATGTTGCTTGTTGGTGAGAAATGCTTAGGAGGCCGCCAAAACCTGTTCACTGTGTCGTTCTTACTGGCTGCTCCTGGATTGCCAGGGTGACGTCAATGTGGGCATCGAAGGCAGCTGTGGTATCGTCCTCATTGACTGGGACAAGGCGTACTTCGGATTTCACCGCATACATTTGAAACTGCTTAGACGCCATCAACGACTGTGTATGCACGCCAGGTTTTCAGCGCCGTATCTGCGGCGCATTGTAGCTTTGTTTCGACTGAATGCGATGAACACAAAGAGACGTTTAGGCCACGGTCCGCACTAAGTCGACTCCATAGGTCACGAAAATTTAGGCGAAAAGCGGTTCAAAGCCACGGTCCGCACTAGGTCGACTCAATAGGTCACGAAAATTTAGGCGAAAAGCGGTTCAAAACCTGTTTTATCCGACATTAGCGAGGAAGGTTGCGTGTGCTGTGATCGAAGCGGCGTCACAACAGTGTCACAGGACCGGGACTTCGACGAAGGGAGTAGAGTGTAGTTCGAGCATGAAGCTGATTATTAGGGCCGAACTTGTGGCTGGTCAGCAAACAGTCGGAGTACAGCGATACACACTGACACTGATAGCGGCAAGCAGAGCGTCAGCCGCCGATGAAATGACAAGCGGTGAAGCGCGTCGGCATCTCTTCTTGTGCCGTACAATGTCCCAGCGTTATTGCTATAGTGACCACGTAAGCAACGCAGGTTTCAGAATATTCGGTAATGCTCGCGTTGCGCCCATGAGATTACCAAAAAGATCTAGTCCTGAGGCTTCTGAAACACTGCAGGGGCGGCTCACGCTGATAATAACTTGCTGGGTGACTGCGTGATAACAAAGTTTGAGGACAGATTATGGCATTGGCCCCCTCTGGCATCGTCCCGATGCTTTACCAAACGATGAAACTATAATAACAAAGTAAGAAAATATACAATAGGTACAAGCAAATTAAGCGTTGTAACAACAACAAAAAGACAGTCCTCAAGTTTGTTAACGCGCATGGAAAGACTTGAGGCGCACGACAGCGATGAAGTGAGGTCGTGGACGGGACCGTTCAGAGTTCGTGATGCTATCGGGAGCAACCTTGTTGTCCAGTGGGCCGAGATGTCGAACTACTCTGTACAGTTTATTATAAAACCGCAGAAGTTTTTCACTGAGTCCACGTCGGTGAATCAGCTTCCGCACCCAAACAGCGTCACCGGGTTGGTATTCCGTGAAGTGTCCTCGAATGTTGCAACGTCAGCTGTTGACCGTCTGTTGGTTCTTGAACCGGAGGCTGGCGAGCTGTCGTGCTTTACGGTGTGCTGAAGGTGGACGGCGATGTGGAAGTTTTTTTCGTCAGCGACACTGGCCAGCATGTCGTTGAGCGTCATTGTTGGGTTTTCTTCATAGGCCAACTTGTATACCGTGACCTATGCCGTGTCCTGCATGACCATGTTGTATGTGAAGGTCCTTAAGCGGGAAACATATGGCGCGATTTCGGATGCGATTTGCCATACGGCTGTTCGTGTTGACAGCCGCATCCGACAGGCGTTTAACAGCGTGCGGCGACGATTCACACGCCACGCGTGTATTCAACTTGTTGAATTTAACCGTGCGGCAGCTGCGCCCGCTTGGCTGCCGCAGTCAATGGCAGCGCGAAGCGTGACAAGGGGCGCCACAGGTGGGCGCCGTCGCAAGTTTCTGCTTCGCCGCTACGATCACCCTTGTATTTTAAGATATCACCGTTGCCAGTGGCATCAAAAACATTAGATAAACTGTTTATTACGTGAAATAAGTCATGATTGAATAAATTGATTCTTGGAGTGTGCAAGAGTGCGCTATTTCTGCAAGGCAACGCCGTTTTCCGAACCAACAACGAGGTGTAAAGCCGTGATGAAAGACCATTTCGCAGCTAAACAAACAGTGGTACCAGCGGTGTCAGTGAACCAGCCCGCTTCGTTCCCACCTTTGCTGTTTTACATCGAGGCCGTTGATTGAACCTCTTGCACGGGTGAAAGCGTCATATAAGTGTACGAGGTTTTATCGCGCTGGTAAACATAAGCGCTCGACAATGAGCTGACGTTGGAAAGAGAGCGGCGCTACCGAGAACGCCAGCTTTTCTAGGCCTACGCTCGAAGTCGATAATGAATGTGGGCTGTGTCAATGTTTGTGGCTTGTGAAGGCGTAGCTTTGTTGGCGATGTTATTAGACAACAAGGCATGGCTGCGTGATATTCTTTATTTTGCGCTTAATAAAGAGGATACGATATCTTCCGAGTGGGCAACCTGAGGAGTCCGTATGTTGTCGGAGCCTGAGCGCTGATGGCTGTTCGCCCCATGTGTGTTGAACCATCGTACGCCGCGTGCGTCGCCGCGTGCTGCATCAGACGCCGAATCGCACCTTGTGTCGCCTGCTTTAAGATGGAGGGTTTCCCATGTCTTCTATTCGACTTCGATATACATGTATAGCATGTCGGCAATGGTCCAATTAAAACGCTCGGTGAGGCGATAAGTTTGTGTGTGGTACGCCGTTATCTCACGGTGGCCTATCTTGCTCTAAGTCAGGCCAGTAGTGAGTTCAGCGCCGGCTCCAGGACGTGCATTCTGATCTGATGGAATAGTTACTGCTGAGAGTCTATTGGCTGGAGAAAGGCTGCTGGTCTTGTGAGCAGTGTCTTCGTTCGCTGGCTGTCGTGTATGTCATCATGTAACGAGCGACGTCGGCGGCAAGCCGAGGTAAGTAGTACTTTACTTCTATCTTCACAAGCGTGTGGGAGAGCCCGAGAGAGCCGTCGGTTTGTCATGTAAGGCCTAAGGAATTTCTGGTTGCCTTGCCGAAGCTACAATGATGAGATAGCTGTCTCGGGCCGGAGAGAAGTTCTTCTTTGCAAGAACGTTGTTTTTCAAGAAAAAAATGATGTCAGTCCTCACCTGAATACTGGTGGAACGCCAAAGGTCCTACCCCCGAGGTATTCACTAGGCCCCACAAATCCGCGTCCACTCGCTGTCGAAGTGGTCGACACTTATAGTCCCAGGAAGCACTCATCATCCTGCACTTTAAGAAACATTGTTGTACTTGAGGAGTAGTTCTACCACACAACAATGATCATCATCTGACTTGCTCACGTTTTCTTGCTTGAAAACTGACGACTTTTCTGTCAGAAATGCTATATCACACTGATAACGCGCATGCTGTTTGTGGCGGCGAACTAACAAAATCGTGGTGATACCGTGAGGAAAGTACGCGAAAGAGATGACGATTATTGTTGCGTGGCAGAAACACTCGCCAAATACTCGATGATTTATATGTGGTCGCCCTGTGGTTTGGTCGCCCTTCGGTGGTGGATATTGACGGGGCATGAGACAGGCAGACGGCATTGGTGTATATCTTTTCGGACTTGTACACGGCGTGGTAACGTCGAATTCTTGGAGCCTTAGGCTCCATCGAGCGAGGTGATCTGAAGGGTCTTTCAAGTTACCTAGAAACCACGAGGCATTGTGCTCTTTCTTAACTTTGAAAGGCCGGCCGCAGAGGTAAGAGTGAAAATTTGAAGCTGCCCAAAATGATGGCAAGGCACTGCTTTTCTGTTGCGGCATGGTTGGCCTCGACTAATGTTTATAGATACTATTTCAGTTTCCGAATTCTCCACTCCGCCTTCGGGGAGCTGGCGGCGGGCAGCTGTTCCCGCCACCATGGTGCTGCAGGCCAACTTTGCGCCAAGCAAATGAGTATCGTCTGCTGGAACTAGGCGCGGTGAAAGAGTGAGCAGTGCTTACACAACAACGCAACTTTTCAGCTTACGCACGAGGAGCGTAACGTAGAGCCTAGATGCGTGTGCGGCATCTTTCCAGGTCCTTGGTGAAAATATTTGCTCGCGTAGCGTGGTGCTAGACAAGCATTTGTCGTAGAACGAACTGTTTTGCCACCCTGTAACTCTTTGTTCTTCCAGGTAGTGGAAACAAAAATTAGAGCTCAGTTGTATTAGAAACGTCTTACCGAAGTCGCGGTAAACGCTTTGTTTTATCCGGTTCCAGCTTAGTTGTTTACGAGCTATTTTCGCGAGCCCCAGCATAGGGATCTTAACTTGCGCTTAACATTAACTTGCACGGAAAAAAACACCTCGGTGGGTCGTACGTATAAAGGAAGTTGAAAGCGAGTCATTGCTGTAGGGTATCAGTCTCATTTAAATTCCCACGTAAACGAAAATTCCACTGCAACGACGTTATTTTTCTGTTCAGCTGGCATTTAAACCAGTGCGCTTTTCTCTTCTAAAATATTCAGATTTTTGGGTGTCTGAGTGGATAATATTTGAGATCGATAAAAAATGCTAAGTTTGTGAAAATAGAAAAAACTCAGCGTATTGATACAAAAACACTTGTCACTCTCACATACTAGTCACGAGCATTCGAATTTCAACTTCAGACAAGCGCATAGCTGAACTCCTGTAACGATTCGGGCTTGTGAGAGCCAAACAAAGCATAAGACAATCTGGTGTGTACCTATACCCATTCGGTCATTTTACTTGTTGGATGTATATGAAGGGACACTTTCTGTACTTCAGGTAAATCTTCAAGTAGATCAGTGAAAGCCACTGGGGATGCAGTATTATTTTTTTCATTCAGTGGGCGTATCTTAAGTTTTCTCCATTCTCCAGTGGCGGTGGCACAGACCAAACGTTTTCTCAATTTGCTGGTCGCAGCCTTCACATTGTTCTTCGTTGTCTTTGTCCTTATGCTTTTTTTTATTGTAACCGCTAAAATTACACAAGACACACATCTGTTAGCACAAGTCATGCTCACACAGTCCTTGCAATCAATATTTCTTAGTGGTGCACTTTCTGATTTCGCTGTGCCAATAGATGTATTCTGGAGCGTTATAGAAGGTCATTACGGGATCTTTTTCCGCCTCCCCAAGGACCACCGAGCTCTTGTTGCAGGGTAGTTAAAGCACACTTTTTTTGTTCACATAGAAAACCTGAAATCCTTTGAAGGAGCGAGGACCTCTTGTCGGCATTATTCTGGCAGATCGCAAAGTAGCAGCAGTTGGTTGTTGTAGAGGTACATTTATTTTGCGGTTTCATGACAATTACATAGGGTAATTCGTAAATAATCAAAAAACTCCATCACTCCTTCATGTCCATGCACCTTGGTAAGTTTAGACTTCTCTATTTATTATGTTTCTATAAGTCTTCAGGATGTCACTTTCTTGAAAAAAAAAACCAACGTCCACCTTGCGCGTCTTTCCCAAATTTTCCCCTGGATCTTTCCCACTTCTTCAGTAACAGTGCGGGTCCGTCGGCGAGGAGAAGTGGCGTTTTTAGGGGCTTTTCCTCTACACGCTGGTGCACCCGGACACAAAACACATGGTCTGAGCTATGGCGCGCGGGATAGTAGCAATACTGTAGTTAACCTCGTGAGACGTCAACACGTGATCGATGCGTCCACATGTGGTCAAAGTTTAGATCGTGCCTACGATGTTAACAATCAAAGAGTTTCCTGCGTCGTGGATGTCTGAGTATCTTCGTGACTGTAGGTGTCTAATTGTCTTCGAAGACCGTAGAAGCATGTCATGCGACGAGACATACACACAGAAAAAAGCTTGACTCCACACCGGTGCAGGGTGCAGGAAACTCCAGCTGCATGGCCAGTGAAGCCAGTGGGAAGCAGCTGGTTACTTGGCGCAAAGTAAGACTGCAGCGCCCTCACACTCCCTTGGAGAAAATTGCGCCCGCCTCTAAAGGAGGTGTTGGAAAACTGAAAAAAAAATATCTATAAACGTTAGCCTCAACCTTCGATAGTGACCGGCTAGCAATACTGAAAACCCTTTCTTGGCCATCGGGTCTGTGCTCCAGGATAGCGCGGAGACTTATGCTGCTTGTGTTGGTGTGTCTTTCTGTTTCGGCGTATTCGTCGAAATGCGCTAGTATCAGCGATGCCTACAGGCGTCGTTTAAGTTTCCTAAATGCTTCCCCTTGTGCCGTTTTTCTTCTGAATTCGAGGCTTATTTTCGTGAGGTGAGTACAGGCTTAGCGAATTGTGAAAATTTCTTTACAAAGCACCTGTCATGGGCGCACTGTCGAAGGAATAGGCGCATTGCCTTCTTAGTGGTGGGCAGCGCGAAATCGACGTGGCTATTTCGCGCGGGTTGACACGGACACCAGGCTTGCTAATAACGCGCCCCGAAAACAAGATCTTCTCGTACGCAAAGTCGCAATCTTCCGGCTTCCGGGTAAATCCAGTGGCCTTGACAAATAAAGTGCTGTATCAAGGCACCAAAGATGCTCGTCGAAACACCAGGAAAACAGGACGACGTCGTCTGAATACACGATGCAAGTCTGCCACTATCGACCAGCCAGCAATGTGTCCATAACGCGCTGCAACGTCGCAGGCGCCGAACAGGGACGAAATGACATGACCTTGAACTCGAAGAAGCCGTCTGCTGTGATAAAGGCAGTCTTCTCTCAATCTCTCTCGTCGACCTCGCTTTGCGAATAGCCAGTGTAAAGAACCATTGAGAAAAAGTACTTCACGTTGTGGAGTCGATCCAAGGCGTCCTCTATATTTAGAAGAGGCTACACGTCCTTGTGAGTGATTTTGTTCAAGCGGTGGTAATTGATTAAAGGTAGAGTTCTGTCCTCCTTCAATAGGTCTATGCGTGATGCCCACGCACTCTTAGACTTTTGAGTGTCATCGTCACGTAACTTTTCGTTGTCATCTTTCTTCACGGATTCGTCTATGTGTGTCCAAACTCGGTGCGGACTTTGTGTAACTGGTTTGGCACTTTTTTTCTCTTATGCGGCGATGTTTCGTGACTTGGGTTTGTCGGATTCACATTGGTGACGAGAAGCTGTTTTTCAATTGCAGGAGCAGGGTCTTGGGCTGGTTTTTGCGCGCTTCGCAGAACTCGAGCTGACGTCGATATCTTTTTGGGGACTCAGATACGTTGATGTTGCTTCGGCAACATTAGAGAGGGCGAAACCATTGCAGGCGTCTATGAAGTTGTCGATGTAGGAGACCGCGTACTAACGGCTGAAGTTTCTGGGCACTACGTTTGTTTTGCGATCACGCAGCTCAGCTATGCCTCTTGCGACGCACATCTTACGGTAAACACTAATGACTCAGCCTTCGCCGTTAAAAAGGAGAAAGGGATAGTGCGCCAAAGACACCCTCCAATGTAGAAATGATACTTTGGTAATAACAACACCTTCTGTTTTTAATTTTTCTTTACGTAATAAGCAAATGAAATGCGCAGGATTTAGACACTGTAGCTCAACCAACGCTCCGAAATTTCTAGAAAGTTTTAAAACTCTCGTGTTGTCGTCCCCAAGTTCTGCCTAAACTACTGGGATACGGGTGAAAGCTTTCATACTCCATTTATTTTTTTGAGTCTCTTGGTTTGTAGGCCATATATTGTTATATATATGTTTGTATGTCGTGTATATTGGCGAATTCTATGATTGCGACACTTCAGGTAAAGATTTTACTACTGTGTGTGTTTATTTTTCGATAATTTGCCATTGTATTACCTTGCTTGTACATTCTTTGTATTTTCCGATCCAGTAATAATCCTCTTGGAAGGTAGACAGTATTCTGTAAATAAATAATATAAAATAAGAGCAGGTGCCAACACCACCAATGTTTTCGGCTTTTTCGGTGCCAACTGAAATGGCACTGGAGAAAGGCGGCGTATTGACCTGCTGTTATATTAGATTCAATGCGTGGTTCTGCAGCTTCGACAATGGTGGCAGTTCTTTTAGGGTGCTTTCGTTATTGAATCAGGCCTCAGGTTTATGATGGCGCAATGGTTTTTTAGGAAGTCCATCTCAGTCATCGCGTCCCTGGAGAACTGTTGTAGAATAGCAAAGCTCGCAGGATATGTCCGACTGTTGATTGTGATTCTGGCTGTACACCGCCTACCATATTTATTAGGTGGCCCGCAGCAGTCAAGGTCATTCCGAGCAGTCCTTGTTTTTTTTCAGCTTAGCGTTGAATACCAAGTGATGACGAAATAGCCGGTGCCAGTGTCGGTGACAGCAGTGAAGTCACCGTCCACGGGAATGTCGAGTTCACTTGTTCGTCGTCTTGCGTTGTCGTTGAGTCATGGAATCAGACCATATATATCTACATCGGTTTGCTCTGCTGCTTCTCCGTTAAGTTGAAAGGTCTTCTTATGGCCGCGTAGTTTTGACGTAAGAGCTGCGTTCGGCTATAGGCAGGTTTTTTTAGGTTTCTTCGCGTCGTCGTCGTTGGCAGCGGTGGAGGATCTTGGGTAGTTCGTCGTACAGCAACTGTGCCACCTTCGGTCGCTGTTAGCTTTCAAAATAAGGGCTCGGAGCAGTACTGACGTACTGCCTGCGATGCGGTGACGCGTAGCAGCCTGGGAACGACGAACGGTAAGGTCGTCGGCGTGTATACTTCACTCTTGCGAGTGAAAAATATTAAAAACGTCGACCAAGGTGAAATACACAAAAGTTAAAAAGACGTTTCGGCTCCCCACACTGGAGCCTTGTTCACAGTCTCTTGCGAGGTAGTCGGCGATGTCGTGGGAGCGTTCACTATGCTGTGAGCACAGCTCATTGACGTTTGAACCATGCAGTTCTATTTGATGGTACTGGCAGTGGCGCTAAATTTGGCTAGCTTATCCGCAGTGCTAGCAGAGAGGTCGGTGATTGGGAGTGATCTGACCGTTTCACGCAGGTGGTTAAAGAGTGCTTGAACGTCTGCTTGCCCTGGTGTCGAGCGGCGTTTGAATTCTCGGGTGCGAATCTCCAGCGTCTTTTCAATCATCGTCACTTCGGAGACGAATTCCTGGACCGTGTTCGGTGGTTTTTTGCATCAGACCCGTGAAAAGCTGCTGCTATACTCCTCGAATAAGTCATGTCAGGGTCAGTGCGGCAAAAGAGTCTGGTCATCTCTTCCCGGAAGAGCACCCCATTTTTGTTTTGGAGCTGCAAACGGGATTCAAGCAGCGTTTCAGCCCTCTAGTTGTGGACGGTGCTCCTAAATGTAGCCAGAAAATTGGTGCTGCTTGTGTCCCACATTGTGAAGATTCGATCTAGGTTCTCGAACCAGGTACGAGTGGCGTCTTGTCAGGCGAAGAACGCATGTTGAAGTCAAACATCGCTGGTCCAGGCATCGAAACGGCGACTCAGTCATATGCTTCAAGCCACTTTTCCGGGTCTTCAAGTGCTGAAGCAAGAAAAACTGATGGCTCCTTCTGCTGCCGAAGCAGGATGGGTGCGTGTGGCACAGCTGCAGTCATCGTCGTTGTTATCAAGGTCGGGGTCTTCGTCTGTGAGTTCTTTCACCATAAACCCGTACTCTGACGAGATCTGTTGATGCCGCCGGCTGGCTCATCGTTCAGCGTTGGTGTCGATGCCCGCTTGATCATGTGGGGCGGCTCAGAACTTGAGCAAGCTGTTCGTTCTATGGGCCGGGAAGCACCTCCCCCACTTTTCACGGGGTTGTGACTTGGCCAAAGGGAGTAGACCTTAATTTGACGTTGAAACTTTTTGTTTGGTGGATTTTGTGGCAGGTCAACGAAAAATCAGATCGCAGCGATACACACTTGCACTGAAAGCGGTGAATAGAACGTCTGCCATCAATCAACTGACTAACGCTGACGCGAGTCGGCATTTAAACACGTATCCTCGAACCTATGGCACCGCTATTGCTAGTGATCACATAGGTTGCAGAATAATCTTTATTATTCGCGTTGTGCGCGTAATCTCGACAAATTATTTACCAAAGTTCGGAAGCCTCTCGAACGCTGGAGACGCAGTTCGCGTTGACAATTACAATGCAGCGGGGTGTTAACAAAGTTTGAGGAACGAATGTGGAAATAGAATGCAGAGAGCACGGGAAGTTATTTTCACTGTATTCACAAGCACAGACGTCACTGTGTGGTAGAACACTCACTTGCTACCCATATTTAGAATGTTAATTACTTTTAAAGACGATAGTCTTTTTCGGGGACCTTCGACGGAAAAATTTTGGTCTGCCTGTCTGTCTGTACAATTGTCTGTTTGTTTGCCCCTACGATACCTCAAACGGCACCAAACAACCAGCCCCATGCACAGCGCCCGCCAATATTTCTCAAGGTATAGCGCTCATCGTTGTGCGATTGTCAATTAAAAAAAGCAAATATTGCGCATATCTGAGGAGCCATAGCAATATGCCTAGGTTTTGTATGTCTGCCTTTACACCAGAAGAAGCACACACAAGTAAATCTGAGGACTGGAACGTTTAACGCACTGCACTGACAGTGCAACGCGATGCTCAAGAAGGTGTTCCTAACGCTTTGCTACCACGGCACACTGGTAGTACCTGCCCGTACCTTTGCATTCTACACCTTATCCCCTCCGTAACTAGCACGCATCTTTCTCCGTAGTCGCGTACGCCTTCGTTTTCGAAGATAACTGCCAGATGGCACTCTTGTCTAACGTGCCTAGATGCGCTTGTTCGCCTCTTTTTTTCAGCCAAAATGTGTTCTTTCGAAAAGGTAATTCGAGCACAAAAACTTGACACGATCACTCACACACTCTCACAAGCATGCATCAAACACACACAGCGCTCACTTCCAACTCATTTATTCACAGCTCGAAGGCTCGATTATATACAGGACACATTGTGCTCACACACACCATAGAAGGCCAATAGCATACATTATCAATACGTACAGTTAATCAATGCCAAAGCATCAGAGCGATAAACTGAAGTTTGCTTGGTAACAACGGAATTCAAGGGGTGCTTACACAGCGATCATTATTTTTTTCAATGAAAAAAGCCTCTAACACTTCACGTGCAGTTTTAATTGCGCTTCTGCCTAGCATCTTCGTCTCAGAAAATCGTGCGTCACAACCACACGAGATGACATGCGCGACCAGGTGCGCATACTTGTCATCTCTTTTTGTTAATTTTTGGGCCTGTTCCCCCAATCGGTCATTAATACACCAATCTGTTTGGCCAATGTTCACTTTTCTGCAGGATAAGAGTATGGAGTACACATTCCCAGTGGAACACTTAAAAAAGGCCCTCTCATGTTTCTTCTGGCAGCCGCGCTTCTTCCTATCGCACACATGTTGGCACAGTCTTCCGATTTTTTCTGGTGCGGGAAACACCAGCGGTACGCCGTGCCTGGCCGCGACTTTCTTGAGGCGGTGTGAGATCTTATGAATATATGGCACAACTTGTGGTCTAATTTTTAAGGGCTGGGTAGCGGTCATCGCTTCCCGTGTTCCACGTTTAAACTTCTGCAGAAGTGATTCAGCAGTGGTTAAAGAACCCCAGTTGGTCGAAATTTCCGGAGCCCTCCACTACGGCGTCTCTCATAATCATATGGTGGTTTTTGGGACGTTAAACACCACATATCAATCAATCAAATCAATCGATTCAGAAGTGGCCGTAATGAACTATCGAGGGAACCCAGCAGCCTCTAGTCAAACGGAGTTTCATGCTGTGTGGGCACGACCTCTTTAGCACTGATTCCAAGCAAAGAGACGCAACGCCCCTCTTCACATTCTTTAGGTAGGCAGAATCGTACGGCAACAGCTGCTTCTCAACACGAGGATGATAAGATCAGCAAAGATGCTCATCGTTTCACGTGAGGCTTAAGTCTAAAAACTGCAGACAAGTTTCTTGATGCAATTCAACAATAAAGGAAAGCCCTCGTCCTAGTCTTTAAAAAATTTTTAAAATAAAATGAGGGGATGTAAGGTTGCCCTGCTTATATAAAAGAATTAAAAAATTGTCAACGTACCTAAAAACCTTTAAAACCTCCCCCCCCCTTTAAAAGCATTGTATAAGTCCCTATCTACATCCGCTAAAAAAATATCGAAAAGAACCAGGGCGACACAGGAACCAATGGAAATTCCTTGCCGCTGAAGAAAGGGCTTTTCGTCAAACCTAATAAACGTTCCATTGAGATAAAATTTTAAAAGCGATAAGAAATTGTCTACATTAACGCCCGCGTTAATCATAAAATCTACGTCACCATTCTCTTCTATGCAAGATTTTACAGAGGCTAGAAGCTTGTCATGCTGCACGGAATATTACAAATCTACACCATCCACTGAAAAGGCGTTGCCTGTTGTAACGCGAGAGCGCAAAAAGTCGCACACATCACTCGAGCTCTTCGTACGGAAAGGGTCATTCACCACGAGATTCTTTAGCTTGCTCTGAAGAAATCTGCTAACGTTAATCTGCCAAGACCCTACTTCACTAACAATAGTGCGAAAAAGTACATACGGTTTGTGTGTCTTGGCCAAGAAAAAAACGTTGAGGTTGCTCCCTTTGCTGTTCTTTATGTCCTTAGCTAACATCGTAAGCCCCGCATTCTTGCAAAAATCAGCGAACTTAGACCTAACGCGAGTCGCTCACAACTTAACTGGGCGGAAGTTCTTCTTCATAGTCACTAAATCCTTTTCTTTGTATGCTCCCTCAGGCATGACCACAAAGCAACCTCCTTTGTCGGCTAACATTAACGTTAATTTGTGCTTTTTAAAGAATGACATCATGTTATTCAAGCCTTTAACTTTAGGTCTATCTTGATTCTGCGGGGCATATTTCAATAAACAGTTCATGCAATCTTGTAGGCATCTGTCCCGGTCTTGATTGGCCTTCACAGACAAGTCCCTGCTTAGTCCGACAAGTTCATGGGCAGAAATGCGAGGCGGAACGGCAAACTTTGGTCCCTTCCGAAGCCATCTCTCGATTTTTGCCGGAATGTATGCGTCCTGTAGGACTACAATGCGCCTCCGCTCTTCCCTTCTTTGCTTCTTGAGCTGTGGGTTCAGGACCTGCTTCCACCTCACTTCCGTGAGTACGCCCAGTTGCTGCCTCAGCCACCGAAGGTGTTGAGCAGCCTGCCATTGCGGAAATGTGTTCTCCACACACTCCTGGCGCTAAGCCCTCAGGGCTCTAAGGAGCAACCGTTCTCTGAACCTATGTATCTACTATGAAAGCATTTTCACCCGTTATTTCTACTCTGAACGCATCGCTTGCTACCAGGGGTGTTGCCGCGTTGAGTGAGGGGTGGTGGTTTAACCTTCCCCTTTCAAGTTTTTTGCGCAATCCCTACTCAGCCATTCCTCACCCAAGTGTTTTTTCGTTGCTTCGCGCTGACATGATTTAGAAATTAAGAAGTGAAATTATCAAAACTAATTCCAGGGCGCTTTTACAGTGAATCGTTTCTCCATACACAAAAATGTGTCACGATGTTTGCCAAGTTTTTGACACTCTGTGATATCTCGGGCAGGCATCTCGGGCGCAAGCGTTTCAAGTTGGCTCGGCGACGGGATTAATGCTGCAGTGGTGGCCATGCTTGTACCCGCTGGAACAGATTTCGCCGGAGTCGATCGATGCAAGAATTTTCACTAGGCAACGATTTATTTTAGAGGTAATTACCAACACAGTTCCAAGGTCTGATAGGCCATGTTTAGGCATAGTAAAGTTCAATTCTTTAAACGTGCTCGAATATTCACTAACGCCCACTATTACCATTTCCATTGAACCTTCGCACGTTCTGCTAACACCTAAATACACGTGCGCACACGCACACACAAGCGTGAACACTTAGTTATCCATCTCACATTTCCGCCCCCACACATAATCGCGTGCGTGACCAAATATTCGGCTCATTCCGCGGTCTTCGCTTGTATGCGATAGTACCAATTATTGATACATATCCTTACTCAACCCCTACTGCTTAAATGGGCTCTGAAACACTATTTTGAGTAACCATGAAATTGATTCATTTTAAAAGCGTATTGCCTCACAAACTCAGCGCCGCAAAACTTTTAACAATCGGTCTAGTACGAGTGGAGTTACAAGGTTGTCGCATGCTGCAATCACATCTCTCTTCTCTCGTCCCAACGAAAGTGCTGGAAGCTAAGCGGGGAGGGACTGGAGGGACAAACAAATAACGCCACCTGCGGCTCGTGACCTTGAGCGCTTTTTATTCTTCGAATACGTTGCTTTTTAACTGCGATCGCGTGCACGCGCATGAAGAAGTGACGGAATCCCGCGGCTAATTCTGCAAGAACGAAGCGCACCTTGTTCAAGTCAGCCAATGGCTGATGGAAACTACAAGTTATTTGCGGGCTTATTCTGTGATTTTCAACAGAAGAAAAAGCATTTTAAGCTGACTTTGATCATTTATTGTGAATTCCAGCCCGCGTGCTCTGCTGTGACATTTGGCTCGCGTGTTGTCGAGAGCCTCGACTACGGTCAGCGGCATTTTCTGACTATGCTCATAAAGTTTTGCATAGTCCCTTTGAGGCATTCTGAAGTGTTGTCCAATGACGAAGGTGCAACACAGACAAATTTGCGTGCCATACACAACCCTACAAAGGCCTACTGAATTTCTTATCTTGTAACTTAAGCTGATAAATAAAAATATGAATGTCAACAGCCTAAAACAGCATAATGATAAATGCAGTGCGGGCAGTTGCAGTGGACAAGAGTTCTATTGTTCCACAGCGTCACAAACGGCGCAAGAATAAGGAATATAAAGCTGAAAAAATATGTGACTAATGAAAGATATTTATATTGAATCACTTCATCCAGCCTGCCGCTACATTGATATGACTAGAACGGCACACCGAGTGATTTCTGCAACAAGCGAGATCGCACAAGAACTGCACAAAATGAAGAAACATGAGTTGACATGTTATCGTATAAAATTAGAAAGAGTATACGTAGTAACCATACTTTTTAGACAATACTGGTAAACTCGGTGCAAGCACTGTTTCACGCTGTAAACAGACCCATTGCACAGCGGAATACTGTTGAGTATCTTTTTCAATTGACATGGCGATTATTCTGTGCAACATATGTTATATTGTTACGGGGATTACAAACACGCGGAAGATACAAACGAGTATCTTTGCAATATTTACAGGTAGGTGTGAGACCCCACGGCTGCTAGCATCTCGCACTTCATGCCCGCTTTTTCTTCATCGATTCGTCTACGACGGCGAAGCCATGCCCACTGCCTGGTAACGTCACCCCCCGCATATGAAGCGCCGTCATGGCACCGCTAAGTCAATCAGGACTGTCAGTGTAGTAGCGTTTTAGCCGCGGCACATGAACAACCTCAGTAGGTATTGTGGCAGAAGATGAGATTGGTTGAACGGGAGTGATGAAGTAGTCGAAAGCGATGACCTTGCGTTAAACTTTGTTGGGCCCAGTGTATCGTAGAAGGAGCTTCTCGCACAAGTCTTCACGCCGATGCGGCGCCCAATCTAGGATGAGAGAGTCAGCAGGGTAGTCAACGTCGTGGTGCCAGTCATTGTAGCGGACTTTTTGTGAGGCCTGAGAAGCAGTGAGCCTAGTAAGCGCGATTTGGTGAGTGACAAGCGCTTGAGAATCAACGTCCTTAGCATACACCGTTGGTTTGGTAGTATCAGAACGAAGGAGTATGTCGAATGGCAATGCAGGGTTGCGGCCGTACAGAAGAAAGAACGGAGAATAGCCGGTGGTGTCATGCCTTGACAAATTATATGCAAATGTAACGTACGGGAGTGTTGTGTCCCAGTCACGGTGATAAGTAGAGTCGTACATGGACAACATAGTTCGGTTGAGCCACTCTGTGAGACCGTTGGTCTGAGGATGGAAGGCAGCAGTAAGGTGATATTTGGTAGAGCAGCTACGAAGGACGTTTGCGAGGAAGCAGCGGCCACGATCCGTCAATAGCTGGCACGGAGCTCCATGCCAAAGAAAGACGTCATTCAGTAGAAAATCTGCGACGTCTTTAGCACAGCTACTTGGCAAGGCGCGAGTTATAGCGTGTTTGGTCGCATAGTCAGTGTCAACAGTGATCCATTTGCTGCCTGACACGGACGTTGGGAAAGGTCCGAGCGAGTCGAGGCCGACGCGGAAGAATGGTTCCGGGGGAATGTCGATAGGTTGGAGCAGGCCAACTGTACAGAGAGCAGGACATTTGCAACGCTGGAAGCGCTCGTGAGAAGCGACATAGCGGCACACAAATTTATACAGGCCAAGCCAAAAGAACCGTTGCCGCACGCGGTGATAGGTGCGTGAAAAACCCAGGTGTCTTGCCGTCGGAGCGTCATGCAGATGTTTAATGATGGTGGCACGCTGGTGTCGGGGAATAACTAACAAAAATTTTAGGCTATCAGGCTTCATGTTGCGGCGATACAGAATTTTGTTGCGGAAGACATATTGACGGAGTGAAGAGTTAGATTGTCCTCATGGTACTCGCTTAATGTCCGTCTTCAGGGTTACGTCCCGGCGCTGCTCTGTGCCGATGTCACGAAACTCAGAGATGGTGAGCACACAAGAATCGCTTTCATAGACAGCCAGGCTAGCAGGGTCCACCGGACAACCTGAGAGACAATCGGCATCTTGGTGCAACCTGCCAGACTTATAAATTACCTCGAAGTTATACTCCCAAATCCGTAGAGCCCTGCGACCTAGGTGATCAGTAGGGTCCTTGAGCGACGACAGCCAACACAGAGCGTGGTGGCTCGTAATAACTGAAAACTTCCGGCCATACAATTAAGCGCGAAATATTGCTACAGCCCAGACCAACGCAAGGCACTCGCGCTCCATTATTGAATAAATTCGCTCAGATGTGAAGAAACGGCGGCTGGCATACGGAATAACACGCGTTTGGCCCCCCTGGTTTTCAGCGAGGACGGTGCCGATGCCATGAGCACTGGCATCTGTGCGAACTTCAGTCGTCGCGGACGGGTCGAAGTGAGCCAATTTTGGTGGTGAAGTGAGCAGGTCGGTCAGCGAAGAAAACGTGGCTGCTTGATCTTGGTACCCGAGAAGGGTGCGTTCTTTTGAGAAGATTAGTTAGTGGTCATGCAATAGTAGCGAAATCGCGTGTAAAACGTCAGAAGTACGAGCACAAGCCCACAAAACAACAAACATCTTCGGTAGTAGAAGGCAGAGGAAAGTTCTTGACAGCGCTAATCTTGTTATGGTCCTGTTGGACGCCAGCAGCACTTGCACGATGACCAAGGACAGTGATTTCTCGTCGGCCAAAATTGCACTTTTTCGTGTTCAGCTGGAGTCCCGCTCGACGAAAAACTGCCAGAATGGTCGACAAACGAGTTAGGTAGCTTTCAAATGTTGGGGAAAACAATCACATTGTCGAGGTAGCAATGGCAGATGGACCATTTATAACCACGAAGGAGAGAGTCCATCATACGTCCGAACGTTGCCGGGGCGTTGCACAGCCCAAAAGGCATAATTTTGAACTGGTTTTGGAACGTTAAACCCCACATACCAACTATCATTGAACTGATATAGGCCGTCCGGTGTGACAAAGTCAGTTTTTTCTTGGTCTAAGTTATCGACGGAAATTTGCCAATAGCCCGAACGCAGATCTATAAATGAGAAGTATCGCGCTCCATGAAGGCAGTCAAGGGCGTCATCGATTCGTGGTGAGCGTATATACTTTTTGTGGGTTATCTTGTTCAAGGCACGGTAGTCCACACGAAATCTCCAACTGCCAGCTTTTTTTTTTTGACTAAAACAACAGGTGATGCCCAGGAACTTGAAGAGGCCTCTAAGACTCCTTTGTAGAGCATCTTCTCGACTTCTTGATGTATGACCTGGCGTTCGGACTGGGAAATAGGGTATGGTCACCTTCTAACAGGAATAGCATCACCGGTATGTATTTGATGGCGCACGACGGACATTTGACCCAAAGGGTAGTCATCGATGTCAAAAATATCTCGCTAGGTAGTCAGAACGTAGGGGAGTTGCGCAGCTTGATAGGGCAGGAGACCAGGGGCAATCACCATCGGGATTTCGTTGGTAGGTGCGCTCGCTCGGCTGGCTGCAATAGGGGACGAGCAGTCTTCAAGGTCTAATGCCACGATATTACATACATCAAGTGGGGAAACATGGCCTAACGAAATGCCTTGCAGGAGAACTTGGGTCAAGCTACTAAGGTTGAGGAGCAGAAGCTGAACGTAGTTGTCCACGACAGTCACGATGGTATGCGGCACAGCGACAGTTCGGGCCAAGAGCACATTCACTAATGAAGACACTATGTAGTCACTATCAGGAACAGCTGGTGATAACGTTAAGGCCACAAACGTGGTGGCTTGTTGTGACAGCCAAGCATAATCAACAGTGCGCAAGTGGTGTGACGGTAAGGGCGGCACAGCCCCAAGTCGAGGAAGTTTAAGTTGGAGAACGCTGGTTTCACAGTCGATGAGAGCAGTGTCAGTGGACAAGAAATCCAATCCAAGAATCAGGTCACTGGGGCACTGTTCAATAACTGCAAAGAGAACAGATGTGGGGTGATCGGCAATTGTGATTTGTATTGTGCACATTCCTGTGGTGGCAAGACTTCTTCCGTCAGCTACACGAATATTGCCAGAAGCAGCCGATGTGATAACTTTCTTCAAGTGGCGGCAAAGTCGGGCACTCATCACAGAAATATGCGCCCTGGTGTCAATAAGTACAGAAACAGTCAGGCCGTCAACGTTGACGTCAATCAAATTTCGTCGTATTAGCAGTACAAGGAGAGGATTCGAGGTCGGTATCGAGGATACAGCTTCACCTCCAGGAGCTGCACCGCTTAGTTTCACTGATAAAAATTGAGTGGGGAGGTCGGGCGTCCTCGTAGAGGAGAATACACGATGAGCGACGTCCAAGTGGCGAACGAGACTGATGACGTCAAGGCGATGGCGAGCGGCTGTGGTGTGTATCAGGGGCATTGAAGGCGTTAGAATCGAAGGGTGTAAGGTGGCGGCAGTTGTCGGGGATTGGTGTAGGAGGCTGGAAAAGGCGGTAGCTGTCGGCACGGCGAGCAGTGTTATACTGTGTTCGGGACGAAGACCAATGATTGCGGCAATACTGTGCTACGTGCCCTAAGAGGCGGCAGGTAAAGCATATCGGCCGATCATCCGCGGTTCTCCATACGGCTGGATTGTGAGAGCGTGCATCAGACCGCTCCTGGGGTGGTGACCGGGTGAAAGGCGACGACCTTTAACGGATGTCAATCGGTCGAGACTATGCAACGGCGCAAACATCGAAGCCCAAATTTCTGAGTTCTTCCCGCACAATCGACTGTACCAAGCAAAGCTGATATACTTGCGAATCTACGTGGCCGTTGGTGGGAAGAGCAGGTGTATTTGCTTCGATTTCCCGCCGGACGATTCGCGTAATTTCAGACGCAGGTGAAGACTGCGGACGAGTGGTCAGTCCATCTTCGCAGGAGGACGTCGCAGCGGTGTTCGGAAGTCAAGTGAACGATCTTGAAATACGTCTGCTTTTCGCCAGTTCAAAACGCCGGCATTCTTGAATAATTTCCTCGAAGGTCGCACAGTTCTGGCATATTACCAGGTTGAACGCATCGTTCGCTGTCCCCTTGGGGATGTGGCCAACCTTATCACGCTCCGACACGTCGGTGTCGACTTTACGACATAGAGCCAGCACGTCCTGTATATACAGGATATGCGGCTCTGCGGACGTCTGAGCGCGTATAGACAAATTCTTTTTTTTGCAGCCGCCTTTTGACCAATGGGCTTCTCAAATAAGTCACAAAGCTTCTTTTTGAATGTGTCCCAACTGCCGATCCCCTCCTCATGGTTCTCGTACAAGACTTTAGCAGTGCCTTTCAGTTTAAAAAAAATTGACAGATCCCACGCACAATGGAAAACGATGTTATGCGGAGCACAAATAAGAAAGGTTAATGTGTCAATTTGAAATCAGCACAACCTTATGAGGTGGAGGTAAATGATGCCGTATATGACTTCCATGTCATTATTAGCATGTTTGTATGTATCGTTTACCTTCGTCATCTATTCGCGTCACGTGATACCAAACATAGTATATATGGGGCTAAGAAAACGACCGCGAGAACGACATGAGCGTGGTATGTTGTCATGTTCTTACCTGACACCCATGTCAGGATTATCATGTTTGCTGCAGTCATATACTTCGTCATTCATTCACGTTACGTAACAACAAATTTAGTATATGTGGAGCCAGCAAAACGGATGCGAGCATATCATGAAGGGCCCAATATATATACACGCCAATGTAGCGTTGATGGGCGCGCAGGATGGGCACAGCGACGCTGCATTAGCAAAACGCGAGCACTCCATAGTCTGACGCCAAGCGCGACTGGCGTGACCAGCGTTCGTCGGCACGGCCCGACGACAACCGATGCGAAATGCGACATGCTGCATTTCGCACCGATGCGTTACTCAGACAACACCGAAAATCCCTCTTTTCATGGCGGAGGGACGCCGGACGTGCTGAAACGCGCATGCGTCAAAGCAAGGCAGCGTGGCGCGCACCTGCGAGTGTGTAATAGGACCGGCGTTCGAAATGAACGCCGGCGACCACGCGCACCGCGTCACGTCGAAATGTATTGGCGTCTTGACTGTGACGTGTAGTCATGTTGTCACATGACACACATCTCATGATTATTATGTTTTCACCAGTCACATTGCTTTATCATTCATTGATGTCCCGTAAAACCGCATTCCGCATGTGTGAAGCTGGCGAAATGGTCGCGAGCGCATCATGAGTGTGGCATGTAGTCAATTTAAAATACACGTATATCGTGATTATGATGTTTATATATGTCATTTACCTATGTAATCCGTCCGCGTCGTGTAATACCAAGTTTCGTACATTGGAAACTAGCGAAATGGCCGCGAGCGCATCATAAGCGTACATGTAGTCATGTTCTTACATGAAATGCATCTCATTTTATCATGTTTGCACCAGTATCTTACCTTCATCATCCATTCATGTCCCGTAATACCGAATTTGGTATAGGTGAAGCTAGTGAAACGACCGCCAGCACATCATTAGCGTGGAATGTAGGGATGTTACACCACACGCGTCTCATGATTATCATGTTTGCACCAGCCACATAGCTTCGTCATCCTTTGACGTACCGTAATACCAAATTTGCTGTATGTGACGCTAGCGAAACAGCGGTGAGCGCATTATGAGCTTGGCAAGTAATCATGTTGTTACATGACACGCATGTCATGATTTTCATGTTAGGATCTGTCGCTTGTGTTCAGCATGCAATCATGTCATACCATACCAGTTTTACAACATGCCATGTGAACTAAACTGCCGCAAGAGCTGCAGGACCATGAAATGTATATAATGATTTTAATGTTGAGACTAGTCAAATATGTTCTTCAAACAGTTATGTTATATTATACCAAGTTTGGGATTGATAGTATTATCCAACCAGCCAGGAGAGCTAAATGGCGTAGGCAACTGATAGATAGATAGATAGATAGATAGATAGATAGATAGATAGATAGATAGATAGATAGATAGATAGATAGATAGATAGATAGATAGATAGATACGCTCAAAGTCACCGAGGTTGCTAAGAAATGCTTCGCATTTAACAGCCCGCTGGCCAGCATGAAAGTCGGGTCTCATCGGTTGAGCCCACTGGTACGTTCGTAGTCAGCTATCCAGTCGTCAAGATCAACTTTTTCTGTACCGCAGAACGTTCCTGGATGTTTCGGATGCGTCACCACGTACGTGGGTGGGAGTGGGGCCGGTGTATGTGTTGCCGTGGATGGTGCAGGCGCTGCCGAGGCCGATAGAGAGGTGGCGTGGGATCAGTCCTGTGTTTCATCACGGAAACTGCAATTTAACGACCACTGCGGAGCTCCATTGTGTGGCCCGTTATTCATCATCCAGCACGTCAACCAATATGTTACGGGGATTACAAACACACGGAAGACAGAAACGAGTGTATTTGCAATATTTACCGGAAGGTGTAGCACCATAGGGCTGCTAGCATCTTGCGCTTCGAGTCCGCTTGTTCTTGATCGATTCGTCTACGACGGCGGAGCCATGTCCACTGCCTAGTAGCAATATTATATGCCACTTATGTTACCCAAACTTTGCGAGAATTGTTAGATGCAAACTTGGGTTGTTGCATTTCCGTTGACACCTTTCGTATCCACAAACGCCGTCTATAAGTGAAAGGTGCCCCCGAAGAGAATGGAATCACTCTGCCACGGTGTGAAAGTGGTTTTCAGCATTATATGGCAATCAGTTTTCTTTGCACCTTTACAGCTAGTTAAACTATCGCATTGGTTTTACCCAAACTGTTCAGATTTGGGTTCACGTTAAAGAACTCCAGGTGTTCAAAATTTCCGGAGCCCTCTACTACGGCGTCTCTCATAATCATATGGTGGTTTTTGGACGTTATACCCCACATATCAACCAAATCATATCAATCAATTACCCAAACTGTCTTTCTTTACTTCCCACCACGATAGTCTAGTAGATATTGTGCTCCATTGCTGACCCACAGGGGACGGAATAGAATCTCTGTCGTATTTTTGATGTAGGCAAAAACGCTCGAGGTTCATGAACTCTGATTTAGGTGCACGTTAAAGATTCAATATAGTGAAATTTACGAAGCGCCCCATCATAGCGTCGGTCATAATATATTGTGGCTCTCACAATTATCTTTTATAATCACCTTGTTCACAGAAAATCACAGTGTCTTAGCTGCAGAACAGATTTTTTTCCTGTTTATACCATGGTGTGCTTGCGCTGATGAATACATCTTTTCAGCGATTGACTCGCCTTTTAGTGCTGCCTAGAAACTTTCTTGCGTATCGAGCAGCGGTCTTGTGGTAGTCACACTCGTTGTGGCTTCTAAAATTTTCAATGGCGTTCTTCCGACAGGTGAACAGAGGGGACCGTGCTTGCACCGAAAGATCAGGAAGTCCCTTTGCATGAACTTTGTTTTCCAATAAGCACACTCTTTTCCTCTTGATATTTGGAATACACCAGCAGCCAGGAAAACATTTCTTGCCAGGGAGGTTGGAATTTTAGTTTGTACTTACTACGAGAATGCTGTGGTGAGTGTTTGGTTTGCATGGCGTCGTCTAGTCTCGTCGTGCTGCAACTCCTAACGTCTTCGCCTGTTAAACACATAAATACCAATATCGTCAGAAATCGTGCTTTGCCTGCAAGATGCTCCGATCGATTTTCAGGAGTTCTTTCGGCAAATGAGTCGTATTCATGCAGTGCAGAGCTACAGCTGACCACCACTTTCGCTGCTGTGCTTTTTTCGCCAGTTGGAAAGTGTGCACGGGAGCAGCGTCGCCTTTTGAGAAATAATCATCAAGCTCTATTTTCCGGTGTTTCAGTGAGGCTATCGAGTGTCATAGAGGGGCGCTGAATGACAGAACACGAACTACGCAACAGTACGTGTGGGCAGCGTATTTCAAAGGGGTAAGTTAGCATGGCTAGGAATCAACACGCTCATGGAAGTTCAGGCAGTGAGACTGAATGGAAGAAACGAGAACTTCAGCTATGACACATGTCGGCTGGTAAGGCTCCACCTTAAACACTTGCGTTTGTTTCTCCCCTGGCGGAAAAATTAACCGGTATGCATTGCCTCCGTTCCCTTGAGGTGCTAGTAAAGTCGCGCTCGCCCAACATTTTGCTCTGCACGCGAAACATCTCGCGGTTGTGATTGCGCTCTCACGGAAGGCTGGTAGTTTCCGTTGCGTTGTGATCCCACACCACAAAAGTGAATGAACCGCAAAGTCGATGCCAGCAGTCGAATTCCAGCGACTCCCATTAGAATGCCTGAAACACATGACCGAAAGAAATGAATGGTGCACAGTGATGTAATTAAACTTGTGTTGCATGTGCTGGCAGTTCTTATCGGAGTTCAAGTGTTCAGAGGACTTGAATGTAGTGTACGAAACTGTGAACGAGACCGGAGCTAATTCTCTCAAAACTATTTAACCGATCACTCATGATTTTGTGTGGTATGAGGCTGCTCCTGTTCACGCCATTGAAAGTGATGCAAACACGAATACACGTACTAGTTACAAATGTGTATACGTACATGGCATATTGCGTGCCATATTGGCTTAGCGTGGTGAAATATTCTGTACGGTTCTGAACCCTTTTAAGTGACGGTAAATCACGGCTGCCGGGTTGCAAACAACGAAAGACACCTTGGCGTAACGCTACCGTTCAGAAAGCAAATGAGAAAGCTACGCAAAAAAATAAAGTTGCGTCTTTTTGCTCGTATTTAGTTTCTTAGCACTTATTGCTACGTTTCTTTTCACAAGGTTTGTTATCACCATAGTAATATACGTTCCGCGCAAACCGCGCCTATGTCGCTCGACAAGCTTCGGGGCTTTAGTAGATCGCTTTGTTAAGATTACGTCCCCTTCGGGATCGTCACAGAATATTCGGGAACCAACGTTGCCGCTAGTGATGACGCTAGAATATTCAATGGCAAGAATGAAAATGACGACACGATTTGCCGCTTGTCAGTTGATCGACGGCCGACGCTCTGTTCGCCGCTATCGGTGCCAGTGCCTTACTTTCCTTTGACATTGCCACAAGTTCAGCCCGAATAAACAGTTTCTTCATTACCTAGAGTCTGCTCTCTTTGTTCACGTCACGACCGCGTGACATCTGGTGGAGGTGCTGCTTCGTTCATGTACCCGACAACCATTCAAGCCGCGAACCAAGCCCACGTCACGAAGAAGACCGACGCAGGCCACGAGTACCGAACAAGCCGCTAGCAGCAGGGTTTTTCTGTGTATTACGGGCCTCGGCAAGATAAGGCTTGGAAGACCTAGGCCACGACCTCGACCGCAGCAACAATGACAACTGCTGTGCCACAGCCCGCGATAGCGATGTAGCAGCGAAGAGAACCATCTATTTTCCATGGGTCATTGTTCGAAGTCCCGGAGACCTGGCTATAATCCTACGACCAAATGGCCGTCCTAAACCACTGAGATGCGAGAAAGAAGTTCCCATGCGTCTACTTTTATCTGGAAGAGGCGGCAAGGACCTGGTTTGCGAATCGGGTGTCTGCCCTTCAAACATGGGATTTTTTCTGCGGCGTATTACTGCAAACGTTCACGAGTGTCGCTCGCTGAGAGAAGGTCGCTGCGTTGCTGGAGACCCTGGTGCAGTTGCCCAATGAAAATGTCACCAGTTTCACGGAATCAACGATCCGCCTATTCCGCCACGCTGACCCTGACATGTCCGAGGAGAAGAAGGTTCGTTTGCTCATGCGATTGGTTAAGCACAACCTCTAGGCGGGGCTGGTGCGCAACCCACCTAAAGCCGTTCAAGGGTTTGTCTTAGAGGCCACGACAATTGAAAGACTTCAGAAAGGCGTACCTATCAGTACAATTGCGGATCAATGTAAGAAAGCACAAATGTTCATGTCCTTAGCTCCGAGAACATACGCAAAATGATCCGAGAGATCGTACGGGTAGAGCTGTGTAAATTGTTGCCGGTCTCAAAGCATCCCGTCGACCCATCGCCGACGTTGTACGCCAATAAGTCCAGCAATTTTCCTGGACACCCAAACAAGTGCAGCCTGAGCCACAAGCCATGAGCTATGCTGCAGCCCGCCGTCAGGCCCCTCCTCCCCACCCACGCCTAAACGCCACCCTTTCGCACTTCCGTCGCCAGACGCCACACCGCTATCACCACTACCGAAGTCCTGCCGTTCACCAGCGGGCCAGCGCAGCGTACCGAGAAAAACCGGCGTTCGGCGGGCACCTGACAACCGCCCGCTCTGCTGCCACTGCGGCAAGGCCGTGCACACCTGCCACCGTTGCCAGTACCGACAGATGGGCCTACGGGGCTTCGACATCAGCGCTGCGTGCCCACAACGGGGTGAACTACCGCATGACATCGCCGACTACCTCGCGGGAGAGCAGTCGACACCCCGACGACGTTATCATTCGCCGTCACCAGGCGGGCAGTACATTCGCCGTCTCCAAATGGGCAGTACACTGGCCCTGTTCGGCGCCGATCTTCGAGCCCTTCCTCGGAAAACTAAGGGCAGAAATGAATGCAAGTGTGGTTGCTGTATGACGAACCACCAAAGATACTCCTCCACCGCCGACGACGACGACGCTGCCACCAAATCGAAAGCATCCACCGCAAAACGCCAAACCTTCACAGCCTGCAGAAGACGTCACGACGCAGCCTGGAAGCAGTGGAGCAAACCGTTTTAGCCGTGGCCGAACGCGGCTCCCAAACCACAATGCCAGGCGACAAACTGACGACCTCAACATTCTCATCGACGGAACACAGCATCCCATCTCTCGTCAAAACCGGAGCGGAATATTCCGTCATCAGTGGGACTTTCGCCACAGAGTTGGTAAAAGTTAGAACCGCTTGGGAAGGCCTGGAAATCCGTACAGCCGGAAGTCACTTAGTAACACCACAGAGAATCGACGCAGCCAGAGTTACCATTACCATTTATAATTTATCCGCATTTATCCCGCAAGCTTCGTCGTACTGAAGCATTGCTCAAGAGATGTTATTTCTAGAATATAGTTCTTGAACCTCTATTGTGCGGTCATTGACCTGTGAACAAAGTTGATAGCACTATCAGCAGAAAAATCGCCTCCTCCACCCACACTATCAAGGAAACGTGTCCTGAATGTGCTGGAACAAGACGTGAACGTCTCTCCTTGCTCAAGCGTCATTATTTCCGTCGGCAACCCAAAACCAAAAGACTTCGAAGGCGTCATTGAAAGCAATCAGCACCCATTGCTCAACCACAATATTTGTGTTGCAAGAGGAATCGCTGAGCTACGGAGAGGAAAAGCAACAGTGACGGTCAAGAAACTCAGCAACGAGTGAACACCGGAACAATGGTTGACTACATCGACAAACTTATGGATGTCACCAATGCTTTCGCCCTCGCCAATTCTACAGTACCTACTCCGTGGAACGAAGCTCTTTACCTAGCCTTCGACGTCAAACCGAGCCTTCCGAAGCTTAAGCAAGAACAGCTCAAGGCCCTGCACCAGCAATACAAGGAATGTTCTTCATTGTCGTCAAGGGTCCATCAGACTGCAGTCGCAAAACATCACGTAATAATAGAAGAAAACGCCTGAACACTTCGTCGGAGTCCCTACAGAGTTTCGACGCGAGAGCGCGAGGCCGTTACAAGACAAGTCGACGAAATCCTACATGACGACATCATCCAACCGTCTAAGAGTCCGTAGGTGTCACCGTGGTGTTAGTGAAAAAGTAGGACGGGGCCCTTTGATTTTGTATAGGCGGCGACAATCGACGTTTCTGCGTCGATTGTCACCGCCTATACAAAATCACACAAAAAAGATGTTTATTCTCTTCCACGGATAGACGACACCCTGGATCGACTCCACAATACGAAGTACTTTCATCGATGAACCTCAAGACTTTCTGCTGGCAAATTGATGTCGACGAAAGAGACCTAAAAAAGACGGCATGTATAACACCAGATGGGCTTTCGAGTTCAAGGTTATTACCTTCAGTTTTTTCTCGGTATCTGCGACTTTTCAACGCGTTATGGACACAGTGCTGGTAGGATTGAAGTGGCAGACTTGTTTCGTTTACTTAGATCACATCGTCGTGTTTTCCTCAAGCTTCGACGAGCATCTTCAGTGCCTTGAAACTGTACTTCAAGCCATCAAGACTTCTGTATTCACCCTGAAGCCAGAAAAATGCCACTTTGCTTACGAGTACCTTTTGCTCTTGGGCCATGTGATAAGCAAGTCTGGAGTTAAGACCCGATCTGCAAAAGACAGCCCCCAGCGCTGCATTTCCGCAACCCGCTGACAAAAGGCCATGAGTCAAATTCTCGGCCTGTGCGCTTATTACTGGCACTTCGTCAGACTTTGTCTGACGAAGTGCCAGTAATAAGCGCACAGGCCACTCACTAACCTTACGAGGACTGACGTCGAGTTGAAGTGGGAAACCCCACAGGAGGACGGATGTGGGGAACTAAAATGACGCTTGCAGATGCCTCCGTTACTCGCGCATTTCAACGAAAATGCCGAAACAAAAGTGCACACTGACGCAAGCAGCGTAGGACTCGGTGCCGTCCTTGTGCAGAAAACTGATAGACTGTAAATTTTATTAGTTACGCTAGCCGGTCACTATCGAAGGCTGAAAAAAGCTACTTCTGAACAAAAAAGGAGTGCCTTGCCATCAATTTTGCGACGTCAAAGTTTTGTCCTTACCCTTCCAGCAGGCCCTTCAAAGTTGTGAGCGACCACCACGCCTTGTTTTCGCTAGCTGACTTGAAGGACCCTTCAGGTCTCCTTGCGCGGTGGAACCTGAGACTTCTAGAATACGACTTTACCGTGATTTGCAAGTCCTGCGAAAACATTCCGACGCCGACTGCCTGTCGCGAGACCCCGCCGCGGTGGTCTAGTGGCTAAGGTACTCGGCTGCTGACCCGTAGGTCACGGGATCGAATCCCGGCTGCAGCGGCTGCATTTCAGATGGAGGAGGAAATACTGTAGGCCGGTGTGCGCAGATGTGGGTGCACGTTAAAGAGCTCCAGATGGTCCAAACTTTCTGAGCCCTCCACTACGGCATTTCATAATCTTTGCGTGATTTTGGGACGTTAGACCCACAAATCAATCAATCCTGTCACGAGCCCCCTTCAACCCACCACCGCCTGAAGACCTGAATGACGACTGCTTCTTGGGAACAATAATTTCCGACGACTTCGCTTAACGTGAGCGGGCTGAGACTAAAATTAGGGGCCTATTTGAATACCGTGAGCGCAGGAACTCCGTTTTTCTAAAGGTATTCAAACGGGCACTTACGTCATTTTCCCTACGAAACGGCCTTCTTCATAACAAGAACTTCTCGCCACTTCGAACCAAATACCTTCTTGTGGTGCTTTCAGCTCTGCGACCAGAACTCCCCCAGGCCCTGCACGATTATCCAACTGCAGGACACTTTGGTATTTTGCGCACGCTCGCAAGCATACAAGAAAAGTACTACTGGCTGCGCGTTACCACCGACGTCGCTCGTTACGTGAGAACACGCCTGCGCTCTCAGTGACGCAAAACACCATCAAAGCCTGCAGGCTTTCTTCAGCTGATCTAACCACCTCGCCGCCCAAACCAACAAATCGGGATTGACCTACTGGGGCCACTTCCGACGTCGAATTCGGGAAACAAGTGGACCATCGTAGGCACTGACTACCTCACCCGCTACGCCGAAACAAAGGCCATACCCAATGGCAGCGCCGAAGAGGTGGCCAAGTACATCATTGAGAACATCGTCCTTCGTCATGCCGCACCAGAGGTTGTCATCACCTATAGGGGTACGGCCTTCACGGCTGATTTGACTCAAGTGATCTTGAGACAGCCAGACAATCCATCACCGCATCACCGCCTACCACCCACAGAGAAATGGTCTCACGGAGTGGTAAAGAACACAATCGCCTACATGCTGGCCGTGAACGTCGACGTCGTACACAAGACGTGGGACGCCAATGCCATGCTTCCGTACGTAACCATCGCGTACAATACGGCCGTCCATGAAACGACGCAGATCACGCCGTAAATGTTGGTCTGTGGAAGGAGCACGACAACAATCCTCGACGCTATATGCTTCCGAATGTCACTGACAAAGAGAACCTCGACGTCATCACTTACCTTCAGCCCGGGGTAAGAAGCTCGTCAACGTACCCACCTGCGCGTCAAGAATCAGCAGGAGACCGACAGCCGCCATTACAATCTTCAACGAAGCTTCGTTGAGTACCAGCCCCTGGACCATGCCTGGGTATGAACGCCGATACGCCGACGTGGGCTCAGTGAAAAACTTCTCCGACGGTACTTTCGACCGTACAGGGTAGTTCAATGTCTCAGCCCACACGACTACAAGGTCGTTCCCGACGGCCTCAAGCAATTTTATGCGCGAACCTGAGGACTGCATTTTTTTGTTGTTGCTGTATTTATTGTTTATCGTATTTATCATTGTATCTTAGTCTTTCGGAAAAGCGTCGGGACGAGGTCTTTTTCAAAGGGGGCAATGCCACGTTCTCTTTCTGAAGTTTTGTTATCACCCCATTACACTACGTTCAGCGCAAACAACGCCTACGATGTACGTAAAGCTTCGAGGCTTTAGTAGATCATTTTGTTAACAATAAGCCCACTTCGGGAACGTCACAAATTATTCGATAACCTTCGTCGTCGCTAGTTATAATCCTAGATTATTCGATGACAAGAGAATAAATGCCGACATGATTTCCCGCTTGTCAGTTGATCGACGGCTGAGGCTCTGTTCACCGCTATCAGTGCCAGTGTCTTACTTTCCTTTTGCGTGGACACAAGTTCGGCCCGAATAAACAGTTTCTTCTTCAACCTTGTGTCTGCTCCCTTTGCTCACGTCACAGCCCCATGACAATAAAAAAGTGAAAAGCTATTTTTATGTCAGTAGGTATAGTCTGTTCCCATAGGTGCATGTATAACTGAGACTAAGAGTACAGTTTTAACCATGATTGCCTTGCCCTCGCAAATCGCACAATAAAAGCATTTGTGAATTGAGTACTTTGTTGATATCAAAAGTCAGTGTGACTGTAACATCAGCCAGGGTTGCAAAAGAGTCGGCCTGAAGAATAACTTGTGTAAAATTGTGTTGCCAAGAAGCAGCATACTGTACAAAATAAACGTAGCGACATCCATAAGACTGGTGCACACTGGCGACTAGCAGCGGTCGCGCGACCATTCGCGACTGGCGACCAAAAAGCGACTGATGTTCGCACCGGCAGAGGCTGCATGCGAGCGACCGGATGTCGCGCAACCAGAGAGTCAAGTCTGGATCTCGTTATCAGCGAGAACTCTCGAGACCGGCGCCAATCAGCTGATCACCGCCTGCTGAGTGAGCGGAGCAAACCGAGTGCGTGGCGTTTATTGTTTTCGTCCATTCTCGCACAGCCTTCCCAACACCATTAAGGAGTTTGATTCAAGCGAAGAACAAGATATTATCATGGTGCTGGTGCGCTGTGCCAAAGTGTCAGCGCTTGCAGCACAGATGCATCCAAAGAAACAAATTTTCCCCGTAACTTCATGTAATCTGCGAATTTCATCGAAAGAGGATAGTCTTGTAAGTGGAGAGAGTGAACAAAAGATTTATTTAAAGTTCTGCGCAAGAAAATTGTTGAATGGCATTCTGGAGGCGCTCGTTAGAGGGCCTCGAGCGTGCAGCCGAGGTGGACGAGCGCATCAAGTCACGTCACACGTGAGACACGAGCGCCATCTGACAGTTTGGTTTGAAAAACAAAGCGCGTGTGCGCCCGTCTCAGAGGTGACAAGGTGTAGAAGGCAAGGCGACGGGTAGGGGCCACCACCGCGTCGTCTTAGCAAACCGTTGGAAACCCTTGGTTCTTCGTGCCCGCGTTGCATGGTCAGAGAAGCGTGGTAAGCGTTACGGTCCTTAGAATTATTTGCATTTTCTAGCAAATGCATTTTCTAGCAAAAGATGAACATGAATAATAATGCTACGTGCCAGTGCATAGAGACGAAGAAGAAGACAGGCGCGAGGTAATCTTTGTGGCTGGCGCTGCTCGCTTGACCGGCTGTAAATACATCTCTGACTGCCCCTCCGAGTCGGTTTCCTTCTCGTAACATATTTGGTGGAGTTGTGCGATCCCCGTCCTCGCCACGGACCTCCGAAGCGGACGTTCCCTCGCGGTTTTCAACATGACCACTCAAGACTTGGCTACATCCTGCCCGGTCACCCGCCCTTCTACCCGGCCTGTCAACCCAGCTCCCACAACAACTTTCGTGATGCTTCCCGCCCTGAAAGACCCTGCGTGGTCTCGAGCTGCGACGTTCCCGACGTCGACAAGTGGCTACGCCTCAACGAACGCGGCAGCGCAACTTACAGGTGGCATCCTACAATTATGCTCGTGAACGTAATCTTTTATCTCGATGGAACCCGTCGTTTTTGGTTTGACAACCACGAGCATGACATTACGAGCTGGGACAGCTTCAAGGAAAAGGTCCGTGTTTTGGCAACACCTTTGACCGTCGTGAAGCTGCGAAGAATGAGTTGTCGAGTTGCGCACAATCTACGACGGAGTCCTACATCAGTTACAATCTGGATATCCTTTCACTAAGCCGCCAAGCTGACCAAAACATGTCGGAGCCTGACAAAGTTGCGAATAATCTAAAGGGTATCGCCTACGATGTGTTCGACCTGTTCGTATTCAACAATGTGTCATCTGTTGATGCGATTTCTCAAGAATGCCGCCGGTTCCAACAAGCTAAAAGCAGGCGCATCTCCCATCAGTTCCAGCGCCTTCCGAACACCGCAGCGACGTCCTCGTGTCTGGACACGTATCATCCACCAGACACCTGTGACAACTCGACGCGTCTCGTCAGGCGAGAACTAGAAGGGGCTGCTGCAGCTAATATCGGGCCAACGTCCTCTGATCCCTCTCCCCCAATTACGTTGCCCCTCGTTCTAGCAGTCGTCCGACAGGAAATCGCCAGCTTGGGAATTCACTCTATTTCACGACCTCACTGTACCAACTTCCAGCCCCAATACACAACTGCTCGTCTCTTCCCAACCGGCTCTCCCTCAGTGTTCCGTAATCCGTCCGCATGGCGAACCTATGATGACCAGCTGATTTTCTTCTCGTGTCACCCATTTCGGCCCATTTCTCGTCATTGCAGAAGTCGATGAGGTCCTCCTGCACAAGCCTCCTCTCGTCGCTTCCATGCACGTCCGGCCTATCGCCATGAGACTAGCTGCGACCACTTTGCCCATGAACATGCTACTGAACCCCGCTACTCCAGCTCTCCATCCCCCAACGTCGCCAGTTTCCTTCTCCACAGCCCCGCCGACTTTCTTCCCCCGCCTTCTCACGAGGTTCTTCGACAAAAAACTAAGTGTTTCAGCCCCCGAAGGTGGCCCTGCATCGCTCAGACTGACAGAAAATACTCTCCTAACGATACGGACAAAGCAGAACCTTATAGACGTACAAGTAGACGGCGTACATGTCACTGCTCTTGTCGACACTGGCACACAACTTTCCGTGATGACGAGTGACTTTCGCCGCAAGCTCAAGAAGGTTCTCACACCTGCGACCACTCAGTTCGTCCGTATTGCGGATGGCGGAATAGCATCTATCGTTGGAATGTGCTCCGCTCGTGTAATCATTGGGGATCGACACAAGGTTTTTCTTTTCACCGTCCTTGATAAAGGCCTCACGACGTAACCTTAGGCCTCAACTTCCTGTCAGCGCATTCTGCCCTCATAGACTGCTCAACCAGTGCGCTCCCTCTACCATTGCCCACAACAGAACCTCTTGCACAACGGCCGAGTCACCTCTGCACAACGGGACATGCGCGCCTCCCTCCACAGACACTGACCTACGTAGAGCTCGTCTTAATACCACCAGTTACCGACGGTGACTATGTTCTGACCCCTATCGCCGATGTCCTCATAAACCATGGCATTACATTGCCGCACTCCATTCGGTCGGTCGCAGGAAATTCCACGTGTCTCCCAGTTGTCAACTTTCGCTTGACACCTCAAGTGCTGCCACAAGGGATCTCTTTGGCGTTGCTCAGCACCTTATAGGACAATGCGGTAGATGTTTTCACGATGGCCGCTCCTTCTAACCCCCACACTCAACATCAATCTGACAGTTGCTTCGACAGCGCTATTACGTCGATGATCGCTTCCAACTTAGCGCCGCAGCATACTGACGAGCTCCACCAGGTTCTGTTGTCCTACATCGACGTTTTTGACCTCAGTGGTTGTTCGTTGGGGAAAGCAACTGCTATGACTCACCGCATAAACACTGGTAATGAGCATCCTATTCATAGTCGTCCATATCGGGCGTCGGCGGCCGAGCGTCACATTATCCAAAGGGAGATCGACCCAATGCTTGCCAAGACATCATTGAGCAATCCTGCAGTCCTTGGGCTTTTCTTGTAGTGCTTGTCCGCAACAAAGACGGTGCATGGCGTTTCTGAGTTGATTATTGACACCTAAACAAAATACAAAAAAGACGTTTATCCTTTGCCACGAATAGATGATGCGCTTGATTGTCTCTATGGATTCCACTATTTTTCTTCCATAGATGTTCGTTCCAGCTACTGGCAGATAGAGGTAGATGAAATGGACCATGAAAAGACGGCATTTATCACCCCCGATGGCCTATATTAGTTCAAGGTCATGCCCTTCGGCCATTGTAACGCTCAACCCATCGAACGAATGATGGACTCCCTGCTTGGAGGATTCAAATGGTCCACCTGTTTGTGCTACTAGACGACGTCATCGTCACCAACATTTGAAACTCCTATAGAGCGCCTATCAGCCAACTTAGGCATCTTCCGTCGTGCTGGCCTGCAGCTAAACTCGCCGAAATGTCACTTTGGACGCCATCAAATCACAGTACTTGGCCACTTAGCACACGCCAACGGTGTACAACCAGATCCGGCAGAAATGAGCGCCGTCAAGAACTTTCCTGTACCATGATCTGGGAAGGATGTACGCAGCTTTATAGGAATATGTTCCTACTTCCGACGCTTCGTGAAAAATTTTTCGCACATAGCGAAGCAGCTTACGCAGCTCCTCAAGAAAGACGTCCCGTTTTCATGGGGATCCGAAGAGGCTTCTGCGTTCTCGACCCTCATCGATCTTCTCACTACTCCTCCGATTCTGGCACATTTCAACCCTGCTGCCCCTACAGATATCCGTACTGATGGAAATGTACAAGGCAATGGTGCAGTGCTGGCTCAGACACAACATGGCCATTATTGCGTTATTGCGTATGCCAGCCACCTCCTATCCACGCCTGAACGTGACTAGTCGATCACAGAGCGTGAGTGCTTGGCTCTTGTATGGGTGGTGGCAAAATTTCTACCTTATCTATACGGACGCCCACTTTCGCTAGATACCCACCACCACGTGCTCTGCTGACTCAACTCTCTGAAAGATCCATCAGGTCCCTTGGTCGGTGTGCTTTGCGCCTGCAAGAGTTTCCATATACGGTGGTCGACAAATCGGGCCGTCTACACCATGATGCCGATTGCCTCTTGCGGTATCCTGTCGACAATCTTGAGGAGGCTGACGCGACCACAGAGAACTTTATCTTGTCAGTGGCCGACTTTCTTAACATTGGGGAAGAAAAGAAGCGCGATCCAGTGCTGCTTGACATCGTAAGCCGCAAGGAATCCTCCCCAAATGATGCTTTTGTCCGCTACTTTGTCTTTCAAAAAGGTGTGCTATACTGCCGCAATTTCCTACCAGATGGGCCTGACTTTCTCATTGTTGTGTCTAAGCATTTGCGTCGCTGTGTTTTCACCGAACTTCACGACGCTTCCAGGGCAGGACACCTTGGCGTTTCTCGCACGTACGAGCGCGTCCGGCGCTGTTTTTTCTGGCCAGGCCTTGCTCGCTCGATACGCCAATACGTCGCCACGTGCAAAACGTCGTAAAGCAACGTCGCTGCTTCCCGCTGGCCATTTTCAACCAATTCACATACCCGTGGAAGCATTTTACCTCGTTGGGTTAGACCTGCTTGGTCGTTTTCCCACTTCAACATTGGGAAACAAATGGATAGCCATGATTCAGACTACGCTACAAACTACGCTATTACGCGAGCTCTACTGACCAGCTCTGCAACTGACGCCACTGACTTCTTGTTACGGGGCGATATATTGATTCACGGTGCTCCGAGACAACTCCTCACAGACCGTGGCCGTACATTTCTATCCCAAGTCATTGCCAACATTCTGCATTATTGTTCTACGCAACACACACTGACAACCGCTTACCACCCTCAAACAAACGGCCTCACGGAACAATTTTAACGTACTGTAATAAATATGCTCGCTAGGTACGTGTCGCCCGACCACCGAGACTGGGACCTTGCCTTATCGTACGAAACTTTCGCGTATAATTCATCCCGTTATGGCACAGCGGGCTTTTCGCAATTCTACCCATTGTACGGAAGAGAGCCGACTTTACTACTAGACACAGTCCTCTCAGCTAACACCTCGTTCACCAGCGAGCATGCCCGCGACGCGATTGCGCGAGCCGATCAGACCCGTCAGCTTGCTCGCGCTCGACTGATGGCGTCGCAAACCAACCAATGCCGTCGGTAAGTTGCGGAATATAGAGACGTACATTTAATCCCCAGTACCCTCGTTTTACTCTGGTCCCCTCATTGTCGGCTGGGCCTATCAGAAAAACATTTGTCTCATTATACGGGACCCTACCGTATATTGCGTAAAGTAACACTTGTCACCTACGAGATCAGCCCCATCGATCCATCATCATCTGCTCTGCGGTCCAGTGATATTGTACACGAATCGCGGATCAAACCCTAGAAGAATGTGTCAGATAACGACCTTTAAAGCACCGGGCGGTGCCCCCACTGCCGGGGGTCATGCTACGTGTCAGTGCATGGAGATGAAAAAGAAGACAGGCGCGAGCTAATCTCTGTGGCTGGCGCTGCTCGCTTAACCGGCTGTAAATACATCTCGGACTACCCCTCCGAGTCGGTCTCCTTCTCATAACAATATAGACATGTTGTTATGGGACCTCAATTATGCGCAATAATTGCTTTTTAATTGACAATTGCACACGCATGAACGCTGATTCTCGAGCAACAATGGTTGGCTCTGCGGAAGGGGTTAGCCGTTCGGGGTATCGGCTGGTGCTGTTTGGAATACCCGGTTCGCGGTAATGGTGGACAAACAAACAAATGTACAGACAGATAGCCATACCAAAGTTTTTGCGTTGAAGGTCCCCAAGAAAGACTATCGTCTTTAAAAAGCCGGGGGTGTGTGAGACCCTTCCTTCGATCGCGGAAGTTGGCCGGCCATGCAAGCTGCCTGCCTCCCGAGCAGCGTGAGGCAACGAGAAGTATTTCCGAAAGTCGTACGTATTCATAAATGCTCTTGAATTTATCTCGACTTGCCACAGCCTCCAATGCAGCACAAACGCGTCTCGAACGCGGTGTCTAAAGTCGTTGCCAAGGCATGAAGCACAAACGCGTTCCAAGCACCATGCATTGAGTCAAGGTAAAGACAAAAAACGATTCTGAATACGGGGGAAAGATAGTGCACACTTTATTTTTTTTATTTTGATGGTGTTTAGCTGCTTGCGAATGCCGCCACGTAAATTCGACACTTTGCTCGAGCCGCTGCGCCCCGCAATCTCCAAGCCAAGCATTCCCTGGTGGCCATGATGCCACAGACCCAGACGAATTCACTTATTTGATTTGTGAGGTGTAACGCCTCAAAACCACTATTTTATTATGAGAGACGCCGTAGTGGAGGGCTCCGGAAATTTTGACCACCTGGGGTTTTTTAACGTGCACCCAAATTTGAGTACATGGGCCTACAACAATTCCGCCTCCATCGGAAATGCAGCTGCCACAGCTGGGATTTAATTCCCGTGACCTGCGAGTCAGCAGCCGAGTACCTTAGCCACTAGACCAAAGTGGCGGGGCGAATTCACTTGTTGTATCTGGCAGCAGAAGGCCAGAACAAGGAAAAAAAATAAAAAATTGAGCATCGCTGATTGAGCATCGCGCGACTGAAAAATCGCTCAGGAAGTGACTAGCCAAAGCAGTCGTTTTGCGACCATTTGCAACCATTTGCGACCGTTTGCGACCAGTCGCAAATGGTCGCGCGACCACGGCTAGTCGCCCGTGTGCACCAGCCTTTAAGAGTTGAACGCGATAGCGAAATCGGGCACCCGGCGCACCCTTTTAAACCGCTCAGTGCATATTTACTAATACGTTTTGTCACACACACATACACAAACACACACGCACACACACACACACACACACACAAACGCGCGCGCGCAAGCGCGATCTATTGGCAGTAACGTACAGGTTTTCGATCTGTTTGACAGCAATTTTATGACAACTTCATGAAAATATTGTACAGTGATATAGCCCCCTTGTCGTGTGTTATAAACTGCTCATAGGCATGACAATTGTAATCGTAAATGGTCACCTTCTGTCTTTCATCTTGCGTTAGCTATCTGAATTGTTCGACCTACTCTTCAGGAGACAGCTTCCACCCAACCGCAACAAGCATCGACTTTTGCTCCATGAAATGGCAACTTCAGTACTTCACTTCTTTAATGGTGTCGTGAGAATGAAAAGCTAAATCTATGACAGTGTTGTGGTTTGTTGAAAGAGCATTTCCTTTAAGGGGCATAAAGACTATCACAATGCCTCACACATGGCAGCACATTATCTAGCGTTTACTGTTTACTTGATCAACGCCTCTGTAAAGACAAAAGATGTCTCTCCCTAGATAAACATAGTTGTTCATTTTCGGAGCTGTTTGAAACTTCCTGTGTGTTTTTAGCGGCGATTGCTGTGCTATTCCGGCCTTTTTTGACGCAGTTTGATGTCATCCCAAATGCGCCTACAAATCGCCGAATGGGCTCATTTTCGTCTGAACATTTGTCGAACAAAATGCGTTCAGGAGACATCTTTCACTACATGACATTTATGAAGTGTTTTTCCCGAAGCAGCTGCAAGTGACATCGCGGCAATGTGGTAGGACAGCTGCTTGCCACGCGAACAGCGCGTGTTCAATTTTCAATTGTTCTGAAAACATTATTCTTAATTTTATGTTAATCTCAAATTTTTCACTCACGGATGATTTTCCGCTCCCAAGCAACGGGGCCGACGCCGATGGGAGAATTTCTGCGACACGAGTTCTCTAACGCTATCGCGTTCAAATACTTCTTGCATATCGCAAGCATGCGTGAATGCGCGGAGTAAACTGTACAGTCTTGACTAAAAAGTATCGCAACATCAGGGCTGCTGGGCATATGGAGATAAAGACAAGAATCATTCCCACAGGCATATGGTCATTCTCAATCCACCTTGTAAGCAGAGGCATCCTTGACTTGCGAAACGCACTTCACCCCGACGAGAACTACACCAGTTACGCTTAACTGAGATTAATGATTAACAATGTTTTCTCTGATCAGGCGGGTCATCACAACGATGTATTTCTGAAAACTTATCCATTCAATGGTGCGACCACAGGCCGTTGCTCCAAACGGACACTGTGCCTGTCAAATATTTCTGCTGCTTTTACTTTGCTTTCACTTACTCTCTTCAGAGGCTTATGGGCACGGGGAGGGGGTTCATGACTTCGATATCATGCACACATTCTGCAAAAACTCCCTCTATTGTCACGTCACAGAGGAAAGCACATGCTTGTGCCCCCCTCACCCCAGTTGGTGTGTGTGACCTCCGTTCCTAAAGAAAAAATTTTCTGACGACGCCCCTTCTTGATACATGGCGACAGACGAACATTTACTTGTCGGCTATTTCACATATGGTAAAGTTGTTTTCACGAGTGCATGGTGGTGTTGTTCGTGGCAGTTCATTATCAGCAGAAGGTGCAGAGCACATTTCGGCTCTGCACTGCCTGGGTTCATCCTGGGGAGCTTTGAACCGCAGCCTGAAACGATACTTAACCACGAGCACGGGAACAAAAGTGTCTGGTTGAATATACGGGGATCTTGTCCTATGTCAATATGTACACAGTCAGCACATTCCTTTGTACACAGTCAGATAACTGCAGCTTTCACTCCTTTTTATGAAATGTAGGTCGCATTACCGTGTTCATAAAAAAATTTGGTTGTGTCAATGCAATATATACATTATTTTTCTCATTTTTTTTCAAAATTGTAATGCTTTAACTTTAGGCTGTTGTGATTATTTCTACCGCATACAAGCTCAAATAACGAGCATTCACTGTACCGACCTCGACAATCGCTAATGTAAAATCCGAACTCGTAGTGAATGCTGATGCCTGTTTTTTTATTGCGTTGCAAAAATGGCGACCTGATTGACATCTCTAAAGCTGGTACCCATTTATTTATTCTTTTGCAGCCTAAACATAGGTGTAGACCCTGGAACAGGTACAAAGTACCACAACTACGGAAAAAGGCAAGACCTCAGCGCAGATTCTCCGTTCACTGTGTATATCCGCAACTTGCCTGATCGTTACGTGATGGTGACGAGCTTCGACCCGCAGCTGATAACGACCCAGCACAACAACCGTGGGAAAAGAAATATCTGGTTTCATCGCGGTGATAACAGCGTAACGTTAAATCTCACACACGTAAGTAATTTTCAATGTGACGGCAAATTTTTTATGTACTACACGCAGCACAAATTAAAATACTTCCGCACTATTAAATCTTGAATATATATATATATAGGTTGGTGAAACGTCATAATGGTAAGCCCGAACAGCCTATAACACACCCAAAGCAAGTGTAGGGGATGCTATTACTAGTAAATGTAATGCACCATATATACATATATATATATATCATCAGCACTTCAGTTTGGGTTGTGGTGCATATACTCGAGACAATAAAGAAGAGTCCTCTAGAGGGTACTGGACGCCTGCTTATGATTGCCATGTTAATGTACATTTTTTACATAAATCTTTCATTTTGGACCTATCACTACCTCTGTTTCAAACCACATCTTATGATCTCATAGCCTCCACTCTTGTTCAGATATACTCCTTTCTCGATTATTTGCTTTCCATTTCTCTCTCTCTCTATCTCCCGATATATATATATATATATATATATATATATATATATATATATATATATATATATATATATATATATATATATATATGTGTGTGTGTGTGTGTGTGTGTGTGTGTGTGTGTGTGTGTGTGACGCATTAACAAGAAGCCGACGAAGAGGAAGTGCGCGTGCATTAGAATAAACGCATGGCATCTGGACCACAACGTGTCTCCATATTCTAGCGTCACACTTCCCCAACCAGTTCGGGTTGAAGAACGCTCCGGCTACATTTGAAAGAGCCATGAAATCAATAATAGTAAAACATCAGCTCACCAATGTTAGTAATTACATTGACGTTGTGGTCGTATACTCAGAGACATTTAATGATCATATACGACACCTTGAGGCACTATTGAATGCTCTCAAAACCAAAGACGTAAAACTCAAACGAAAAAAGTGCCAATGTGCACGCTGTAGCATTGAATACCTGGGCCACAAAATTTCACAAGGAACTGTGGCGCCTAAGCAAAATAATGTGGCTGCCATACTCGAATTTCCGACACAAAAACAAGAAAAAGATCTCCAGCGTTTTCTGGGCACTGTAAACACCTACCGTCAGTACATCTCCCACTTCAGCGATACCGCTCTTCCACTCACAAAACTACTCCACAAAGGCAGCAAGTGGATGTGGCCAGAAGCATGCGAGCAAGCCTTTCGTGAACTGAAGGAGTGGATACTGAAGAACCGGTGCTTCTCATATAGGACCCTTCGAGACCATGTACTGAGTACTGTGACGCATCTGGTGAAGGCAACGGTGCAGTGCTGAAACGACCTGATGACAAAGGCAAAGAACATCCTGTTGCCTACTATTCCCGCAAGCTACTCAAGCACGAGATGAACTATGCTATTACAGAAAGAGAATGTTTTGCCACTGTGGATTCCATTGATAAATAGCATTGCTACCTTCATGGAAAGTAATTCATTGTTGTAACAGATCATTCTTCACTCAAGTGGCTGAAGAATGTTAAAAATCCTAAAGGTCGTCTCTTCTGGTGGTCTTTGAAACTGTCAATGTATGATGTGAACATCAAACATCAAAAGGGCACAAGTAATGTCGAAGCAGACGCGCTCTCCAGAGCCGCAATAGTTATTCTTCTGTCACACGACGACCTTCAGTGATGCAACAATGAGCGTCCAAAAATAGCGCGATCATTGGCAAATAACATCATCATCGTCAAAATAAAAAAAAAACTAGGGAAAATATACGTGCCTCATGAACTACGCCCAACTATTCTGAAGAATGCACATCAAAATTTTGGCATTTCGGAGTGAAGAAGACGCTATCACTCCTGTATCCGCAATATTATTGGCCGCATATGGTAACCGATGTTTCCACTTACATTCGGCATTGTGATACATGCCAGAGATGCAAGAAGACGAAAACAAAAAAGTTTGGGACGCTTGAATCGCTGCCTCCAGCTGAGGAGCCCTTTGACCTCATTGCATTACCCACCATTGGAGGATTTTCTGGATACGGCTCGTCAAGAAGGTTAATACACTTGGTTATTGATCATGCGACTCGCCACGTATGAGCGTTTTCTTATAGAACTGAGAACAGCGACGCCTACGTTTCATGCTGAAAAACAATTAAAAACGAGACTTAAATGCAAGATCGATGACGAACCACAGAATTCTCGGACTAAACTACTTCCGGAGGTAATTCACGAATACAACAGAATACCCCACGAAGTGACCGGCTACGCACCTTCCTTCCTGATGTATGGAATTCCATCTTGTCTTACTGTACTGGAAAACTGCAGTTACCAATTCAATCGCCTACCACAATAAGAGCAAACTCATTTATGATAGAAAATTTCTTACGATTGAGTTCCAAGTCGGTGACTTTGTCCTTTACGAGACACCATGGCATCCCAACAACGGGAATTTGAGTTCCTTCATGGAAGGACCTTACAAGATTCTATGCAAGGTCTCAACAGTGAAGCATGAAATCAACCGCTCCGTGCTACCCTAAGGTAGAAACTCTGACATTGTGAATGTAAGCAAAATGCGGCGTTATTTTGTACCTTCTGAACTGAGACTTTCTCGAGGGGAGGGAGATGTGTGACGCGTTAGCAAGGTGATTCTAGGACAAGCCGACGATGAGGAAGAGCGCGTGTTTAGAATAAACACATGGCATCTCGACTACGACGTGTCTCCATTTGTAGCGTCGTATACATATATATATATATATATATATATATATATATATATATATATATTGTTACGGGTAACTTATTTAATAAATAAATACGATGCACAGTGCTCGGCGACCAAGATGGCGACAGTTCATAAACGACCAGCCACCAACGTCGTCTTTCTCTTTCTTGCAGCCAGGCTGTGCCGGCTGTTGTGTATCATAACCCACTGGCGGTAGAAGCATGTCTCGGTGCTTGAGCAACTCGGATGCGGTAGAAGGAGGGTGATAAGGCTTGAGTCGAGCTATGTGCACGATGTCACTCGAAGGTGACGATGATGACGTTGAATTGGCTAGAACGATCTCATATGTAACGTTGTATATATATATATATATATATATATATATATATATATATATATATATATATATATATATAGAAAAAGGAGTAATTCACACACAACGAACGTTTCAGCACAGTTATATATATATATATATATATATATATATATATATATATATATATTGACGCAAGGCAAACGCAGTATTCAAACTACGCGCGCTAGTTTGTGCACCCCCCAAGACATCAGCGGTTTGATGATGAAACAAGTAAAGGCCGTGACAGCGCGCACCTCCTCAGCACGGGATTTGATGAAAAAGAAGTGGTGCACCGCTCGAGGGTTTCTCGGAGATTGATCCCCTTTTTGCTTATCGCCTGTTGGAGACGCCGCTACATTTTCCTTTTTTTCGGGCACAAGTTCGCCCTGATAAACAGTTATTCGTACACCATTTGGATTGTACGTAACAACTCTGGTGGAGGAGCCGGGTAATGGTCTCAAACCTAGTTGGACTTCGAGGAAGTAGCCCGGAACCCCGAGCAGTCGAACCAACTGAGCTCACGCCAGTTCATCAGCGCTCCAGCCGTCGTCTACGTGGTGAGCCGCCGGAATTTCTCTTGCCACAAAAGCCCAGAGTGTCTCCAGCTGTCTCCGGTGAGAGTACAGAAATGTCGTCTCCAACCGCTGCCGCACACGCCGTTTCGTCTCTAGTCGCTGCCACGCACGTCGTTGTCGATGAGCCACGGGCGCCGGACTCTTTTCATGGGGATCCTCATGAAGACGCCGAGGATTGGCCGGAGGGTTTTGAGCGCGTCGCCAACTGCTAAGAATGGACTGAAGAACGGAAGCTCCGCCGAGTTTATTTCGCATTGCAGGACAGCGCACGAACGTGGTTTGAAAACCATGAAGGTACCATTCGATCGTGGGATGATTTGCGACGCGAGCTACTGGCCACATACCCGAGTACAGACCGCAAAGAAAGAGCTGAAGCTGCCTTGCAAGCAAGAAACGAGCGCAACAATGAAAGCATCGCAATGTATGTGGAAGACATGTGCCGATTATACCGCCGGTCTGGTCAAAATATGAGCGAGGACAAGAAACTTCGGCACCTGATGCGTGGGGTGAACCAGGAGATTTTGCTCGTTTGCTCCGATGTCCCCCACGGAACGTCACTGAATTTGGGACCGAGGCTACAGCGTTTGAAAAGACTCTGCAACAGCGAGCGAGGCACTACAATCGAGATGTTAACGTCGCATCCGCAGACGCGGTGTCAGCAGTCTTCGGGAATGGCATCGACGCATTACGAGAACTCATTCGATCGGTGGTTCGAGAAGAGCTCCAGAAGCTAAACGGCGACCCCTCAACGGTCTCGTCATTAGCGGAAGTTGTTCGGGATGAGGTGAGACAGGCAGTCCGTGACCAGCAACCACCATCCCAGCCTGTTCAAGCGTCGGTTCCGATGCAGCCTGCAGTCTCGTACGCCGAGGTACTGAAAAGCGCCCCTGTACCTCATTTCGTCGCCCCTGGACCTCTTTTCGCTGCCCCTGGACCTCATTTCGCCGCATCAAGCACGCATCAGCCGAAACCTCGATTTACGCCGTCCCCAGCCGAGAATAGGATCCGAAAAGCCGATATATGGCGCACTTCTGATCGAATTCCGCTTTGTTATCACTGCGGCGAAGCTGGCCATCTTTACCGGATGTGTGAATATCGCCGAACTGGGCTTCGGGGTTTTCCCGTAAACACTGCCTGTCAACAGAATGGGGAGCGACCTTCTGAAATCGAGGAGTACTTGTCATGCGTCAAGGTACTCACTCCTCGCAGCAGCATCAGTCTTGGTCGACAGCACCACTGAGGTATCGGTCACTAAGTCCGCGCCCATCTTCAAACTCTCCGAGGCGACTTCCCCAAAGCCCGCTTCGGGAAAACTAGAATCGGCGACCTGGGGAGATAAGGCCGCTGCCGACGCAAGAAAACAACCTCCTGTGCCGATTTCAAAACGTGATGATGGACACGAGACTACGTGCCGAAACGGTAACGTCACTTCTGATTTGTCGGTAATTATATACGGCTACGAAACGAATGCTTGGGTAGACACAGGCGCAGACTATTCCGTCATGAGCAGGGTACCTGCCAGAATGCTGAAAAAAGTGCTGACCCCTTTGGATAGGACCACAAGTGCGAGCCGCCGGGGGACACCTTATCGATCCGGCAGGCATGTGTACCTCTAGAGTCGGGATACGCGGCTTCACCTACGTCGCTAGCTTCATTGTCCTGTCGGAGTGTTCAAGAGATGTAATTATCGGAATGGACTTTTTGCAGGCCAATGGCGCAGTGATAAACTTGCAGGAAACGTGTGTCTCGTTCTCGACAAAACACGCCATCGCGACATTCGAGAGTGAAAAACGATTGGATGCGCTCCAGATTGCAGGTGATGACGTAACAGTACCTGCAAGATCCATCATTGTTGTTACCGTAAAAAGCAATGTGTACAACGACTATGAAGGAATGGCAGAAAGCAATTTTGGGCTATTACTCGAGAAGGGATGTGTGCAACAAGAGGTATTGTACGACTGCGTGATGGGTGCACGAGTGTCTTCCTGACAAATTTCCGAAATGAGGTGCAGCACCTTGCGAAGGGAACTGTTGTTGGTCACTTGCACGATTACGTTCCGATTACGGATTTGAATTCTTTCGAGACTGCACCACTGCACCCTGACGGTATAGATTCCATATTCGCATCTATCCACATTGAAGCAGCCCTGTCGCCGAACCAGAAACAAAAAATCGAGAGCCTTATACGGAAGTACGCCTCATGTTTTTCCACGTCATCGAAAGTGCATAGAACATCTGTGATCAAACACCGCATCATAATCGATCGATCTGTTAGACCTATTTGCCAGCACCCGTACCGAGTGTCACCAAGAGAGAGAGAGAGAAGTCATCAGAGGCCAAGTTGAAGAAATGCTCAGGGACGACATCATTCAATCGTCGGCCAGCCCATGGGCCTCACCTGTAGTACTGGTAAAGAAAAAGTACCAGACCTTGTGCTTCTGCGTTGACTACCGAAAATTGAACGTCGTCACAAAGCGGGATGTCTATACCCTTCCAAGGATCGATGACACCTTTGACAGACTACGAGACGCGAAATTCTTCTCCTCTCTAGACCTCAGGAGCGGATACTGGCAGATAGAGGTGGACGAACGAGATCGCGAGAAAACTGCTTTCGTGACCTCAGATGAGTTATACGAGTTCAAGGTACTCCCATTTGGCCTGTGTTCTGCACCCGCCACATTTCAGCGGATGATGGATACTGAGCTGTCCGGGTTAAAATGGCAGTCCTGCCTTGTTTATCTCCATGACGTCGTGATCTTTTCGGCCACCTTCAATAAGCATGTGGATCGACTACGGACTGTGCTCGAAGCGATTAGTTCAGCAGGGCTGACGATAAAACCCCAAAAGTGCCATTTTGGTTTTCACCAACTGCTTTTCCTCGGTCATGTGGTTAGCTCTGAAGGCATTCGACCTGACCCCGAAAAGACAGCAGCTGTAGAAAAGTGTCCTAGACCGACAGATAAAAGGGCTGTGAGACGATTCTTAGAGCTTTGTGCCTATTACAGAAAATTCACCCAATGTTTTTCGAAGATTGCGGAGCCACTAACGCGACTGACGAAAGAAGACACGCCTTTCACCTGCACAAGCCAGCAAGAAGAGGCGTTCAATGAGCTACGACAGCGACTCCTACACCACCCCGTCCTGGCACATTTCCACGAAGAAGCCGAAACAGAGATTCACACGGACGCAAGCAATTTGGGACTAGGCGCCGTCCTTGTGCAGCTGCAAAACGGAAAGGAAAGAGTGGTCGCATATGCTAGTCGCTCGCTTTCGAGAGCTGAAATAAATTATTCGGTGATGGGAAAGTAATGTCTGGTGGTAGTATGGGCCATACAGAAATTCCGACCGTACTTATATGGTAGACCATTTCGAGCAGTGAGCGACCATCACGCGCTGTGCTGGCTCACAGGCATAAAGGACCCTTCTGGGCGACTTGCTAGATGGAGCTTCAGGTTGCAAGAATACGACGTAACAGTCGTATGCAAGTCGGGTCGCAAGCACAGCGATGCTGATTGCCTATCACGCGCACCAACGGAATCTGCACCTGGGGAAGATGGAGACGAGTTTCCGTTTCTTGGGGCCGTCAGCACCGCAGACATGACAGAATATCAGCGATCTGACGCGGAGTTGCCTAAACTGATCAAGCATCTGGAAGGGCAATCCGTGCGTGTTCCTCGAGTTTTCTTCCGGGGATTGTCCTCGTACCTGATGAGAAACAACGTTTTATACAAGAGAAACTTCGAGCACAGCAGGGAGAAATTCCTATTCGTCGTTCCTTCAGCCTTGCGACCCGAAATCCTGGAAGCCTGCCATGATGACCCAGCAGGAGAACACCTTGGAGGGAGTAGAACATTGGCTCGCATCCGCACCAAGTACTACTGGCGAAAGTTACTGGATGCTGTACAGCAATATGTAAGGACATGTACAGATTGCCAGAGACGCAAAACGCCTCCATTGAAACCTGCAGGATTTCTCCAACCAATCGAACCACCTGAATCTCCGTTTGAACAAGTAGGAATGGATATTGTTGGTCCATTTCCTACGTCATCAATGGGCAACCGATGGATAGTAGTGGTGACAAACTACTTAACCCGGTATGCCGAGACAGCCTCTCTCACCAGGGGCACGGCTATAGAAGTAGCTGAATTTTTCGTCACTAACATTGTACTACGGCATGGGGTCCCAAAGGTGGTTATCACGGATCGAGGAACTGCAATCACAGCCAATCTGACGTAGTCCATTATGAAACTTACCCACACATGTCATAGAAAATCAACGGCTTACCACCCCCAAACGAATGGGCTAACCGAGCGACTCAACAGAACTCTAACCAATATGTTGTCCATTTACGTTGACTTGGAGCACCGTACGTGGGACAAGATACTGCCGTACGCCACTTTCGTTTACAATACTGCTGTGCAGGAGACTACTAAAGTGACGCCATTCCAGCTAGTCTATGTTCGAGTAGTTACCACACCATTAGATGCAATGCTTCCTGTAGGCGACAATACAGAGCACAAGCCTGACATCAGCGAATTCATTCAGTGAGCCGAAGAAGCACGGCAGTTGGCGCGACATCACATAAAACAACAACAACGCGTGGATGCAAACCGTTACAACCTTCGTCGGAGAGGAGTCGACTACGCACCAGGCGACCTAGTTAGGATTTGGACTCCCGTGCGGACACCTGGCCTCTCCGAAAAGCTCATGTGCCGCTATTTCGGCCCTTACCGAGTCCTTCGTCGCGTCAGCTCTTTGAACTACGAGGTGTCACCGGAAGGACAGGTGAGCTCAGCAAGATGCCGAAGGAGCACAGAAATCGTGCATGTAGTCAGAATGAAGCCATACTATGACAGGCAATGAACATCGAACTATACACACCCGATTATGAGAAATACCTATTTCTCCAATGGAAACCACGCATTCAAACCATCTCAGCAACACTGCTTTTACGCATTGGGACGATACGTTTTTGGAGGAGGGATAAACTGAAGGCAAACGCAGTATTCAAACTATGCGCGCTAGTTTGTGCACCCTCCAAGAGATCAGCGGCTTGATGATGAAACAAGAAAAAGCCGTGACGGCGCGCACCTCCTCAGCACGGGATTTTGATGAAAAAGAAGTGGTGCACCGCTCGAGGGTTTCTCGGAGATTGATCCCCTTTTTGCTGATCACCTGTTGGAGACGCCGCTACATTTTCCTTTACTTTTCGAGCACAAGTTCGCCCCAATAAGCAGTTATCCCTACACCATGTGGATTGTACGTAACAATATCTATATATATATATATATATATATATATATATATATATATATATATATATATATATATATATATATATATATATATATATATATGAGTCCAAAGTGTTTTATTGTTTCATTTTGTAGAACCATAACCTTTCAACTTCCTGTCAATCCTGTCTCCCGGTTCTCGGCCGATCCTCTTTGTGGGAGTGCGCCAGTATTAAAAGGATAATCATCGTCAACAAGTGTTGGAGAGTGCTGCCTAGTCCCTGCATCTTCTCGCGCTCTCGGACACCCCCAGCGTCTTCTAGAATGCCTCCCTAAAGCTCTCCTTAGGCCACCTCCTAAACGACTTGGGTTTAGTCAAGTCGCGAGCTGACCAGTGCAGCGTGGCAGCTTCGCCACCACTCCCACCGCCAAGCAACCCTCTTGGCTCGTCACCAGCCCTTAAAAGGATCCTCCGCTGTTCACAGGGCTTCCGGGTGAAGACGTTGAAGACTGGCTCGAAGAGTATGACCGCGTGAGTGCCTTCAACAACTGAGATGAGCCTGCGAATCTTACCCGCATTGTATTCTACTTGAATGGCGTCTCAAATACGTGCGGTTTACACCACGCTACAGATTTTTTGACATGACCCGCCTATACACATCAGTTGCGCCAGATTTTCTCCAACGTGTCAGTGCGCTCAGATATCACCCAGAAAAAGCTTGGTGCACGTTTTCAACGCCCCGGCAAGTCTTACACTTCTTGCAATAAAGGTGTTCTCGCCCTCTGCCACTGCATCGACAACAATATGGCGAAAAATGATCGTGTGCGCCACCTGTTCACAGGCATTGCGACTGTCGCTTTAATTGCGCTTGTGGTGCAGGACCTCTAGACCATAACCAATGTTGTAGTTACCTGTCAGCGCCTTGAAGAGCTTCAGACCACTCGGGTGCAATCTGATAAGTCTGACCTGAGCTCGCGCCATGGCACAACACAGCTGCGTGCATTGATCCGCTCTATCATCAGCGAGGAACTTCATGCGCAGGCCATGTTGATATTCAAACGACGCCATCTACTAATAGTCTACGGGACGTCGTGAGGAAGGAACTAGCCTTGGTGACTGGTACACCAGTTCCGAGCTAACACGCCGTGCCCATGTCGAGTTATGCTCATTTTGCTGCAATGACACCTGCGCCCTACCAGAGCCCAACCTCGATGACTGTCACACCTTTTCCAAACTCACATCCTGTATTTATGCCAACGTATGCTCAGGGTGCTGCTATGACACATGAATCCCAGCAAAGCCCGATGCAGCTACTAGCGCCCGGAGTGCATGGCTTACTCAACTGCCTCGCACCGCGAGCATCTATATGCCCAGCCTTGCAACGCCTGGCGCGCTACGTGGCCGACTTGCTCCTATTGCGGCATTCGTGGCCATATTTCAAGGTGTTGCCAAAACCATCAGCAAGAAGAAAGACGGAGCTACGATGACTTTGAACGGGATGACTTCTACACCAATGGACCGCCCCATTATTGACTGTATCAAAAAAGCACACGTCGCTCGCCGTCTCCACCGAGTTTCGGCGCAGTTGGTAGGTCCTGTTTCTCGCGTCGTCACTCTCCATCACCAATGTGGCATTCCTCTTCTCCACTTATACCTTCTACTTCAATTGGCGTCCGTTAACTGAAAATTTAAGTAGTGCAGCTTCGAAAGCAAAAGCTGCATCTTTTGAACTACGTCAAACTCCTCCGGACCACCCATGAAATGTTTTATTGCGGTACATTGTCACGTGCGACAAAAGTTCAACTCGGAAAAACTGAACCGGCACGGATACGCACCGAAAAGTGGCAAGATGGCTGCTTATGTAATCAACAACTAACCAGAGCGCGCGCTGCTTTAGAACATTGTCTTCCATTCTAGCTGTAAGCCATGGCTAGCGCTCACCGTACCTAGCGGCCAAGTGGCATTAATCCCCATCTGGAAAAAGTGCCGCCATATCCACGAAGTGAATGATGATGAGTGGGCGAAGCTCCGGAGGTAAACCTGGTAAACCCAGAATCCTTCGTTCATTTTGCCCACTCGATCTTATTACAACGCTCCCCCTAGCGTACGTCGCCGCACTAAATCGAACGGTTGCCTTCCACCAATGACACGCGCCATATGTGACATCATTCCTATTTTATAACATCTCGCATCTTTCTTCGTCAACTGCAAGTACCCCCGTCTAGTTTATAACATCTTGCATCTTTTCATCATCAGCTACAAGTACCGTCATCTAGTGAACACTGCAAGAGCTAAACGAGACGTGGCTACATACAGTAGAGTTATTGTATATGCTACCTTTAGGTAACATATACAGTAACTATAACATGGATGGATGGATGGATGGATATGGCTGTACCCTTTAGATCGGGTGGTGGCTAGCGCCACCAAGCCATAATACTTAATGAACCAAGAACTAGATTTATTTTTTTTCTTTAAAAAGTGAGTTTGAGGATTCGTACTTTGCAGTGAAGAGTTTAATTTTCATTCGTGCCTTGACTTTAGCCACCAATCAGATAACCTCCTTTTAGTTGAGTCTACCCGCTTAAAGTCTATTTTGCCCTCCCGGTCCCTAAACCCCGGTGCTTCGAAAAAGTCTGCGCCATCATCATGCAGGGGACGGTACTGCCATCTAGCGAACACAGCAAGAGCTAAACGAGAGGTGGCTACATACAGGGGACGCACAGCCCACGCCTTAAGGAGCTTCGCCTCTAAAAAATAGGCATCACATTGATGCTCGGAAACTACAAAGGCAAAGTCGGGTCGATCCAACAGGAATTACACGCATGCACAAAAACAACAGTAAGGTTTAAGTGCAGTCGCACTGCCGCGTGAGGTACGGCTTCAGTCAAACTACATTCACCATCTCCGAGGAACGCCTTCGCCGCCGTTGCGAGAAGGCGCTGTCGGGACACTTTGTACGGTTCGAAGTAGTGACTGAGCAGTTTTTCTGACAATCCCTGGCGTCGGACTGGAGTCCACATCCAAACTTGATCGCCTGGATGGTATTCAACTTGTCGATGGCGAGCTTTGTAGTGGCATGCGTCTGTACTCTGATGGTGCGTGATTTGTAGGCATGCTAACTGGCGTGCTTCTTCGGTGTATTGGGTAAGCTTCACAGCGTCACGAGTGGTCAAAGCGTCGCAATTGTGCGGAAGCATCGCATCCAGCATGGTCTGGACCTCACGTTTATAGACAAGACGGAAACACGTCAATCGCGTAATTTCCTGGACAGCAGTATTGTGCGTGAATGTGACGTACGGTAGCACCTGGTCCCAGGTGTTATGCTGGACATCTACGTACATAGAAAACAAGTCAGCGGTGGTCTTGTTGTGTCGCTCTGTCAAGCCGTTGCTCTGCAGATGATATGCCGTGGTCTTCCGATGGCTTGTGTAGCTGAGCTTGAATACGCCATCAATGAGTTGGGCCGTGAATGCTGTTCCTCTGTGATTACGCACGACGGGGTGCCATGTCGAATAACGATCTAGTCTATAGAAGATTGGGTGATGTCGGAAGCTGTATCGCGTTGTAGTGCTTTTGTTTCGGCGTACTTCGTCAAATAGTCGGTGGCTACTACGATGCACCTGTTGCCGGCAGATGATAGCGGAAAAGGCTTCAGTAAATTCATTCCTATTTAACCGAATGGCCCTCGAGGTGGTTCTATATGTTGAAGGAGCCCCGCGGGCTTCAGTGGCGGGAATTGGGGGCGTTGGCATTCCCGGCAGCTTATCACGTATCGCTTTACGGATGCGGAAAGCTTAGGCCAATAGTAGGCTTGTCGAACTCGACCGAGAGTTCTAGAGGAACCTAAGTGACCACATGCGAGCTCATAGTGGCAGGCAAGAAGAATGTCGTCACGCATGCCAGTTGGCACAACTAGAAGATAGGCTCTCTCATTGCCGTTGCAGTTTTTCTTCTACAGGACCCCATCTCGTAAACAGAATGACGACAGACCTCGAGAAATACATCGAGGTATGGAAGAGCTGCGTCCTTCAAGCTGTTCGATAACGGCGCGAATTTCGTCATCCGTGCGCTGTCGTGTAATCAGATCTGTAGTAGTAAGGGCCCCAAGAAAACCACCGTCATTCTCGGTATCGGCGCAACACACTTCGACAGGTGCATGAGACAATTAATCAGCATCTTCGTGCTTGTGACGCGATTTGTAAGCGATCATGAAATTGTATTCCTACAGACGAAGACTCCATCGTGCAAGTCGCCCACACGGGTTCCGTTGGTTTGCTAACCAGCACAACGAAAGATGGTCGGTCACTACCTTGAAGTGGCGTCCGTAATGGTAAGGCTTAAATTTTGTCGTGGCCTATACAACAGCGAGGCACTCTTTCTCTTACGTGAAGTAGTTGACCTCGGCGCGGGAAAGAGTGTGAGTAGCGTACGTTATCACTCACTCTGTGCCCTCTTGTTGTTGGACAAGGACAGCACCAAGACCCACGTTGCTGGCGTCAGTATGAACTTCAGTATCAGCGTCATGGTCAAAGTAAGCGAGGACTGGACTTGTCTGCAAACGCTCGCGTAGTTCAGAGAAAGCTGCGTCCTCTTCTTCCTTCCAGACGATTGGAACATCTTCATGAGTGAGTCGAGTGAGTGGTTCAGGAATCCTAGAAAAATTGGTTATAAAGCGGCGATAGTACGCGCAGAGCCCAAGAAAGTGACATACTGCCTTTTTATCACGTGGCCTAGGAAACGAGGCCATGGCGGTACTTTTTTCAGGATCTGGTCGAATACCATCCGCACTGACAACATGGCCGAGAAACATAAGTTCCTTGTAACCGAAGTGGCAATTTTCTAACTTCAGTGTCAGCTAAGGAGAGTGAAGCGCTTTCAGCACGTTCTGCAGACGCTCCAGGTGCTCTTCAAAGGTCGCAGAAAACACAACATCATCCAGATTTAAGAGGCACGTGTACCATTTAGACCAGTAAGAACAGTGCCCATCATTCTATGGAATGTCACAGGTGCAGAACAGAGGCCGAAGGGAAGGACATTGAATTCGTATAGGCCATCCGGTGTAACAAAGGCAGTTTTTTGCGTTCTTGTTGATCAACTTCGATCTGCCAGTAGCCATTTTCAAGTATATCGATGAAAAATTTTTGGCCCGCCACAGTCTGCCGAGTGAATCGTCGATGCGGGGCAGCGGATATATGTCTTTTTTACTCACGCTGTTAAGTTTTCTGTAGTCTACGCAGAAGCGCAGTGATCCATCTTTTTTTCTTCACGAGCACAACTGGAGAAGACCAGGCGCTCTTAGAAGGTTGGATAACGTCACCTTGCAACATCTCTTCGACTTGAGCACTTATCACGTCACGTTCCTTTGCCGAAATGCGGTAAGGGTGTTGTTTTATGGGCGAGGCGTCGGTATACGTAAATATTCGGTGTTTGGGGTCAGTGTCTGACGAGCCTTTGAGGTGGACACGAAGCACTCTTTAAATTAATATAGCAGTTAACGCAGCTCGGTTTGTTGTTTTTCCGAAAGGGTCGAGTGAACACCTACTTCAGCCAGTAGTTAAGTCACGTCGCTTGGTGTCGGTTGAAGCCCGTCATCGGATGATGTAGATGCCAAGCATTCAGAAACGTCTGCGATAGGGTTGGCGAAAGTGATGGCAGGGTCACAAAACAGGCGCCGGTACTCGTCACTGAAATTCGTCACAAGTAAAGCACAGTGCCGGTCATGAAGCTTGATGAGGCTGCATGCAGCGCAGACACATAGCGCTAAAGAAAGCGCCAAGTTGCCTTCGGCGGCAACCTCACCATCCCGTCTCTTGTCGGACACCACATCAACTAGGACGCTAGAACGTGGAGGCAACGTAATGCTGTCGGCAGAAGCGCAAAACATGCTGTCACAGATGTCGTCAGATTTGTCGGAGGATTCAGCTGTCGAAAACATCACGGTATGCTCTCGAAGATCGATAATAACACCGTGCTCTCGCAAAAAGTCGTTTCCGAGGATTAGGTCTCGGTAACAGTCACGTAGTACGAGGCAGCTGGCGACAAACGTACGTCCCCGAACGCTCACTCATAGCGCACGTGCCGATAGGGGTGACTACGTTCCCGGCGGCAGTACGAATCGAAGCTTCGTACCAAGGCGTAACAACTTTTTTTATATGCACTGCTAGTTTTCCGCTCATGATCGAATAGTCCGCACCTGTGTCCAATAATGCACTAAAGTCGTGGTGACCGTCGACTACCACATGTATATCTAAAAAAATCTGCTTCTGGCTTTCGTCGCTGTCGTCGGGAAATCGCTCCGGCTCCCTACTTGCGTTGGTAGGAGGCCTTGCTTGCGTCAAGTGTCAGCGGCCTCACTCCCGAAGGTCGCTGTCGTTAGTCCCGCCTATGGCTGGGCGAGCGCGCCGGCGCTGCTCCTGGGCTGCTCCGAAAATTCGGAGAAGATCGTCTTGGGGATGGGAACCGCAACTGCCGCCGCAGTAGCAAGCGCCGTTGTGAAAGGTATTCTTCAATAGCTTTCGGTCTTTCGCCGAATCTCCGCTGTGGCGAGTCGACGGAAAAACCCTGTATTTCGAGGCGATGATAGGGAATTTACCGGTACACACGTCCAGCTTCACCACAGTGATAACACAGTGGTCGTCTGTCCTATGTGCACCATAAGTCAGATTTTCTGGGAAGCGGCTGTCAATTTTCCATCTGCTGAATTGGCTGCAGCGAAGGAAGCGCATCCTGGGGCATAGGATTACCAAAGCGTAGGGAAACAGGAATATATCGACTGGCAGCTTCCGCTATGATGCACGATGTGGCTGCTTCGGGACAGGCGGGACATAAATGGAAGGTGGTAGTTTGAGAGCCTGTCATACTTAATTTCTGATGAGGCTGCATATAGACCCTGCAGTAGTTTGGCACTGGCACTGAAACTTTTGCAGTTCGTCGCGCACCACCGATCGAATAAGGTCACAGAGATACTCGTTGTTGATGCTGCTTTCTCCACCTCTGATCTGACCTACTGAAGAAACAACACTCACTTGATGGTGGTACACAGTATAGTGCTGCTGCAGCACTTGTTCCGTGGTTGTGGCTTCGTTCAAAAATTCCGCCATCGTCAATGGGGGACAGCGAACGAGGCCAGTGAAAACCTGCTCTTTCACTCCTCGCAATGAGTGACGGACCTTCTTTTCTTCCGCCATGTCGGGGTCGGCTCGGCGAAAGAGGCTCGTCATGTCCTCGACGTACATTCGACGTACATCCAGCATTTGGAGGCGTGACTCAATCACTCGCTTGGCTCGTTCACGGTGATCGGGATTGGCTGAACTTGCCAGCAAGTATCCACGAAAGAACCTCCACGAAAAAAAAAGCTCACAGTTTTTGTACCAAGTACGAGCGCCATCCTCCAAGTTGAAATACACGTTCCTGTTCTTGACGAAGCCAGTCCAACCAATGTAATTGGAGACCCGTTCGAACTGAGCCAGCCAGTCTCCGACATCCTCCGACACGGAATCGTGAAAAACCTTCAGCACACGTGGCTTCCATAGCGTATGAGGCGTGGATGCAGCGGTTTCCAGTGAGCCGGATGCTGAAGTGCCTTTCCTAGCGCTCGGACGTGTGACTGACGTCATCTCGGGAAGAGGACCACGCTCACGAGGAAGTCCTTGGAGTCTCAAGCTTGTGCGGTAAACAGGGGTTGTCGTTGCAGGTACAGGGCTACCTGGAGGCGTTTGGAGCATCGGCTGGGGTTACCCAGCAGCTCCACCAGTTATCACGTGTTATAAAAGGTCTTCAACTCGGAAGAACTGAGCCAACAGGGAGAGGCACCAAAAACTGCCAAGATGGCTGCTTCAATCCTCCACAACTAAACAGAGCGCACGCTGCTTCAGAACATCGTCTTCCATTCTAGCGGGCAGCCTTTGCTTTCGCTCACCGTACCTAGCAGCCAAGAGGCAATATTGAGAGTATACAGACTGAGACACGGGTAGACACAGGCGAAAACTTTCCGTGATTCATGCGGACTTTTGTGCCCGCTTGAAAAAAGTTAGGATGCCATGCGATAGTCCTCCCCATCATCGCGCAAATGGAGTTCCTATTCAGCTTTCAAGTGTTTGTGCAGTCCGTGTTGTCATAGATGGCATCCTTAAATACATTCAGTTTATTGTACTTCCGTTGTGAACTCACACACTCAGTTCGGGGTGATACTTCCTTTCTTAGGCATAAGCTTTCATACCGTGTTGTTAGCGAGCAAGTTATATGTGAACTACCGAGAGTTCATTCGATGTAGATCCATATGCTTCCATTTCGTTGCTGCCGCTGATTATTTCATTTCGCCAGGAGATGAACAAATTCTCACGATCGCTTGGCATGCTATAGTTACCAGTGACGTGTTCATAGGTTCATTAGTTTACTCCAAACCAGCGGCGCTTACCATAAC